>NC_137464.1:129857021-130457021 GCF_964235325.1 Thermobia domestica
TCTCAGATACTGTTACTAGTACTTTTGATATTTGGTGATCAAAGGTTTGGAGGGGTTGCGCACTACGGAACCGTTTTCCCCAGGACAATACGAAACCCGTATCCTCATTTTACGTCTGCAGTATCTGTGCACAATTTAATTCACTTCGGCTCACTTCTTCTTGCCTTTCGGGCTTCAACTTTCAAAAGTTTGAGTGGTGCTATAGCCTTTAAAACCGTTTTCCCGCAGAACATAAAAAACCCGTATTCCTTTATTTTTTGCGTATTGTCGATACGAAATGTTTCTTTGGATTTCTTCATGTCCTTTACACACATCTGACATACTATTAATAGTACTTTCGATATTTCGTGATCAAAGGTTTGGAGGGGTCGGCACCCCACGCTTCCGTTTTCTCAAGGAAAATACGAAACCCATACTCCCCCATTTTATGCCTACAATATCTGTGCACAATTTCGTTCACTTCGGCTCAATTCTTATTACCTTTCGGGCATCAACTTGCAAAATTTTGGGGTGGGTTCTTTTGCCCACAAAATAATTTTTCCGCATAAAATAAGAAACAAGTATTCATTTTCTTTTTGCGTATTCTCCATATACAATGTTTCGTTGCAATTCTTCATGTCCTTTACAGACATCTGACATACTGTTACTAGCGCTTATGAAATTTCGTGATCAAAGATTCGGAGGAGTCCGTGCCACACTTAACCGGTTTTTTTAGGTAAATGCGAAACCCGTATACCCTCATTTTATGTCTACAATATCTGCGCAAAATTTTATTCACTTCGGTTCACTTTTTCTTCCCTTTCGGTGCCAAATTTCAAAATTTTGGGGTGGGGCCTTTTGCCCCATAAAACCATTTTTCCGCAAAAATGAAAAACCCGTATTTTTTTGTTTTCAGCACATTTCCCACACAAAAAGTTTCGTTGAAAGTCTTCATTTCCTTTACACACATCTCACATACTATTAATATTATTTTTGATTTTTTGTTATCAAACGTTTGGGAGGGTCGGCGCCCTACCTAACTGTTTTCTCTAAGAAAATATAAAACCCTTATCCTCATTTTACGTCTGCAGTACTTGTGCAAATTTCATTCACTTCGGCTCATTTCTCCTTGTCTTTTGGGTGTCAACGTTCAAAATTTTGGGTAGGAGCCTTTGACCCCTAAAACAGTTTTTCCGCAGGAAATAAGAAACTCGTATTGATTTATTTTATGGTTATTTTCCATACAAAATGTTTCGTTGCAATTCTTCATTTCCTTTACACACACCTCACTGTTACTAGTACTTTTGATTTTTCGTGATCAAAACTTTGGAAGGGTTCGTGCCCTTTCCAACAGTTTTTTCCAGGAAAATACGAAACCCGTATTCACTCATTTTACGTTTACAATATGTGTGCACAAGTTCATTCATTTCGATTCACTTGTCCTTGCTTTTCGTTCGTCAACTTTCAAAATTTTGGGTGGGTCCTTTTCCCCGTAAAACCATTTTTACGCAGAAAATAAAAAAAACAGTATTCGTATGTTTTTCGCATATTATCCATACATTAAGTTTCGTTGCAATTCTTCATGTTCTTTAGACACATCTCACATACTGTTACTAGCACTTTAGATATTTCGTGATCAAATGTTTGGAGGGGTCCGTGCCTCACCGAACCTTTTTTTGCAGGAAAATACGAAACCCGTATTTCCTCATTTTAAACCTACGACATCTTTGCAATATTTCACTCACTTCGGTTCACTTCTTCTTATCTTTCTCGCGTCAACTTTAAAATTTTGGGGTGGGTTCTTTTACCCTATAAAACTGTCTTTCCGCAGAAAATAAAAAAAACGTATTCCTTTATTTTCTGTGTGTTGTCCATACAAAAAGTTTCGTTGTAATTCTTCATGTCGTTTACACCTATCCGACATTTGTTACTAGTACTTTTGATATTTCATGATCAAATGTTTGGAGGAGTCCGCGCCCTACCCAGCCGTTTTTTAAAGGAAAATAAGAAACCCGTATTCCCTCATTTTATGTTTATAATATCTGTGCAGAATTTCATTCAGTTCGGTTCACCCTCCGTGGCTAAGCGGTTAGCGTACGCGCCTTTGGCGCGGGAGACCCGGGTTCGATTCCCGGCGGGAGCTCATGTGGTTCGGATTCCACGTTAATCAGTAGGTCCACGTCTCATATAGCCTCGCTGCTGAAAGGGACGCTAAACTGAAATTCAACTCAACTCAACTCAGTTCGGTTCACTTCTTCTTACCTTTCGGACGTCAAATTTCATAATTTTTCGTGGGGGCTTTTGCCCCCTAAAACTGTTTTCCGCAGAACATTAAAACCTCGTATTCCTTTATTTTTTACGTGTTGTCCATAGAAAAAGTTTCGTTACAATTCTTCATGTCCTTTACACACATCTGACATACTGTTACAAGCATTTTTATATCTCGTGATCAAGGGTTTGGAGGGGTCCGTGCCCCACCCTACCGTTTTTTTTTTCAGGAAAATATGAAGCCTGTATTCCCACATTTTACGTCTGCAATATCTGTGCACAATTTTATTCACTTGGGTTCAGTTATTCTTGCCTTTCGCGTGTCAATTTTCAAAATTTTGGGTGAGTCTTTTATATTAAACCTTTACTTTATGTAACTTTTTCTTTTTTTAAATTCTTTTTTTTGGGGGGGGGAGAAGGAGAGAAATGTTTTTTCTGATATGTGTCTTTTGCCATTCATCTTTTTTGAACTGCTTAAGTAAGATCATTTTGTAACTTTTGATGTCACCCAACTCCGTCACGATAATAAAATTGTCATTCTTAACAATTTGTTTTATTTCCTTATTTTTCAGTTTGCCACACTGACATATTTTTAACAAAATTGAGGTTTGGTCCAACGCCTTTCGAATTCGGAACCAACCCAACCGCCGAGCTTTTTGGGTTGCCTGCTATTGCAGGAAAACGAGAATTGCAGGTGGTAATGCACTTTTGGAGTCGTGTATACATGGCAAAACAAAAGTTCTCGCCATCCTTGTGTATTGAGAAAGGGTTGAGGGAGAATGATGAAACTTTGAAGTGGTCTGACACATCAGATGATGCTATCAAGCATCATGTCGGACATCTTTGATTGGTATTCGAAATTTCAAATGCAAAGGGAGTCATGTTATACGTTTTAAGGCTAGAATTTTACCAGAAATAGGGTTGTGTTGTTACTTTAACCCTAAAGCAAGTCTTTTTGGAGTTACTGCTTCTGAAAGTTTTCTAGTTATGCTTTCAGGGGCTAAGCTCGCGTTTCGTGGAGACGGGTGTGATTTTTGTTGCAAAATGTGATTACTATTTCAGAACACTGATGCTAATAAAATTATTTTAAAGTAATAAATTTTCGAAAAAATAATGTTTGAAACACTTAGTAATTGTTTTTGAGTCAGTAATTGATTGAAGAAAGGTAATATTTGGGGCGTTCAGAGCACAATGAATCCAAGTCCATTTTCAATAAGGTTCAGTTTTCCTCAGCAAATTATTTCTATTACAAAACGTAATATCTTCGCAGTCAAGAGTCCAAAACAAATGTAACTAAAACCATGCGAAAGGGCGTGAGATAGTTTCATATGACAGCCACTAGTCAGGGGCACCAATGGAACAGGAGGGCAACCGCCCTCATCCCCACTCTGGATTTCAGATTTTGGAGGCAGTAAAGGCAGTTTTAGAAATCTTTTGATAAGCAAAGTCCAACAGAGCAAGCTTGAGGTCCTTACTCCGAATAAATATGGAGAACATACAGATGTTTGAAACTGGAAAGTTGCTTAGGCCCAATTTCCAGAATTTTCAGCAGGCCCGAATTCAAAAGTAGAGCCACCTTGGAATCCTGAAATCTTTGGACCAAAGAATATACAAGAGAGTAATATAGGCCTATAGCTCCTTACGATCAATGGAAATGTATTATAACTGATAAAATCCGTATTTATTCGGTGTAAGGACTTCAATTTTTTTTATGTTGGACTTTGCTCAGCAAAAGATTTTAAATCTGCATTACTGCCCCCAAAACCTGGAATTCAGGGTAAGGGGTGAATGACCTCTAAACGAAAGCCCCTCTCTAGCGGCAGTTATACAAAATTCTAGATTGCATCTTGTCATGTAGTTCTTCTTTCTTTCATCTCGGTTTCGTGGTTGTGAAGGGAATACTAAGAAAAGTGGAGGGAATACTAAGAAAAGACGGTCGGTATAAATGGATTTTTTAAAAATCATTTCTGAGGGAAATTTTAACTTGAGTTCCTAATGGCTCAAATCGCTGTCCACTGCTTAATGCTCAATTTGTTAATATCTATTAGTTCATTTGATATTCGTCAAGATTTTCATTTCTATCCTAAGTCGTTTCGTTTTTGTTTTATTTTTTTAATTTATAATGATGTGTGCTTTCACTTTTTAATAATACTTTGTTTTTCATGTAATAATAATGAGCAACAATATAAAACCAAGTGGGCATTTTATCGGAAAAGAAAGCTACAAAACATGAAAGAAGATAAGAGGCAACCGAAGGCTCTAAAAAGTTTTTTTTCGCGTTCTGGACAAAATCATACAAATGTTGAGGTGGGGAGTTG
The DNA here is from genome assembly GCF_964235325.1 of Thermobia domestica. Taxonomy (NCBI): domain Eukaryota; kingdom Metazoa; phylum Arthropoda; class Insecta; order Zygentoma; family Lepismatidae; genus Thermobia; species Thermobia domestica. The sequence continues at coordinate 129,861,587 of NC_137464.1, forward strand.
TTAATACCAGTCACTGTTAACGAACATTTGCGGGTCGACATTCTTTTGAAACTGTAAGGTTATTTTACCTGATTGCAGTAATTTAATTATTAAATTAAAATGGAACGATACGGTCATTTCGTTGAGTTGATTTTGAGTTTAACGTCCCGTTCAGCAGCGAGACTATATGAGACGTGGACCTACTGATTAACGTGGAATCCGAACCACATGATCTCCCGCCGGGAATCGAACCCGAGCCTCCCACGCCAAACGGTCATTTCGGTTACGGGTCTGAATTAAATTTCATGTATTTCAAAATATGTTTGAATACAATTAATTTTCACGCGGCATATAAGTATATAACTTGAAAGGATATAATCGAAAGCGACGAAAGGTCATTTGGATAACAAGTATTTTCTTCAGTACTCTCACTTTCAATCAAAGCAGCGTATACAGATGCTTGTTTTATTATAACAGTATAACAATAATTATTAATCCATTCTCTGGTATTAAATTTAGATGGAGCGATATTTTAAATTAGTAATAATTCTAATGCAAAGTAGAGTTTTGATTATTAGTTACTTGTGTTCAGGGATACACCGACATAGGTGCTAGGGATGCGCACGAGACGAGTCGAGACAGGATTTTCCAGACAAAATTCGAGTCGAGACACGGTTCTTCCAAAAGAGAAATATACATTTTTCGAGTCGAGACATCACTTTTATAGCACATTTTCGAGACGAGACAGCCACACATCTTGTCTCGTGGGCATCCCTTATAGGTGCAGTTTTCCTTTCAGAAAAAATCTTCCGGGGGGGTACACTTAGTGTTCAGAGGGCCACTGCTGCTACTCTTTTATTTATTATTATATTACAGACGTATTATTTTGATCTCCCAGTGGGGGCAGTGGCCCCCTAAAAATGTGTGTGGACGAAACTGGTAGTCTGAGAGTCTGGATCCCCCAATTAGCACAATTTCAGGGGGCAAATACACAAAATTATTTGCATTTTGTAGGCTATTCCGAAAAATCTTCGGACCCAAAGAAAAATCTTGGATGCATCATTGCTTGTGTTTACATTGTGTTACTGCCTGATTTCGTACTTCTATGTTGGAAAGAAACATGAAAGAATTGAATTGTTCTACAGGCCTAAGCGGCCCTGAAAAGAACTTTTTGCGGAGGAACCTGATTTTAAAGTTCTGCCACTGGATCGGTGACAAATTAAATATCAATTAAGACACACACCTTTGTCATTTGTTGTGTATTGAACTAGTTTAACTAAAATTAATAAAGAATTATTTGAAATCAAGTATATCTCAAGAACGATTAAATGGACTAGCTTTGATGGCCATTGAAAATGACATTCTGAATGAACTTCATATGGATGCAATAATAAGAGATTTTGCCAACTTGAAAACCAGAAAAGTGTCTTTATAACAGGAACTTTTCAGTAACAAAGAAAATGAGAAATTAAGCTAATTACCATATTTGTATCACTAGAAAACACTATTTAAATATGCTTTTAATGAAGTGTAAGAGCATATCTTTGTCAAAATCAAACCTGTGATAATCTTAGACTTGAAGCTCATGAGTTTTATTCTATTTCGACTTTTATGTTTCAACTCTATTTGTCAAAATACATCTTAGGTATAAATTTTAGTTGTTTCCTGTGCTTATTTAATAAAAAAAATATAAATTATTAAAACTGGAATTTTGGTCATGATTCATCCACAGTTAATTAGGTTTAATTTCGCCATTTTCCTTCAATACTCACAGGAAGACTGAATTATTATATATTGAAGAAATATGTAATTGTAACAATTATCTGAAGAATTTCTGTCCATTGCAGCATTCTATTCTTTTATTATCATTTAGGGGGGGCGACTAAATATTGTTGGCTTACACTTACGACATGTCTACAACCGACCCTGTAACTGTATATATATATATATATATATATATATATATATATATATATATATATATATATAGATAGATATAGATATAGATATAGATATAGATATATATGTATGTATGTATGTATATACCGTAAATACGCGCGTAATTTTCGCCCTCGCATAATTTTCGCATCCCAATTTTGAAGGGCATTTTCTGTATATTTTATTTTCCTCGCGTAATTTGCGCACGCGAGGATTTGACAGTGATTTGTAAGAAACCGCACGACTTCTTAATCAATTTTTTAATGTTAATTTTCTACAAATTTAGAATTAGTAGTTTGTTGTCAATTCTTGCTACAAAGAAAATGTGTACCGGTATTTTCGTGTTATTTTGACTGGGAAAAAAATTAGATGATGTTCACTGATGTGACTAATTTTTTTCCGCGCATAATTTACGCACCTTTGTTTCAAAACAACTTTTTTCCTCTAAAAAAAAAGTACGAAAATTACGCGAGTAAATACGGTATATATATATATATATATATATATATATATATATATATATATAGAGAGAGAGAGAGAGAGAGAGAGAGAGAGAGAGAAAGAAAGTTTTGACTCAGAAAAAAGTACAGTTGAACGTACGATGCAACATGGGCTCCTGGAGGGATTTCAAACGAATTTAGTATACGTATACATTACCATCTGAACAATTTAACCCTAAAAATGCTTTTGATCACTGAAATAAATTTCTGCCTACGCTCCTGTAAAGCAGTAAGAATTTTAGGGACTGATTAGGGGGTAATGCCTCCCTGGAGCAACGACAGTTCCCCAGAAATCATACGTCTGATAGGTCCGGATGTGACACCAGTATTTGTGTATTACCACTCCTCACTCTCAGTGTATTGAAACTTAAGTCAAAGGAACTGTTCTGAAATCTTCACCTGTTGTCTCCTCTGAAACCGCATGCGAATGGGGCCAACCTTGGTCATATATCACATCTGGAATATTACCGTTTATGTCAGAGATCCCGAAAAATATATATTCGACACAAATAAAGGATGTTTTCGATTTTATTTTATTTATTTATTTTTTTGCCTGTCACCCTCCCACTCTGACCTCCATACCAACCAAGGCTTAACTTGAACTTAAGCAACATCGACAGCGTCACTATTCATCTACGACCACGAAAACTAATACCATAACGATTTCGATATTAATATTGTTCATATTGAGTACTTTTACATGCCACTTCCCTCCTTATTACGGATGGCTTCAGTGTCTCGCCCCCACAATTATGGAGCAATTTCAACAAACTTACGTATAGCTATAAACCACCATCTGTAAAATAAATGTGCGGGTGATTTTTTTCGGGGAGGAATTCATTAGCTACTTTTCCAATATCAATGTGGTGGCTTTTTTTCGCTTTCCATGCTAAAGATTGCCAAAGAGCTCAACTGCATTTGCATCACTGTCCTATGAATATAGATTTTAATGGCATTTACTTTACTGAGTGCTTGCTGAGGTGTTACTCTCGTCACAGGAAAAGTGAGATTCTGTTATAAATGAGTAGGGATCTAAACAAATACGGAAAACTGTTAGCAATGACACTACTCGAAATGAGTTTTCGCAATATAATGGAACAGTATTTTATTCGAATGTGAAGGAAATCATTGCATAAATTGACCCTTCCCCTCCTTAGAAGTCTAAGCTATAATACGTATCTAATAATTTTGAATTAGAAATATATGCATCGAGTTTCATATCCTTAACCTTAAGGTCTCCTGAGTTAAGTAAATGAATAACCTTCCTGCTAACGAAAGAGTAAAGCTTTGGGCTTTAATGGTATCGGGAGTGTAATTATTAATTTCAGTAACCCCGAAAACTATTGAATAGACACTCATATCTTTCAATTAGGAATTATTAAATTTTCACCCCTCCCATTAAACCTCCATGCCGATAATGCTAAACTTTGATGTGAACGATATAGAGGGTATCATAACTCATGTACTCAAAAGCTATGGATTTAACATTAATAGCGTTTATTTTCGATTATTTTAGCATCTCCCTGTGTCTCCAGGGGCGCCCATTAAGGGGGTAAGGGGGTGCTTGCCCCCTCTAGAGGAAATTATACTTTGCACGATAGAAAACCCAATAAAATTGTTTGAATATTTACCCCAAAATTTGCAACTATATTTGAAATGTCGCTTATACTTGCCCCCTTTGAAAACCACAATATGGGCGCCCTTGTGTGTCTCTCATGATAGAGTAGCGATGATACGGGTTTTGATTCCCGGCAGGAGTCATGTGGTTGGGGTTCCACGTTAAGTCGTAGATGCACATCTTGTATAGAACCACAGCTGAAAGACACGCTGAACTCTATATCACCTCACCTCGTGAGATATTCTATTTTTGCATAATTTCTAAACCACTTTTCTTTCTTTGAATCTCCTCCTTCCTCTTAGGACACACATAGGTTCAAACCGAATCTTTCTTCACGGTTGGAGGACGCAAGGCTACTGTACCATACGCGTACAACCCTTATCAGACTACGGTAGTGAGTTGCGCAGTTTGAGTAGCACGCACAAATAATCATGCTTACATTTATTATATATAATTAATAAAATATCATATTAGGATTAACTTCGCACACCAAACTTTAACAATGCAACTTTTTGAATTCTGTTCATCTTCTTCTTCTTCTTCTTCTTCTTTATTATTATTATTATTATTATTATTATTATTATTATTATTATTATTATTATTGGAATAGCTATATGAAGCAATTATCTCGGCCAATTTCGTTAATACACACCATTCAGCAACAGGTAGTTGTAGAAATCAGAATTTTGCAACAGCAATTGTTAGCTCAATAGCCGGTGGGTGTAGCCGAGCGGTCTGAGGCGTTAGGCTGATGATCGTGAGGTGAAGCCCATTGGGGGTTCGAGTCCCTCTGTAGTAGCAAGGGTGGAATTTTAACTGTCCTCGATGTTTCTGTGTTCGTGTCCCTGTCGTGTCTAGTAGTCCTGAAAAAGTGGTTGAAGTAGAAAATAAGTCAGGAAGTTTTTTAAAAAAAAAATCGGTAGAGCGCAGACTGACGGATTCAAGAGTTGCGAGTTCGAATCTAGTCTAAGTCAAAAGAGTTTTTTCTGATATAATTCTTGAGATGGAAATGTTTCTCTATTCACCTTTATCTCGTAATTCTGAATAGAGATGTTTGGATGTGAAAGAAAAAAGTATACTAGGATATAAGAAAAGAAAGATAAATTACATGATACATTTTGCAATTTTTAAATATATTTTCACCTATCTAGGACGTTTCTAAAAAGTTCAGACTTCTAGACCTCATTTTCGCTCTCTTACGTGTCCTTTAACTAATATCTACAGTTACTTAGTGAATCACATACCTATATTACAGATGTCGTATCTCTTTCTCTTCTCTCTACATCATGTCTGGAGATGAATGTTTTGACAATAGGTTACAAACACGATTTTAAAAAAAATAATACGATCTGCGATATCAGTGATACGTGTATTGTGGTGTTTAACTTAATATAAAATAATAAATAGAAAACATGAGAATACGAATCTCTTCGTGCACTGATGCTTCAATGACAGTGCACTAATGCTTCAAATCTGTGTCTTTACTCCCTATAGCTATGTTAATTCCCTAGTCAAAATAAAAACTCTTCAAAATTAATCACAAATTCTTATACAACCATCCCTTCCTTGGAGTACTGCGCGGTCACATACCCGTCACTGTGATGTAAAGGCACTTATGGCGACGAGGATACAAATAAAGCATGCCATAGAATATAGAACAACAATTCAGCACAAAGAGAATAATAGTCAAAAATTTCACAATTATATTAGGATAAGAAAAGCATATTAGGATTACATAGCTGTAGATTATATTAGTGTTTATGAATGTTCCAATAAGGTAATCAAATTCGTTGTTATGTAGGATTATAATGATGTAGGATGATTCCAATTATAGATCTATGATTCTATTCTTTTCGCATTATTTCTTATCATTATCCAGGGAAGTATTCAGGGAGCCTAGGGTGCCGCCTCCATAAATTTTTGCTACCCCCTACAATTTTCATGGTAAACACACACACACACACACACACACACACACATATATATATATATATATATATATATATATATATATATATATATATATATATATAAAGGGAGTTTTGCTACGAGCATATAATTTGAAGTACTCGCAAACTATCTCTATAAAAATTGTTGCGAAAGTACCGCAAGACTCCGAAACATGCATTTTTGGATAGCGCACATATTAGTTCTTAAGTGAAGTCTTGACCCAACTACGATGGGTCCTATAATATAAATCTTTAGAATTCATTTTTACATGTTTCCGTCAGCCTATAACTCCGAAAGGAAGCATTTGTGCACCCAGGTTGGTCTATAGTTTCCGTCCTATCTTGGTGTCAGGAATCTCCTCCCAAACGTTATTTAGGGGGTCGCCACCCTAGGCCCCCTGGATACTTCCCTGGATAATGGTAAGAAGTAATGCGAAAAGAATAGAATCATAGATCTATAATTCGAATCATCCTACATCATTATAATCCTACACAACAACGAATTTGATTGCCTTATTGGAACATCCATGAAAACTAATATAATCTACAGCTATGTAATCCTAATATGCTTTTCTTTTCCTAATATAATTGTGAAATTTTCGACCATTATTCTCTTTGTGCTCAATTGTTGTTCTATATTCTATGACATGCTTTATTTGTACATTGGCAATTCATGACGAATCTAGTCACTTAATTGTTTTCAGAATATGTATTCATGATAAAAGTCTTAGTCTAAATTTTTTAAATAAAAAAGGGACAGTGTTCTGTGCTTCTTTATGTTTCCAAAAAACCTATTGCTTTGATATGTTATAACTATTGAATTAACTCATACTTTCCGATGAAGTTATATTGGCTACAATTGTAGTATTTCGTGTATACTGAATTAAGAGACACATAGGTAATAGTGGCTCATTCATTCGGATTATCTGATGTAGGCGAATTTCCAATCCCGTACTTGAAGCACGTTCTCTATGCATGAAAACTTATTTTCAGGCCTACAAATGTGGCAGCTCACTAATCAGATTACGTTGTACATTAGTGCCGAACGAAGTGAGCTCATAAGATAACTCGATCTGCATTTCTGCTTTTGTCAGTACTACGCTACAAGCCCCAATTTTGGTTCTTTTGACTTCAATTTTTTAGGGTGGACTCCTGAGATAGCTTTTGCTGTATATTTTTGGCGCCGATCTGATGAACGGAAGTGGTTGAAATCCACTATAACTTCCTATTTCAATGTTAATCCATAGACCACAAACGGTAAAAGATAGAAAGAAGCGGTAGAATCGATTAAGTATCTAAGAAATAGCTTCCGTCATTTTCGATCTTCATAGAACAAACAATGAAAGTCAGTGAGGTTTCCAAATTTTTAAATAATGTTTACATGTAATATTTCTATATTTTGTTTATTCAGAATAATTTACAGTATTGTTAAAATACAATTCTGTTATCATTATTTGATTTAAAAACAAGGAACTCAAGTTCAATTCAATTACGATTACAGTTACCTAAATCTTCGAAATGATGAGCACAACGTCCAAGTTGATGGTTCAGTGCGTAATATTGAATGTATTCTTCTAAAAATCCAGAGGTGTTCAAAATTATTTTAAAGATGTAAAAATTCTACGGAATATGTGCAATAATATCTAATACCTATACGTCCGATATAGCGATTAGGCACTCCAAGTTGATGGTTTGATATGCTTGATAGCGTAAGCTTAAGAGCAGTTGTCTCGAAATATAAAGTTACACAAAATGTTTAGAGGATGTACATAACTGTACAAAATTCGTTGATTATTTTTTCTACTTAAGTATTCAGTATGAAGATTCCACATCCCAAGCTGATCGTTGAGTTTGAAATTTTGGAGCTAATTTTCTCGAAACACAGAGATGTACAAAATTCTACGGAAGGTGTACAAAATTCCACGGAACATGTATACACGGCTCCAAAAGTTCATTACCACCTGGAATTCTCCTTTTCCTGCAATAGCAGGCAACCCTAAAAGCTCGGCGCTTGGGTTGGTTGCAAATTCGAAAGGCGTTGGACTAAACCTCAATTTTGTAACAAATATATCAGTGTGGCAAACTGCAAATAAGAGAATAAAACAAACTGTTAAGAATGACAATTTTATTATTGTGACGGAGTTGGATGACATCAAGAGTTACAAAATGACTTACTTAAGCAGTTCAAACAAGATGAATGGTAAGAAACAGATATAAGAAGAAAGCTTTTCTCTCTTTGCCCCCTCCATACCCAAAAATGAAATTCATAAAAAGAAAAATTTATATAATATAAAGGTTTCATATAAAAGCCTAACACCACAAAAACAAATAGCTAAACGAAACGAAAAAGAGACAAACACAGAATAGGGGACACCAGTGGCGTAGCAGACTTGCGGCCCTCCCATGCAAGATAAAGAAATGGGACCCTAGTTGTAAACCCCATTGTTATAATAATAATAATAATAGTAATAATAATAATAATAATAATAATAATTATTATTATTATTATTATTATTATTATTATTAAAAAGTCGTTTCCTTTTCAAAATCTCTGACTGTGCCTAAGAGCATGAATGCATATAGCGATCATGTGTGCACGTTTTGTCAATGAGCGGTCCCAAAGGCCAAAAGGGCTGGAAATCTCCAAGAGAGAGAAATAAAAATCTTTCTTATGGTAAATTCTAGTTCAAAATTCGAAGCACTTGCTTTTGCACGTGATTTTTTGTTTCTTTTTTCAGGGAACAGAAAAGTTCTGGCGCCTAAGAAATTATACCATATAATATTGCAAATTTGGAAGTGGATGTATTTACATTGCAATTTGTGGTAATAAAGATATTATGATTAGAAAACAATATTGCAAACAGTAAGTTTAATTTCTTCATCCATCGCAAGTCTTAGGGGTCCCTTATACCTCGCCGCCCCCCGAATATCGATATCGAAAACTTAGAATGATATATTCATGTCCACATATTCGCTATATCGAATGTTGATATATAATAATAAAGATATCGACGATAGCGATGTATCGACATATCAGAGGCCCAGGTCCGAGAAGTGATGCATGAAATATACTGGAATCAACAATCAAATTCTAAATAAGTTCTCCATTTCCGTATTGAATGTTGAGGGGGAAGGGTGTGAACCCGAATAGAAATTTTAAGAAAAACAAATGTTAAGATAAAAGTGGGTTTTCCGTCTCCCCTTGAATACAAAAAATAACAGAAAACTATTACTGTAATTTACCTTTAATTCTGTTTCTGATTTTTATCACAAATCAGCAACAGTACACATACCTTACATAGTATACCAATACACTCTATAACTTTTCGCAACCAAGCAAGCCGGAAGATGAATTTCCTGTGATATTAAAGTGGAATGTTCTACAAAATAGTCATAATTCATTGGCCATATTTCACTTTGGTCATTGGCCATATCAGTACTTTGGTACGGACCAAAAGCTACAAGACTAACAGAACTAGAAATTAGAGATTTCATTCCTTTTTTCTCTCAGACTAAAAGACTTCTGCATTTTCCTGAGATTTTCATTTTCTTACTATAAGTCACTTATTCTGGGGTAATTCTGGCTACCGCGATTTCGAGTTAATCGGTAAACGAAAGAGTAAAGTTTGTCGACTCTCAACTCTCGACAGTTTGTGAGAAGATATTACACAGTTCATGTTGTTATTTCTTCGTTACAAAAGCACTTCTAGTTGAGTCTATTCATTGTAAATTACTGTACTTATAAACATTTACAATTATTGAAAAATGAATAATTATTTTTAAACATAAATGTGGTTATAGTTCAGTAGAATGCAGTAGTAGATGGAAGCGAATGCAAATATTCTTTATTTGTTGAGATGTGCAAACTGAATGTGAACAATAAGTGTTTCCCATTCTCTTGTCCAGAGGCGGATCTGCGAAGGACTTCTGGGGGTTCGGTGGTTCATAATACTCCTACTTAGAGTTACTTTTAAGGGATTCAAACTCTGGAATGGGTTTTATTTATATATAAAATAAGAAATATTCCCTTTTCTGGGGGCAATCGCCATGATCGCCCCCTGAATCCGCCCCTGCTGTTGTGTAGCAGATTTGAATACATTTAGTTCGTGTATGCTTCTGACGATGCTGAATAGGGATTGCCACAACTGGATAATTTTTTATTCAGATATCGGATAGAAACTTATTCGGATTTTCAATATCCGGTCGACGGATAACAAAACGGATGACGAATAAAGGATAATATCCAGATAACGTATATGGTTTTAAAAAGACAAATTAGGAGAGGGACGTATCAGTCCTTTCTGCTCATGGAGTTATTTAAAAACTATAATCGGGCAGTGGTCTTTACCACTCAAAGATATTGCGTCCTAAAATGTTTCCTAGTAACTTCCAATTCTCTTGTTCTTGTTGTGGGGTGCGGTGGCTCAATGGTAGACCGCTTACTCTGAGGCGTGGAGTCCTTATTGTTTCGATCCCCACCCAAGTAAATTTGTAGGGGACAAGATCGTATCCGTGGTTTTCTCAGGGAACTCCCGCTCCTTCCCAATTTTCATTCCACAAATTCCTCTATTATCATTGACTTGCTTTAATCATTGGGCGCGGTGGCTCAGTGGTAGAGCGCTTCCTCTGGTGCGTGTGGTCCATATCGTTTCAATTCCCGGCTAAGTAATTTTCTGGTGGACAAGATCGTATCCATGGGTTTTGTCAGAGTATCTCCGCTTCTTCCCACTTTTCATTCCACCAATCCCTCTATTATCATCGACTAGGTTTAATCATTGGGAGCGGTGGCTCAGTGGTAAAGCGCTTTCTCTGGTGGACGAAGTAAGCGTGTAGTGGACAAGATCATATCCGTGGGTTTCCTCAAAATACTCCTGCTTCTTCCCGTTTTTCATTCCAGGAACTCCTCTATTAGGGTTGGTTTAATCATTGGGCTCGGTGGCTCAGTGGTAGAGCGCTTCCTCTGGTCGGCCAAGTAAGTTTGTGGTTTACAAGATTGTGTCCGTGGGTTCTGTCAGGGTACTCCCGCTTCTTCCCACTTTTCATTCCATGAATTCTCCTATTATCATTGACTTGCTTCAATCATTGGGCACGGTGGCTCACTGGTAGAACACTTCATCTGGTGCGTGGGGTCTTTACTGTTTCGATATCCTGCCTGAAAATTTGTGGTGGACAAGATCGTATCCCTGGGTTTTGTCAGGGTACTCCCGCTTTCTCCCACATTTCATTTCACCAATTCTTCTATTATTATTGACTTACTTTAATCATTATGCGCGGTGGATCGGTGGTAAAGCGTTTCGTCTGGTGGACCAAATAAGTTTGTGGTGGACAATATCGTATCCGTGGGTTTTGTCAAGGTACTGCCGCTTCCTCCCACATTTCATTCTACCAATTTTTGTATTATCACTGATTTTTTTCAATCATTCGGCGCAGTGGCTCAGTGGTACAGCGCTTCCTCTCGTTGGCCAAAAGAGTTTGTGGTGGACAAGATCGTATCCGTGGGTTTTCTCACGGTACTCCCGCTTCTTCCAACTTTTCGTTCCACCAATTCCTCCATTATCATTGACTTGTTTCAATCATTGGGCACGGTGGCTCAGTGGTAGAACGCTTCATCTGGTGCGTGGGGTCCTTACTGTTTCGATCCCCGGGCTAGTAAGTTTGTGGTGGACAAGATCGTATCCGTGGATTTCCTCAGGTTACTCCCACTTCTTCCCACTTTTCATTCCACCAACTCCTGTATTGTCATTGAATTACTTTAACCGTTGGGCGCAGTAGCTCAGTGGTAGAGCGCTTCTTCTGGTGGGCCAAGTATGTTTGTGGTGGACAAGATTGTATCCGTGGGTTTTCTCAGGGTACTCCTGCTTTTCCCCGCTTTTCATTCCAGCCACTCCTCTATTACGATTGGTTTAATCAACAGACCCTGTGGCTCAGTGGTAGAGCGCTTCCTCTGGTGTGCCAAGTAAGTTTGTGGTGGACAAGATCGTATCCGTGGATTTTCTCAAAGTACTCCCGCTTCCTTCCACATTTTATTCCACCAAAACCTCTATTATTATTGGCTTACTTTAATCATGGGGCGCAATGGTTCACTGAGAGAGCGTTTCCTCTGGTGGGCAAAGTAAGTTTGTGGTGGACAAGATCGTATCCGTCTCTTTTTTCAGGGTACTTTCACTTCATCCCAAATTTTATTCCACCTATTCCTTTATTATCATTGACTCATTTTAATCATTGGGCGCGTTGGCTTAGTGGTAGAGCGCTTTCTCTGGTGGGCCAAGTAAGTTTGTGGTGGACAAGATCGTATCCGTGGGTTTTCTCAGGGTACTCCTGCTTTTTCCCGCTTTTTATTCCAGCAACTCTTCTATTACGATTGGTTTAATCAATGGGCGTGGTGGCTCAGTGGTAGAGCGCTTCCTCTGGTGGGACAAGTAAGTTTATGGTGGACGAGATCGTATGCGTGGGTTTTATCAAGGTACTGCCGCTTCCTCCCAAATTTCGTTCCACCAATTCTTCTATTAACATTGACTCTCTTCAATAATTGGGCGCTGTGGCTCAGTGGTAGAGCGCTTTCTCTGATGAATGAAGTAAATTTGTGGTCTACAAGATCGTATCCATGGGTTTTGTCAGGGTACTCACGCTAGCTCCCACATTTAATTCCACCAATCCTATTATCATTGACTCTCTTCAATAATTGGGCGCAGTGTCTTAGTAGTAGAGCATATCCTCTGGTGGGCCAAGTAAGTTTGTGGTGGACAAGATCGTATCCGTGGGTTTTATCAGGGTATTGCCGCTTCTTCCCACATTTCATTTCACAAATTCTTCTATTATCATTGACACTCTTCAATAATTGGGCGCAGTGGCTCAGAGGTAGAGCGTTTCCTCTGGTGGGTCAAGTAAGTTTGTAGTCTACATGATCGTATCCGTGGGTTTTGACAGAGCACTTCCCCTTAATCGCACATTTCGCTCCACCAATTCTATTATCATTGACTCTCTTCAATCATTGGGCAGTGGCTCAGTAGTAGAGCATTTCCTCTCGTGGGTCAAGTAAGTGTGTGGTCTACAAGATCGTATCCGTGGGTTTTGTCACGGTACTGCCGCTTTTTCCCACATTTCATTTCACCAATTCTTCTATTATCATTGACTCTCCTCAATAATTGGGCGCAGTGGCTCAGTGGCAGAGCGTTTCTTCTGGTGGGACAAGTAAGTTTGTGGTGGACAAGATCATATCCGTGGGTTTTGTCAGGGTACTCCCGCTTCCTTCCACATTTCATTCCACCAATCCTTCTGTTATAATTGACTTTGTTCAATCATTGGGCGCAGTGGCTCAGTGGTAGAGCGTTTCCTCTGGTGGGTCAAGTAAGTTTGTGGTCTACAAGATCTTATCCGTGGGTTTAGTCAGGGTACTCCCGCTTCCTCCGAAATTTCATTCCACCAGTTCTTCTATTATCATTGACTCTTTTCAATCATTGGGCGCAGTGTCTCAGTGGTAGAGCGTTTCCTCTGGTACGCCAAGTAAGTTTGTGGTGGACAAGATCGTATCCGTGGATTTTCTCAAAGTACTCCCGCTTCTTTCCACATTTCATTCCACCAAAAGCTCTATTATCATTGGCTTACTTTAATCATGCGGCGCAATTGTTCACTGAGAGAGCGGTTCCTCTGGTGGGCAAAGTAAGTTTATGGTGGACAAGTTCGTATCCGTGTCTTTTTCAGGGTACTTTCGCTTCATCCAACATTTTTTCCACCTATTCCTCTATTATCATTGACTTAATTTAATCATTGAGCGCGTTGGCTTAGTGGTAGAGCGCTTCCTCTGGTGGGCCAAGTAAGTTTGAGGTGGACAAGATCGTATCCGTGGGTTTTCTCAGGGTACTCCTGCTTTTTCCCGCTTTTTATTCCAGCAACTTTTCTATTACGATTGGTTTAGTCAATGGGCGTGTTGGCTCAGTGGTAGAGCGCTTCCTCTGGTGGGTCAAGTAAGTTTGTGGTGGACGAGATCGTATGCGTGGGTTTTGACAGAGTACTCCCGCTTCCTCGCACATTTCACTCCACCAATTCTATTATCATTGACTCTCTTCAATCATCGGGCACAGTGGTTCAGTAGTAGAGCATTTCCTCTGTCGGGCCAAGTAAGTTTGTGGTGTGCAAGATCGTATCCGTGGGTTTTATCAGGGTACTGCCGCTTCCTTCCACATTTCGTTCCACCAATTATTCTATTAACATTGACTCTCTTCAATAATTGGGCGCAGTGGCTCAGTGGTAGAGCGTTTCCTCTGGTGGGTCAAGTAAATTTGTAGTGTACATGATCGTATCCGTGGGTTTTGACAGAGTACTTCCGCTTAATCGCACATTTCGCTCCACCAATTCTATTATCATTGACTCTCTTCAATCATTGGGCAGTGGCTCAGTAGTAGAGCATTTCCTCTCGTGGGTCAAGTAAGTTTGTGGTCTACAAGATCGTATCCGTGGGTTTTGTCAGGGTACTGCCGCTTTTTCCCGCATTTCATTTCACCAATTCTTCTATTATTGACTCTCCTCAATAATTGGGCGCAGTGTCTCAGTGGCAGAGCGTTTCTTCTGGTGGGTCAAGTAAGTTTGTGGTGAACAAGATCATATCCGTGGGTTTTGTCAGGGTACTCCCGATTCCTCCCACATTTCATTCCACCAATTCTTCTGTTTTAATTGACTTTGTTCAATCATTTGGCGCAGTGGCTCAGTGGTAGAGCGTTTCCTCTGGTGGGTCAAGGAAGTTTGTGGTCTGCAAGATCTTATCCGTGGGTTCAGTCAGGGTACTCCCGCTTCCTCCCACATTTCATTTCACCAATTCTTCTATTAGCATTGACTCTCCTCAATAATTGGGCGCAGCGGCTCAGTGGTACAGCGTTTCCTGTGGTGAGTCAAGTAAGTTTGTGGTGGACAAGATCATATCCGTGGGTTTTGTGAGGGTACTGCCGCTTCCTCCCACATTTCATTCCACCAATTCTTCTGTTATAATTGACTTTGTTCAATCATTGGGCGCAGTGGCTCAGTGGTAGAGCGTTTCCTCTGCTGGGTCAAGTAAGTTTGTGGTCTACAAGATCGTATCCGTGGGTTTTGTCAGGGTACTCCCGCTTCCTTGCCCATTTCATTCCACCAATTCTTCTATTATCATTGATTCTTTTCAATCATTGGGCGCAGTGGCTCAGTGGTAGAGCGTTTCCTGTGGTGGGCCTAGTAAGTTTGTGGTCTACAAGAACGTATCAGTGGGTTTTGTCAGGGTACTCCCGCTTCCTTCCACTTTTCATTCCATGAATTTCTCTATTATCATTCACGTTTTAATCATTGGGCGTGGTAGCTCAGTGGTAGAGACCTTTCTCTGGAGCATGGGGACCATATTGTTTCGATTACCGGCCTAGTAAGTTTGTTGTGGACAATGTGGTATCCTTGGGTTTTCTCAGTGTACCCCCGATTCCTCCCACATTTCATTCAACCAATTCTTCTATCATCATTAACTTGCTTTAATCATTGGCGAGGTCTTGGTCCCTTGAGCATTGCCGTTATGTCAGAAATCAGATTCGGTTCCAAGCATTTGGGTTGTGATGTAAACCTTTGCTGTGGTTCAATCTCAGTATTTTATTATGCGAGATAAAACCATCCATACAGCTATGAATGTTGTTCTATCTTGCGCAACTAGGTATTGAGATTGAGCCAATTCGGAAACTCACTTGTGGCGGTTTGAGACTAGGTACCAATTTCGGACATTACACTGTCCCCAAACGACTAAGATCTTTCGAATATTACCACCCGCGTTCAACAACCCTATGTTTAAAGGGGATTAGAAGGGACCCGCGTCTAAAACTTCGTGACCCAGTCTCTTAAAATTCAAGGCTAGGGATCGATTTCTGACATCACAATTGTGCTCAACGCATCAAAACCTTTCAACTGCCGCCAGCGCCGTCCGACAACTTCATGTTTAATAGGTGAATAGAAGGACCCGAGGCCATAACGTCAGGACCCCATTCCTTGAGCTTCGTTGCCTGGGCCTGATTTCTGACATTACTACTGCACTCAGGGGACCCGGACCTTTCCAACGCTACCACTCGCGTCCACCAACTCCACGTGTAACATAGTCCCCCTAACGTAAGAGAATCGACTCCATGCTTTTTTCATAATTGTTCTCCAAATGGATTTGTATACAAGGTAGTTTTGTCAAGTTTAGCAGCAGGTCTAAAATAAGCATCTTGAGAGCAGCTCTTATTTGTTAAAGAATACATAACGATCGCTTTTGGCTGTTGCAATGGTCTGTCCAAGCGGATTGGTAAAAAAAAAAATCAGCGTAGCATAACAACAAAAAGGTGTTTCTCTTATATGTTAAAAATAAAAGCACAGAAAGGAAAAGTCAAAGCATGGTAAGGCGAGTGTCGGGGGACGCCGAATTCTACTTCGCCCCGGGCAACGAAATTACTAGCTACGGCTCTGAGCTCGAACACTTATCGGTCTTTGAGAGTCTCATCCCTTACCTACAACAGAGCCCTGCAAACCCAGGCCCGAAGACGGCCCGGCCCAGCCCGGATGGATCTGAATTCTGCGCCCGGCTCGAGCCGGGCTCTAACCGGGCCGGGCGCATTCCGGGCCGAATCGGGCAGAACCGGGCCGGGCACATATCGGGCCGAACCAGGCCGGCCCGAACACTGTGAAAGACGGATCGGAAACTAATGTTGGCAGCCTGTGTTAATCGTAATGTGTTTGGGAAATTAACTTTTTATTCAAGACTGCTACTACTCTTACTGTACTGCTACTACTCTTATTATTACTACTACTGCTACTGCTATTATTATTATTATTATTATTATTATTATTATTATTACTATACTATTACTATTACTATTACTACTACTACTTCTGCTACTACAACTGCTACGACTTCGCGTCAGAGATGACATGTCTGGTGGTACATAATTTACAATCTAAGTACAGAAAAAATCAAAGAAATACTAGTTATTATGGTCAGTCTGCGTAGAATGCGAACAGATGCTTGACGAGGGGAAACGGTGGGTCAGTAGGTAAAGCACTCACATCTGGTGCTAGAGGTCGTCGGATCGATCCCTCCTCGTGTTATGTGAGCTTTGTGGTGGACAAACACCGTGAGCGTGGGAGTTTTCGGATTAGCCGGTTTTCGTCCACTGTCTTCATTCCACCAATTCATCCATCATCATCCATATGTCTTGAGCCGTAATTGCCTAAAGAACATATGAGAAAGTCAAGTCCTTGACCTACTAATTAGAATTTGTTCCCTACCATTAGACCACGGAAGCTGAAACCATCGCAATTTGTAGTAATGTTCAATTAGCACGGCAGATTCCAAATCATGTTACATGTTCCTGTATTCTTTATAATTTGATGCTACAATAATAATAACAAAAAACAATGATCAAATAAATCACCCAGACCCCAGGGTCGATGAAGTGTTCCTGGAACGGTTCGTAACTAGAATATAACAGAGCTATATGACGGAATGCGAGGCAGTAAATCAAAACAAAATCCACACATATCATTTTTGAACGAAAAATACCTCAAAAGTCCCCTGAATGAAAAATATATAGATATCAGCTATCACAAATGCCTCTTCACATCACATATAATTGAAGGGATAGTTGATATTAAGAAAATGAAAATATAAGGTTTCTTAAGAAACCAATAGTGCAAAATGAACATCGCTTTACTGTATGTCCTTGTACGCATCGAATAGCACGGAAACAGAGTCAACAATCTCAGGCTTTAGGGAAAAAACTGAAAAAGCTTGATTTTATAAGGGATTTGGGAGTTATTTTTGATTCAAAATTATCCTTTATTTAACATATTGAAACTATTTGCAAAGAAGCCTACAAAAATCTTGGATATATTTATCGAGTCAGTAAAGATTTCCAAAATGACCAAACTTTAATTGTACTGTATTATGCATACGTCAGGTCGAAATTAGAATATTGTAGTAATATATGGAACCCTAATATACAGAAATACTTATCTTGATTGAGCGTACTCAAAGTAAGTTTTTAAAGCTTCTTACACTTAAGAAAACCAAATTCTACTCGAAATTTGAAAGCTACATTAACCTTCTTGAAAATTTTAAATTTGAAACATTAGAACTCAGGAGAAGAAATATTGATTTATTATTTTTACACAAACTCTTTCATGGCAAAATAGGCTGTCCTGATCTTAACGACCAAATATGTATCCACGTACCATCCACTAAATTGCGCACTGCTTCGAAAAATACTTTTTTTTGTATGACAGCGAAAACAAACGTCTTAAGCAGATCTCCTATATGGAGAACTAGTGCAACCTACAACAAGTTAGTTAAAGAAAATTCCAACCTTGATGTACTGGCAATGGGTGTAAGTAGTTTTAAGAATTCTATTAATTATGTAAGCCGAATGTAATTATTACCAATAGTTTTATTAACCTATATAATCTGTATAACGTATATACTATGTAACACTGTAATTAGGCCTGTGTCTGATATGTCAATAAATCAATAAATCAATTTCTCCGTTCCTGAGCTATATAGCCTGTAGTACTAAAAGCTCTTTCAGTAGACGCACTAGAAGCAGGGATGACGAGATACTGACGCGCTAATTTACACAATTTTGGTAATGTTTGTTCTTGTTGCTTCCACCACTGCAGTAGCTATATCTAGTTCTCTTACACATGATGACATGTTGAGGTAGATGTCTACTTCATCATCAAATTCATTAGAGACTGAATCTATCTTCCCAATCCATTAGTTTATTCTTCTTGGTAGGTGGTTCCAAGTTATACCAACTAGGCTAAAGGAGACGATGATGATGAGAAATAAATTAAATAGTGAAATGAATAAAGTGGGAGGAAACAGGAGAACACCGCGAACCCCCACACGGTGTTTGTCCACCACAAAGTTCACTTGGCGAGAGCCCGGATCAAACCAGGGACCCCATACACCAGAGGTGAACGCTCAACCATTGAGCCACCGTTTTAGGAACACCTAATCGACCCTGGCGACTTGGTGATTTATTTGATCATTATATTTTGTTATATTTGTAGCATCATACTATAAACAATACATGAACATGTAACACCATTCGATATTTGCCTTGCTAATTGAACATTACTACAAATTGCACTGATCTTATAAGCACGCCAGTTCATGGTTTTGGCCTCCGTGGTCAAATGGTAGCGTACCAAATTCTACTTACTAGGTCAAGTGCTTGACTTTATCATACGTTCTTTAAGTAACTACGGCTCAGGCTGTATGGATGATGATGGGATGAATTGGTGGAAAGAAAACAGTGGGAGGAAGCGGGACCACCCCAGAAACTCCCACGCACACGGTGTTTGTCCACCACAAAGCTCACATAGCATAAGCAGGGATTGATCCGACGACCTCTAGCACCAGATGTGAGTGTTTTTTCTACTGAGCCACTGTTCTCCCTAGTAGATCAAGCATCGGTTCACATTCTACGCAGACCGGCCATAATAACTAGCATTTCTCAAATTTATTCTGTATTTAGAAGGTAAATTCGGTACCACCAGACATGTCAACTCTGACGCGAAGTGGTAGTAGTTGTAGTAGTATTAGCAGTGGTCGTAGTAGTAATAGTAGAAGTAGTAATAGTAGTAGTAGAAGTAGTAATAGTAATAGTATTACCAGTACATCGCAGTCTTGAATAAAGAGTCAGTTTCCCTAACACATTACGAATAACATGCTGACAGTACGAACACGGCAAAAAAAAGAGGCAGTGGAGGACATTTAAAAAAACAAAAAGGCTGACAATATTAGTTTCCGAATCGTTTTTCAGAGAATCCGGGCCGGCCCGGTTCGGCCCGGTTCGGCCCGAAATGTGCCCGGCCCGGTTTAGTTTGATATTACCTGATACGGGTCGGGCCGGGCAGGGCACCGGGCCGAACCAGGCGCGCCCGGCCCGTGCAGGGCTCTGACCTACAACAACGTAGTTTGATTAACCTGTTATACAAAACGTTTGGAAAGAACCTGTGAGTGTGACTTACTGATAGCTATGCAATATATTGACCGAGTGCTAGTCTTCAGTTTAGCAACCAAGCTGGCCTTAGGCGAAATATCACGTTGCTCTCTACTTTTGTCTGTGCCTTGCAAATCTTAACATTGTGTTTAAAGGAAACAGAAACAAGGTCAGTTGTTTATCTCTTTGTAGAACAAATTGATAAGACGTTTGTGTCTTTTACACAAATACCTTTTGCTAGATTGCTGTTTGAAGCCCTTTTGCATTATACACTATAAAACAACATATCCAGATTCAGAGAAGCAAGCCCACAAAAATTTTAAAGAAGGGTGAAAAATTTTTTTATTATTCAGTTGCTTTATTTTTATTATTATTATTATTATTATTATTTACCAGCTTTTCTTTGTTTATAAAAATCGTAATTTGGCATTTATTAAGTGTAATATGACTGGGTCTAGAGACAGAAGAGAGGGGATCTTATTGCCAGATATAAAAATGAGAACTTTGTTCAACAGTGACTACGTATTAAATAAACAAACGTATTGATTGCACCTTTTTAAAAGAAAAATTAGTATAATTAGTAAAAAACGCATTCATTGAAAACGTCTGGGGTACCAAAGGGTCACGTGCTAGCCACTAGACCAGCGGGTAGGACAACCACTCGGCTACATAGTTAGGTTAATGATTTCTAACATTACCACTGCCCCTGAGTGAAGTAGTAATGTCAGATATCAGGCCCAGGCAACGAAGATCAAGGAATGGGGTCCTGACATTATGGCCTCGGGTCCCTTCTATTCATCTATTAAACATGAAGTTCTTGGACGGCGTTGGCGGCATTTGAAGGATTTTGATCCGTTGAGCACAATTGTGATGTCAGAAATCGATCCCTAGCCTTGAACCTCAAGAATCTGGGTCCCGAAATTTTAGACGCGGGTTGTTTCTATTTCCCTTTTAAACATGGGGTTGTTGGACGCGGATAACATTGGAAAGATCGTAGTCATTTGAGGACAGCGTATATGTCCAAAATCAGTTCCTGGCCTCAAAGAGCCAGATATGAAGTTCCGAATTGGCTCAATCTCAATATCGGGTTGCGCAAGATAGAACAACATTTATAGCTGTATGGATGGTTTTATCTCGCGTAATAAAATACTGAGATTGAACCACAGCAAAGGTTTACGTCATAACCCAAACGCTTGGAACCGAATCTGATTTCTTACATCTCCGCAATGCTCAAGGGACCAAGAACTCTCCAATGATTAAAGCAAGTCAATGATGATAGAAGAATTGGTTGAATGAAATGTGGGAGGAATCGGGAGTACCCTGAAAAACCCACAGATACGACCTTGTCC
This sequence comes from Thermobia domestica, assembly GCF_964235325.1. Taxonomy (NCBI): domain Eukaryota; kingdom Metazoa; phylum Arthropoda; class Insecta; order Zygentoma; family Lepismatidae; genus Thermobia; species Thermobia domestica. The sequence goes on from NC_137464.1 coordinate 129,882,902, forward strand.
ACCACAAACTTACTAGGCCGGGAATCGAAACAATAAGGACACCATGTTCCAGAGAAAGGACTCTACCACTGAGCTACCGCGCTCAAAGATTAAAGTGTCAATTATAGTAGAGAAATTGATGGAATAAAAAGTGGGAAGAAGCGGGAGTACCCTGAGAAAACCCACGGATACGATCTTGTCCACAACAAACTTACTTGACCCACCAGAGGAAGCGCTCCACCACTGAGCCACCGCGCCCAACGATTGAAGCAAGTCAATGATAGCAGAAGAATTGGTGGAATGAAACGTGGGAAGAAACAGGAGTACCCTGAGTAAACCCACCGTTACTATCTTGTCCACCACAAACTTAATTAGCTCACCAGAGGAAGCGCTCTACCGCTGAGCCACTGCGCCCAACGAATGAAGCAAGTCAATAATAATAGAGGAATTGGTGGAATGAAATGTGGGAGGAAGCGGGAGTACCCTGACAAAACTCACGGATACGATATTTTACACCACAAATTTATCAGGCAGAGGATCGAAAAAGTAAGGACCACACGCATCAGAAAAAGAGTTCTACCACTGAGCCACCGTGCCCAATGATTGAATCAAGTCAATGATAAAAGAGGAATTGGTGGAATGAAAAGTAGGAAGAATCCGGAGTGCCCTGAGAAAACTCACGGATACGATCTTGTCCACGAGAAACTTGCTTGGCCCACCAGAGGAAGCCCTCTACCACCGAGCCACTGCGTCCAATGATTGGAATAAGTCAATGATAACAGAAGAATTGGTGGAATGAAATGTGGCAGGAAGAGGGAGTGCCTTGACAAAAACCACGGATTCGATCTTGTCCACCACAATCTTACTTGACCCACCAGAGGTAGTGCTCTACCACTGAGCCACCACGCCCAATGATTGAAGCAAGTCAATAATAATAGAAGAATTGGCGGAATAGAAAATGGGAAGAATCGGGAGTACCCTGACAAAACCCACGGATAAGATCTTGTCAGTTAGAAAGTTATTTGGCACAACAGACGAAGCGCTCTACCACTGAGCCACTGATAAAAGAAAGTCAATGCTATTAGAGTAATTGGTGGAATGTAATGTGGCAGGAAGCAGGAGTACCCTGAAAAAAACCATGGATACTATCTTATCCACTACAAACTTAATTGGCCCAGCACAGTAAGCGCTCTACCAGTGACCAACAGCGCCCAATGATTAATGTAAGTCATTGATAATATAGGAATTGCTGGAATGAAAAGTGGGAAGAAGCCGGAGTACCCTGACAAAACTCACGGATATGATATTGTCCACCACAAATTTATGAGGCAGGAGATCGAAACAGTAGGGAACCTACGCACCAGATTAAGCGTTCTACCACTTTGCCACCGTGCCCAATGATTGAATCAAGCCAACGATAAAAGAGGAATTGGTGGAGTGAAAAGTGGGAGGAAGAGGGAGTACCCTAAGAAAACCCACAGATACGATCTTGTCGACCCCAAACTTTATTGGCCCACCAGAGAAAGCGCTCTACCACTGAGTCACTGCGCCCAATATTTAAACCAAGTCATTGATAGAGGAATTGGTGGAATGAAAAGTGGGAAGAAACGGATGTACCCTGAGAAAACCCACGGATACGATATTGTCAACCACAAACTTTATTAGCCCACCAGAGGAAGCGCTTTACCACTGAGCCACCGCTTCCAATGATTAAACCAACTCAATGATAATAGAGGAATTGGTGGAAGGAAAGGTGTTTTAAGCGGGAATGCCCTGAGAAAACCCATGGATACGATCTTGTCCACCATACACTTACTTGGCCATGGATGTAAACAATAAGGACCCAATCAACGAGTGGAAGCGCTCTACCACTTAGCCACCGCGTCAAATGATTAAAGCAAGTCAATAATAATAAAGGAATTGGTGGAATGAAAAATAGGAAGAAGAGGGAGTACCCTGAGAAAACCGACTAATACGATCATGTCCACCACAAACTTACTTGACCAGGAATCGAAACAATAAGAACCCCACGCACAAGAGGAAGAAATCTACCACTGAGCCACCGTGCCCAATGAATAAAGTAAGTCAATGATAATAGAGGGATTGGTGGAATTAAAAGCTGGAAGAAGCGGGAGTACCCTGAGAAAACCCACGGATACGATTCTGTCCACCACACAAATTACTTGGCTGGGGTTCGAAAAAATAAGGACCCCGCGCGCGAGAGGAAGCGCTCTACCACTGAGCCAACGCGCCCAATGATTAAAGCAAGTCAATGATAATAGAGGAATTGGTGGAATGAAAAGGGGGGAAGAAGCGGGAGTACCCTGAGAAAACCCACGGATACGATCTTGTTTACCACAAGCTTACTTGGCCGGAGATCGAAAGAATAAGGACCTCACGCACCTGAGAAACGCTCTGCCACTGAACCACCGCGCCCAGTGATTACAGCATGTCAATGATAATAGAAGAATTGATGGAATGTAAAGTGGCAAGAAGCGGGTGTACTCTGAGAGAACCTACGGATACGATCTTGTCCACTGCAAACTTACTTGCCGGGGATCGAAACAATAAGGACCCCACGCACCAGAGCAAGCGGTCTACCATTGAGCCACCGCGCCCCACAACAAGAACAAGAAAATTGGAAGTTACTAGGAAAGATTTTAAGAAGCAATATCTTTCAATGGTATAGACCAGTGCCCGATGATCGTCTTTTAATAACTCCATGAGCAGAAAAGACACATACGTCCCTCTCGTATTATGTGTTTTTGAAACCATATACGTTATCCGGATATTATCCTTTATTCCTCATCCGGATGAAATCAGTTATCCGAATGTTCTATTATCCCGATATTATCCGTTATGTTAATTTTATAAATTATCCGGATAAATCCATTATCCGGATATTATCCGACATTCAGGTATTATCCGTATCCGCCATCCTTATATCATCCGTTATGCGGATCTTATCCGTCATCCGTTATCCGAATATTATCCGTCAGCCGCATATTATTCGTTATCCGTCATCTGTTTTGTTATCCGTCAATCGGATATTGCAAATCCGGATAACTTTCTATCCGATATCAGAATAAAAATTATCCAGATGTGGCCATCCCTAATCAGCATCGTTAGAAGCATACACGAATTAAAATTCTTCAAAGTCTGCTACACAAGAGCAGAGGCGGATCCAGGGGACGATCATGGCGATTGCCCCCCAGAAAGGGAATCTTTCTTATTTTGTATATAAATAAAACCCATTCCAGAGTTTGGAGCTCTTAAAAGTAGCTCTAAGTAGAAGTATTATCAACCACCGAACCCCCAGAAGTCCATCGTAGATCCGCCTCTGGACAAGAGAATGGGAAACACTTATTGTTCACATTCATTTTGCACATCTCAACAAATAAAGAATATTTGCATTCATTTCCATCTACTACTGCATTCTACTGAACTGTAACGACTTTTTATGTTTAAAAATAATTATTCATTTTTCAATAATTGTAAATGTTTATAAGTTCAGTAATTTACCATGAATTGAGTCAACTAGAAGTGTTTATGTAACGAAGAAATAACAACATAAACTGTGAAATATCTTCTCACAAACTGTCGAGAGTCAGTCGAGAGCGTCAATTCAGATTTTGCTTTGGGGGGGCAAAACCCCTTGATATAAGTAAAATTTCGCGTATTTAACTGATTTACTACTATTCCATTGATAAAATCTATAGAAATCTCAAACTTAAGGAGGGCAATTCCCCTCCCTGCCCCCCCTTAATGACGCCCCTGGTTAAGTTCGACAGTTTGGAGCTAATTTTCTCGAAACCCAGAAGTTCACCAAATTATTTGAGTGGTATACAGGTCCGTATCCAGGGGGGGTATAGGGGGCTGGGCCCCCCCTAAATTTTTGCCGGCTCCCCTAAAATTTTCACGGTAGGCTTGCAAATGAACTATAATATGGTGATGAACTATAATATGGTTGGATCGGCCCCCCTAACTTCGGCCGGGCTCCCCTTACATTTTTGGGCTGGCTACCGGCCTGGCGGTATACAAAATTCTACGGGAGGTGTACAAAATTCTACCTGACATGTACAATCATATCCGCTAATTGTATGTCTGATATTACTAAATGGCACTCCAAGTTGGATTTGCTTATAGTAGAATCCACGTTTGATGCCAACTTTTTCAAAATACAAGGTTATACAAAATTCTTGAAAGGTGTACAAAATTCGAAGATTAATTGTGCCTACTTAAATCTTCGATATGAAAATTCCGCACTCCAAGTTGACTGTTGAGTTGAAAATTTTCGAGCTAATTTTCTGGAATCACAGAGGTGTACAAAATTTTTTGGATGGTGTACAAAATTCTACGGAAGGTGTACAAAATTTTACGGAATATATTGAATCAAAAGCGGTAATTATATGTCACATATTGCCAATCGGCACTCCAACTTAATGGTTTGCTTATGGTGGCATCCGTAAGTTGAAGGACTTTTCTTTTGAAATTCAGGGGTGTAGTTTTTTTTAAAAGGTGTACAAAATTACAAAATTCGTAGATTATTTTTGGCTATTTAATTCTTCGATATGAAGATTCCCTACTCCAAGTTGATGCTTGAGTTCGAAATTTTGTAGCTAATTTCCTGGGAACACAAGGGTGTAGAAAATTATTTGAATGATGTACAGAATTCTACGGAAGGTGTACAAAATTTTGCGGCATATATTGAATCATATGTGGTAATTATATGTCATATATTGCTAATCGACAGTCCAACCTAATGGTTTGCTTATGGTAGAATCCGTAAGTTGGCCATTTTTTCGAAATACAGGGGTGTACAAAATTTTTAAAAGGTATACAAAAATGTACAAAATTCGTAGATAATTTTTGGCTACTTAATTTTTCGATATGAAGATTCCGCACTCCAAGTTGATGGTTGAGTTCGAAATTTTGAAGCTAATTTTCTGGAATCACAGGGGTGTACAAAATTATTTGGATGGTGTACAAAATTCTACGGAGGGTGTACAAAATTTATCGGCATATATTGATTCATATGCCGTAATTATATGTCATATATTGCTAATCGGCACTCAAACTTAATGGTTTGCTTATGGTAGAATCCGTAATTTGGAGGCCATTTTTTTTCGAAATACAGGGGTGCACAATTTTTTTAAAGGTGTACAAAATGTACAAGATTCGTAGATTATTTTTGGCTACTTAATTCTTCGATATGAAGATTCCGTACTCCAAGTTGATGCTTGAATTCGAAATTTTATAGCTAATTTTTCGGAAACACAGGGGTGTACAAAATTATTTGAATGATGTACAAAATTCTAAGGAAGTTGTACAAAATTTTACGTGATATATTCAATTATATGCGCTAATTATATATCATATATTGCTAATCGGCACTTCAGGTAGGATCCGTAAGTTGAAGGCCATTTTTTTAAAATTCAGAGTGTTCAATTTTTTTTAAAAGGTGTAAGAAAAAATGTACAAAGTTCGTAGATAATTTTTCGATATGAAGTTCGAAATTTTGAAGCTAATTTTCTGGAATCACAGGGGTGTACAAAATTATTTGAATGATGTACAAAATTCTACGGAAGGTGTACAAAATTTTACGGCATATAATGAATCATATGCGCTAATTATATGTCATATATTGCTAATCGACAGTCCAACCTAATGGTTTGCTTAAGGTAGAATCCGTAAGTTACCCATTTTTTCGAAATACAGGGTTTTACAAAATTTTTAAAAAGATGTACAAAATGTACAAAATTCATAGATAATTTTTGGCTACTTAATTTTTCGATATGAAGATTCCGCACTCCAAGTTGATGGTTGAGTTCGAAATTTTGAAGCTAATTTTCTGGAATAACAGGGGTGTACAAAATTATTTGGATGGTGTACAAAATTCTACGGAAGATGTACAAAATTTTACGGCACATATTGAATCAAAAGCGGTAATTATGTCATATATTGCCAATCGGCACTCCAAATTAATGGTTTACTTATGGTGGCATCCGTAAGTTAGCCATTTTTTCGAAATTCAGGGTGTACAAAATTTTTTAAAAGGTGTACAAAATTGTAAAAAATTCGTAGATAATTTTTGGCTACTTAAGTCTTCGATATGAGAATTCCACACTCTAAGTTGATGGTCGAGTTCGAAACTTTGACGGTAATTTTCTCGGAACAGTTGTGTACAAAATTATTTTAAAGGTGTGTAAAATTTGCAGATTTTTTTAGCTACTTAAATCTCGGATCTGGTGATTCCGCACTGAAACGTCAACTTGGAGTGCTGAATTTTGATCGCAAATTTTTGGAAACGCAGGGGTGTACAATTTTTTTAAAAAGATATACAAAATTGTACAAAATGTGTACAAAATTATGAATGTGTTTAATATGTGATTTGCCGATTCCGCACTCCAAGTTGACGGACCTCTCCTTTTGCTAGGGTTTCTTATTGTCATCTGTGAGCTGTAGTGTTGAGTGTTTACTGATGTCAGATAATAAAGGGGGTAATGATGGAATTCTCCTTGGATACTTACTGGAGAAATTAGTTTTCGGGCCTTACCGCAATTCACAGCTAAGTTCCGCTTCTCGAACTGCAACGCTAGAATACAGGAATTTTCTTATTTGGCAACAACGCATTAACGCATTCTGCGCAAGTTTCTTCTCAAAGTCTATTTCCTTACGTGCAAATTACAATTTAAATAAAATGTGATACATAGCACGAAAAACGGTCAAACAATATATCTATTTCGTAATAAGACCGTTACTCTAAAATACTTTTCACATAGAAATAAACATTTCATACAACAGCACTTCTAGTAAGATCTAACAGCAAGTGACATCTTGTGTGCTCATTGTAAAAAGGATAAATACTTTATTTTATTTGTTATCTTATTCGACATCAGAAGACACAACGAAATGAATCAGTGTCTTGGGTTGTAGCTGAAATATAACTCAATCTTATAGTACAGCGGTGGACACTTCTAAATGGTACACCTTAGCCGTAAATCTCCATATGGCTGTACCATTTAGAAGTGTCCCCCGCTGTACAATATTTATAATATGTAATGTTTCACTGCACAGTAATTAATGGAATCAGTTAAAATACTGTATGTATTGACTTCCAGGTGGTGATCCACCTTAACTTCATAGCCTAAAAGTCACTAAATTTGGATGCGAAAATTGATATTTACATGCATAGACATTAATTAGTTACTTCAATCATTCAATTTTGTTTGAGAAGTTCCTTCACACAGAGGAAACCTCCAGGAGGTAAAAAGAAAAGTATGCCTATGTATGCTAAGCATCATTCTTATAACCCGAACCAGGCAAGATACTTTGAGGAAGCAAGATAATAAATAAATAAATAAAATGGACCTTTTACAAGCCCAAGGACCAATGCAATTTCGTTAAATTAGCCCTCCAGTCATCTATCAACTTTTGATGCCACAAGTCACAATGATTTTCCCTCGTTTACTCATTCTCCTCTACAAAATCCAAATCGAAGGAAATGTAGGGGAAGGGAACAAAAAGAAAAAGGTTTTCGTGGTATTGTAGAGAAAGTAGTTAATGAAGATGTGCCGAAAAAGATTTTTTTCTGAATTGCTTGGGAAAAGATCTTGAGGCGTTTGGACCACTGTTTGTGCCAAAATGTATACACGACTCCAAAAGTGCATTACCACCTGCAATTCTCCTTTTCCTGCAATAGCAGGCAACCCAAAAAGCTCGGCGGTTGGGTTGGTTCCGAATTCGAAAGGCGCTGGACCAAACCTCAATTTTGTAATAAATATATCAGTGTGGCAAACTGCAAATAAGGGAATAAAACAAATTCTAAAAATGACAATAATATTATCGTGACGGATATGGATGACATCAAAAGTTACAAAATGATCTTACTTAAGCAGTTCAAACAAGATGAATAGCAAAAAACATATATCAGAGGAAAGCATTTCTCTCCTCACCTCCCACAAAAAGAATCTCATAAAAAAGAAAAAGTTACATAAAATTACGTAAGTTTTAATATAAAAGCCCCACTCTATATTGTGAAAGTTGACACCAGAAACGCAAGAACAAATAAACCAAAGTGAATGAAATTGTGCACAGATATTGTAGACGTAAAAGGAGGGAATACGAGTTTCGTATTGTCCTGGAAAAAACGGCTGGGTGGGGCACGGACCCCTCGAAAACCTTTGATCACGAAATATCATAATGCTAGTAACAGTATGTCAGAAGTGTGTAAAAGACATGAAGAATTGTAACGGAACTTTTTGTATTGAAAATACGCAAAAACTAAAGGAATACGGGCTTTTTAAATTTTCTGCGGAAAAACGGATTTAGGGGCAAAAGGTCCCACCCAAAATTTTGAAACTTAACGCCGGAAAGGCAACAAGAAGTGAACCGAAGTGAACGAAATTAAGCGCAGATGTTGCAAACGTAACATGAGGATACGAGTTTTGTATTTTGCTCGAAAAAACGGTTGGGTGTGGCGCGGACCCCTCCAAACCTTTGATCACGGAAAATCAAATGTGCTGGTAACAGCATGTCAGATGTGTGTAAAGGACATGAAGAATTTAATCAAACTGCGTGTATGGAAAATACGCAAAAAATAAAAGAAAACATTTATTTAAATTTTCTGTGAAAAAGCGGTTTTAAGGGGAAAAAGCTCAAACCCAAAATTTCGAAAGTTGATGACCGAAATGCAGAAGGAAGTGAACCGAAGTGAATGAAATTTTGCACAGATATTGTGGACAAAACGGGGAATCCGCGTTTCGTATTTTCCTGGAAAGAACGGTTGAGTGGGGCACCGATCCCTCCAAATATTTGATCACGAAAAATGAAAGGTGCTAGTAACAGTATGTCAGTCAGATGTGTGTAAAGAACATGAAATATTGAAACGAAACTTCTTGTATGGATAATACACAAAAAATAAAGGAACACAGGATTTTCTATGTTCTTCGCAAAAACGGTTTTAGGGGGCAACCTCAAAATTCTGAAATTTGACGCCCGAAAGGTAAGAAGAAGTGAACAGAAGTGTAAGAAATTTTTCACAGGTATTGTAGATATAAAATGTGGGAATACGGGTTTAGTATTTTTCTGGAAGAAACGATTTGGTGGGGCACTAATTCCTCCAAACCTTTGATCACGAAATATCAAAAGTGCTAGTAACCGTAAAGGACATGAAGAATTGCAACGAAACTTTATGTATGGACAAAAAAATAAATGAATATTGTTTTTTTATTTCCCGCGGAAAAACGGTTTTAGAGGGAAAAAGCTCCCATCCAAAATTTTTGAAGTTGACGCCCGAAAGGCAGAAGAAAAAAATGAAATATTTGAGTTTTACGTCCCACGATTATGCCGGTTAGACTAAAGGAGACGGTGATGATGAGTAATGAAAGAAATGGTGGAATGAAGAAAGTGGGAGGAAACGGAGAACCCCGAGAAAACACACGCACACGGTGTTTGTTCACCACAAGGTTCACTTGGCGGGGGCTGGGATCGAACCCGGGACACCAAGCACCAGAGGTGAACTCTACCACCGAGCCACCACGGCCACTGAAAGGCAGAAGTAAACCGAAGTGAATAAAAATTTTCGCATATATTGCATACGTAAAATGAGGATACGAGTTTCGTATTTCCTTGGAAAAAACGGCCGCGTGGGGCACGGACCCCTCCAAACATTTCACCACGAAAAATAAAAAGTTCTAGTAGCAATATGTCAAATGTGTGTAAAGGACATGAAGAATTGCAACGAAACTTTGTGTATGAACAATACACAAAAAATAAAAGAATACGTTTTTTAATGTTCTGCAGGAAAACGGTTTTAGGGGGCAAAAGAACCCACCCGAAAAGTTTGAAATTTGACGCCGGAAAAGTAAGAAGAAACGAACCGAAGTGAATGAAATTTTGCACACGTATTGTGAAAATAAAATTTGGGAATACTAGTTCCGTATTTCCTGAAAAAAAAAACTGTTAGGTGGGGCAAGGACCCCTCCAAACATTTGCTCAGGAAATATCAAAAGTGCTAGTAACAGTATATCAGATTTGTGTAAAGGACATGAAGAATTCCAATGAAACTTTATGTACGGGCAATACGCAAAAAATGTAGAAGGGTTTTTTCTGCGGGAAAACGGTTTTAGGGGCAAAAGCTCTCACACAAAATTATGAAGGATGGCGCCCGAAAGGCAAAAAGAAGTGAACCGAAGTGAATCAAATTGTGCACGGACATTGTAGACATAAAATGAGGGAATATGAGTTTGCTATTTTCCTGGAGAAAAGGGGTGGGTGGGGCACGGCCCCTCCCTAACGTTTGATCACAAAAAAATCAAAAGTGCTGGTATGTCAGATGTGTGTCAAGGACATGAAGAATTGCAACATAACTTTGTGTATGGCAAAAAGTAAACGAATACAGGTTTTTCTAAGTTCTGCGGAAAAACGGTTTTAGGGGCAAAAGCTCACACCCTAAAGTTTGAAAGTTGAGCTCGAAAGGCAAAAAGAAGTGAACCGAAGTGAGTGCAAATGTGCACATATATTGTAGGCATAAAATGAGGATACGGGTTTCATATTTTCCTGCAGGGCGTGGGGCACGGACTCCTCCAAACCTTTGATAACAAAAAATTAAAATGCTAATAACAGTATGTAGAAAGTGTATAAAGGACATGAAGAATTGCAATGAAATTTTTGTATTGATAATACGCCAGAAATAAAGCAATACGGGTTCTTTTATGTTCTGCTGAAAAATGGTATTAGGGGGCAAATGCTCCTACACAAAATTTTGATAATTGACGCCCGAAAGGCAAAAAGAAATGAACCGAAGTGAATGAATTTCTACACAGATATTGTAGACGTAAAATGAGGAAATACGGTTTCCTACTTTCCTGGAAAAAAAGGGTTGGGTGCTGCATGGACACCTCAAAACCTGTGATCACGAAATATTAAAAGTGCTTCCAACAGTATGTCAGATGTGTGCAAACAACATGAAGAATTCCAACATAACTTTGTGTATTAACAATACGCAAAAAAATATATATATATTTTTTTTGTTCTGCGGAAAAACGGTTTCAGAGGCAAAAGCCACCACCCGAAATTTTGAAAGTTGACGTCCGAAAGGCAAGAAGAAGTGAGCCGAAGTGAATGAAATTGTGCACAGATATTGCAGACGTGAAATGAGAATACGAGTTTTGTACTTTCCTGGAAAAAACAGTAGGGTGGTGCACAGACCCCTCCAAACCTTTTATCAAAAAATCAAAAGTAATAGTAACAGTATGTCAGATGTGTGTAAAGGAAACGAAGAATTGCAACATAACTTTTTGTATGGACAAAAAATAAAGGAATATGTTTTTTTATGTTCTGAGGGAAAACGGTTTTTGGGGGGCAAAACCTCTCAAACAAAATTGTGAAAGTTGACTCCCGAAAGGCAAAAAGAAGCAAACCGAAGGGAGTGAAATTGTGCACAGATATTGTAGACATAAAGTGAGTGAATACGGGTTTCGTATTTTCCTGGAGAAATCGGTTGGGTGGGGCACCTACCCCTCCAAACCTTTGATCACAAAAAATTAAAAATGCTAGTAACAATATGTCAGATGTGTGTAAAAGACATGAAGAATTGCAACAAAACTTTTTGTATGGACAAAAAATAAAGGAATATGTTTTTTCTTTTTTGCGGAAAGACGGTTTTAGGGGCAAAAGAACCCAAAACCAAAATTTTGAAAGTTGACCCGCGAAAGGTAGGAAGAAGTGAACTGAAGTGAATGAAATTTGGACAGATATTGTAGACACAAAATTAGGGAATCTGGTTTTCGTATTTTCCTGGAAAAACGGTTAGGTGGGGCACGGACCCCTCCAAACCCTTCATCACGAAATATCAAAATATCTAGTAACAGTATATTAGATGTGTGTAACGGACATGATGAATTGCATCAAACTGCGTGTGTGGACAATACGCAAAAAATAAACGAACACATTTTTAAATTTTGGTTAAAAACGGTTTTGGTTGGCAAAAGCTCCCGTCTACAATTTTGGAATTTGATCCCAAAAGACAAGAAGAAGTGGACCGAAGTGAATGAAATGTGCACTAATAATGTAGAGGTAAGGTGAGGGAATACGTGTTTCGTATTTTCCTGAAAGAAAAAAAAACTTGTGAGTGAACCGAGGCGTTGAGTTGCGGGAGAAGTGGACCGAAGCGAAAGCAATTGTATGTAGATATTGGATATGTAAAATATGGCCTTCCGTGTTTCACAAGTGTCGTGCTTCCATCCGATTTCTTCAAATTTGGCAGATCAAGTAACAGCAAACACAAACAGTATAGCGTATTTTATAGTATTTCAAGAGGCACCTTTAATCCTTGCAATGTTTTTTCAGCATAAAGAAAAACACATATCCATTTATTTCCAGTTTGCTATTGATATGCCAAATTTGAAGCAAGACGGATAGGAACACTTGAGAAACACGAGAGCCCTTATTTTACATATAATATCTACACACAATTTGATTTGCTTAGGTCCACTCCTTTCTGAGCTATTACGGTAATATTTTCTTTTTTTCGGATGGGACCTAGGCCCCAACACTGTTTTTCCGCAAAAATTAAAACATGTTTCATATACTGTTTTGCAAATAGTCCCTTTACGAAGTTTCGTTGCAATTCTCCATATTCTTTAGGAACTTTTGCGTATGCTTATTTGCACTTTTGATATTCCGTAATCAACGGTTAGAAGGTCCGTGCCTCATTCAACCGCTTTTCCCGAGAATACGAAACCGAATTATCTCATTTTTCGTCTACAATATCCGCGCACAATTTCATTTAATTCGGTGCACTTCTTCTTGCATTTTGGGCCACAAATTTCAAAATTTGGGGTGGGGCTTTTGCCCCCTAAAACCGTTTTTTTCCGCAGAAAATAAAAGAAAAACCGTATTCTTTTATTTTTTGCGTATTGTCTCTACACAATGTGTCGTTCCAATTCGTCATGTCCTTCAAACACTTCTGTTATTAGCAGTTTTGATATTTCACGATCAAAGATCTGGAGGTGTGTGTGTCCCACCTAAACGGTTTTCTTTTTTTCTGGAAAATAAGAAAAACGTATTCCCTCATTTTATGTCTACAATATCTGTGCACAATTTCATTCACTTCTGTTCACTTCCTCTGGCCTTCGGGCCTTAACTTTCAAAATTTTGGGTGATAGCTTTTGCCCCCTGAAACCGTTTTTCAGCACAAAATAAAAAAACCGTGTTCCTTTATTTTTTGGTATGTTGTTCATACACAAAGTTTCGTTGCAATTCTTTGTGTCCTTTACACACATTTGTCATATTGTTATTATCACTTTCAATATTTCGTGATGAAAGTTTTGGAGGGGTCCGATCCCCACCTAACCGTTTTTTCCAGGAAAATACGAAACACGTGTTCCCTCATTTTATGTCTGCAATATGTGTGTAAAATTTCGTTTACTTCGGTTTCCTTGGTTTTTGCCTTTGGGGCGTCAACTTTCAAAATTGTGGGTGGGATCTTTTGCCCCTTTAAACCGTTTTTCCGCAGAAAATAAAAAACACGTATTCGTTTATTTCATGTGTAGTATCTACCTTCCAAATTTTATCAAAATCGGAGTGTTACATTTCAGAAGTGTTGCTTGTTAATAATAATATTTCTTTAAAATTGTATGAACAAATAGAGGGAATTAAAGCGAAAAATTGGGATCAATTGGAACTTTCGGCTCCTACCAACATTGAAAGAAATGACAGCACAAGTATTTGGATGCAAGGTAGACATCAAATTTAAAACAGAGATTTATCTATTTGGTCTAGGAATTAATTCGTGCGGTTTGTACGCACACATTGAAGCTGTAGTACAAACACAAAATATATAAATACCTTAAGAAAAATATTGTCCATCGCTAGTCACCACTTTCGCCCATCTGTCAGGCAATGTACGGATTCCGTGGCGAAAGAAGTCCTCATCCTTGGAAGCGATCCAGTCAGAGACCCATGTTTCGATATCTTCTGAAGAAGTAAACCGCTGTCCAATCAAATCGTTGTTCATGCAATCGAACAAGTAGTAGTCCGAAGGAGCAACGTCTGGTGAATACGGCGGGTGGGGTAAAACTTCCCATCCGACATTTTCTAAATAGGTTTTGACCGGTTTTGCGACATGTGGGCGAGCGTTATCATGTTGAACAATAAGTTTATCATGTCTGTTCTCCCATTCTGGTCGTGTTCTGGCCAGAGCTTGCTTCAAACGCATTAATTGTCGTCGATAACCTTCTCCATTCATAGTTTCACCCGGTTGCAGCAGCTCATAGTACACCACACCTTTCATATCCCACCATATGCACAGCATAACCTTTGCACAGTGAATATCTCCTTTTGGCTGTGATGGACCTGGTTCACCTGGTTTCACCCAGACCTTTTTTCGTTTAGGGTTTTCGTAATGGATCCACTTCTCATCACCCGTAATAATTCGATGCAGAAACCCCTTTCTGCTCTGTCGTTGAAGCAGCAATTCGCAAATGGTTTTTCGTCTTTCAACGTCTCTGTCTTTCAATTCATGTGGAACCCAATGTGACATCTTTTGAATCATTCCCATGGCTTTCAAGCGTTTGGAGACTGTTGTTTGATCAACGCCTAATGCTGCTGCAAGTTGTTCCTGCGTTTGACACGAATTCTGCTCGAGCAATGCTGTCAATTCTTCGCCTTGACATTTTTTTGGCTGTCCAGCTCGCTCTTGGTCTGCCAAGCCGAAATCACCACTTCTAAACCGTGCAAACCACTTCTGACACGTTCGCTCAGCTAGAGCATGGTCACCATACACTTCCACCAAAATACGATGACTTTCAGTCACACTTTTCTGCATGTTAAAGTAATGCAGCAGACACCCCGCAAAAACACTTTATCAGGCACAAATTGCGCCATGTTCACTTAACTACAAACTGGTGTTGTTGACGCTTTAATCCACTGCCCTATACTACGAACGATACGCGATGACAGGGGTTTGCAACACATGTGTGGATACACGGAAGTGTGGGACGCTCCGTTCGTTGCGCCATCTCTTGTCCACCCGCACGAATTAATTCCTAGACCAAATATATTTCTGTCATGATTTTAATGCACACTGCGAAGTTTTTAAATGCTAATTAAGTCAGGATTTCACATCCAAATTAAGTTGGAACATAATAATTCTTGTTAGTAAACCCGAGTCGCAATGCAAATTTAAGATTAGCCAATACTTTAGATAGCATGGGAAAAAGGTGAAGACTGTAACCTAAGTGTGCGGCCAAGTGGGTTGCGAGGCGATTTAATAAATTGGATGTCTTCTACTCGGCAGAGTCCACCTCAACCGTTTCATTTTGTTTTAAAACGAAACATTTTTGTCATGAGTTACATTTAGGGATGCGCACGAGACGAATCGTGACAGGATTTTCCTGACAAAATTCGAGTCGAGACACGGCACTTCCAATAGAGAAATATACATTTTTCGAGTCGAGACATCACTTTTACAGCACATTTTCGAGACGAGACAGCCACAAATCTTGTCTCGTGCGCATCCCTAGTTACATTAGCACACACTACATGAGTGACAATTTATATTATGATAGAATATACTATGAGCTTTAATAGAAAAAGTGTAGACACTAGATAATTATTTTACATAGTAAGATTTCAATAGATTCAGTGCTTGATCGTGCCGTGTATGAAGTTATGAAGTATGAATTGGTTTCAACAGGTGCGGATCCAAGAGGAATTTCATAGGGTCTACAGACCTCCCCCCCATAACGCTTAGGTACACACTGGATAGAGTGGGTTTCAATCCTACTTTATTTACACTGGGTAAAATTGGAACTATGGTTTAGTCCATCCCTTGATCTTATCCTGGTTCTGCGGTGTTAATATCTGGTCAGAACTTGCTGTTCTAGAAGCCTCAAGTTCATACGCGATAAAATAGTATTTCTGCATTATGCACCTTTTAAAACTATTTTCAATATTTGTATGTATCTTCAGATAAACCCTCCTCGAAAAGTTTGATTTATTGGATACTGTATTTCTGACAATTCTTCCATTATCAAATAGTGTATGTAGTTTTATTTAACATAGAATTGCATACGCCAAAACAGTAGAAAACATTCTCATTGTTATAACTTTTCTTGAGTTGATTTTCAGCTTAACATCCCTTTCAGCAGCGAAGCTATATGAAACGTGGACCTACTAATTAACGTCGAATCCGAATCACATGAACTCCCACCGGGGATCGAACCTGGGTCTTCCATGTGTTAACTTTACTTGAATTTGGAATCCAGCGCTCTCAAGCGGATTTGAAAAAAAATGAAAAAATGAAATGAAATCTTTGAGTTTTACGTCCCGCGGATATGTCGGTTAGGCTAAAGGAGACGGTGATGATGAGTGATGAATGAAATGGTGGAATGAAGAAAGTGGGAGGAAACGGGAGAACCCCGAAAAACCCACGCACACGGTGTTTGTCCACCACAAAGTTCAATGGGGGGGGGCTGGAATCGAACCCGGGACCCCAAACACCAGAGGTGAACGCTCTACCACTGAGCCACCGCGGCCCCTTAAGCGGATTTAAGACGGTTGACTTGCCACCTCTGAGTTTTTCAATGAATGTATTTCTTAGTAATTATTTTAATTTTACTTTTGAAAAGGTGTAAGCATTTTGCCTTTTTTTTAAAAAAAATTCTTGAATTATACGTAGTCAGTGTTGAATACAGGTTTCATTTTTGTATGTGGCAATAGTAACTTTCATGCTCCCCTCTCTTCTACCTCTAGACACAGAAATATTGTTTTTAATAACCTCCAAATTACGATTTTTATCAATAAAGAGTAGCTGTCCTACTAACTCTTGTATCGATTTCCTGCTAAGCAAAGATAAAGTGAATCTGAAAAGGTAGGGGAACGTTAGGTAGCGGCATGACTTCACGCCGTCCCCCATGCCTATCTTTGCCCATTGTAATTTCTTAGGAACTGAGGGGACGCCGTACACATTTTTTGGAGGTGCGGGACGGCGTCCCCTGCATTCCCAAGCACTTTTACCTCTGCTGCTAAGTATTAATTGCTGTAAGGACTAACGAAAACTATTATGTGGTACTACTACTACTACTACTACTACTACTACTAATAATAATAATAATAATAATAATAATAATAATAATAATAATAATAATAAAGGATCTGAATGATAAATATATATTTTTTAACTTTCTAATACAATCCCTGTGGGCTTTCGCGAATCTGGATGTATTGTTTTTATGAGGAATAAAGAGGCTTCAAACAACAACGATTTGTATAAAAGTCTTATTAGGTGTTTCACACCTAAGGAACTCACAACTTACCATGTGTCTGTTTTTTTAGCACAATGTTACAAGGCACCGAAGCCTGCGGGCATTCAAGACTTTCGTTCTGTCGTTGGCACGTGTCGAATCAGCTTGCTTGCTGTACGATGTTTTGCCTTCAGGCGATCGACTAGATACCTAGCTAGAAGAGTGAAGAAAGAAATAAACAAAACGATATGCTTGTTTCATGGAGATATGCTTGCTTTTTGGCATTAAGTGTTTGAAAACCAAAACTGTTCTGAGTATCCATTTTGTTATTTCCATAATAAGTATAAAGGGAAATGTTAATTCTCATATATAGGGGGGTAAAACTTAGGGGGAACGCGATGGGAACGTTATATATATATAATAACATAGCATATTTCTTTCCAAAATTTTATAAAATCTACTTATTTTATAGAGTTCAAAATTCGGCCAAATGTTTATTAGTATTAATATTGCATGATAACTTTTACTTTTTCTTGCTAAGGTAATATTAGAGCGCGCTAATTAAAAAAATAACTTTCTTCCATTTAAAAGTTGTTTAAGATATTGGCCGCATTTTGCAACAGTGCAAAACAGCAGATAGGAAGCTAACCAGGTAGATTTCTTTCTTTCTCTGCCCTCGCTAGGTCACGTGCGTGAACTTAGGGTTGTCCGCGGAGAAAAAGAAACCGATGGAATGCACATTGACAGCAGATAAGAGCAAAGTGTGTTTTGTCTCTCTTCATAGATCGTAAAGATTTCCTTGATTTTACGTAAACATCTCCGCGAATAATTACCTGTACATGAATATTGCAGCTAACAAGGTACGACAGTTTCAGAAAATCTGTCTATGTTGTTTTCAAGTGAGGGAAGTCTATTCATCTTATAAAATGAGTTTCGAACTGTAGAGCGTAGAGCAAACTCGCTTATTTGTTACATCAATTGACAAAAGTTTACACACAGATCAAAGAGAAGTCTTAGGAAAAACGGACGACATACTAAATGCTGGTACTTACTGTCTGTTAGGTATATTTATATCAAAATTTTCTAATAAATCTAGAAATGAGTAAAAATAAAGAACGGTCCGTACGATTCTTTTACTATATATATTTTATTTTCATATCTGCGTTTTGAATGACATCGAGAACCTTTTTTAAAAATCAAACTTGAGATTACAGGGGCCTACGTTGCAAAACTACTAGTCTTGTAATGTTAGTGAAATTTCTCAAAATCAAATATTTTACACTTGTATATACTGTAAAAAAGCGGCAAATTAAAATTGTCAGCAATAGCACTTAGAAATGAATTTTACTATTATTCTAGTATTTCTGCATCATGATATTTGATGGATTCTCAAAAAACATTACAAGACGAGTAGTTTTGAGAAATAGACCGTTGCTGTGTTAGACACACACACAACTGGCGAGTAAATTTAAATGCATTAATTAATTAATATTTATTTTAGAAAACGAAATGTCAAATGGAGCCGAAAGGCCATTTTATACCGAAACATTAATAACAAAGGCAAAGAAATGTAAAAATCAGGCAAAGCATATGTGGGGAGTACATCATTATGGGGGCCGCGGTGGCTCAGTGGTAGAGCGTTGACCTCTGGTGCTTGGGGTCCCGAGTTCGATGCCAGCCCCCGCCAAGTGAACTTTGTGGTGGACAAACACCGTGTGCGTGGGGTTTCTCGGGGTTCTCCCGTTTCCTCCCACTTTCTTCATTCCACAATTTCATTCATTACTCATCATCACCGTCTCCTTTAGCCTAATCGGCATAACCGTGGGATGTAAAACTCAAAGATTTCATTTACATCATCCTGGTGATATTCGCCTGGTGGGACAGAAGAAAATTGTGGGTGAACTTTAATAATAATAAAAAATTGTTTCTTGATATCCATTATTGATTTTGCTCTATGGATCTATGGATTTGATTTTAGTTTGATTTCAGCTTCGAGTACCGTTCAGCAGGGAGGCTATATGAGACATGGACCTACAGCGAGGGAATACGAACCCACCGGAAATCGAACCCGGGTTTCCCGCACCAAAGACGCGTATGCTATCCACATAGGCCTGAGGGAGCTCTATGGAGCTATAGGGATCAATATTGAAACTGGAAGAGTAAAATAGTTTTACCATTTCCGGTTTCAGTAGAGAGAAATAGGTGAAGATGGTATTTTTCTTGAGATGCTCAATCGATTTTCGAAAACTGTCGCTATCTACTACCAATTTATTTTTATGGCGATGAATGTTAAAAACGAAAACGGTTTATTCCTACCTTTTCTGATTTCAATGCAGGATTAACGGAAGAAAGAAAGCTTATTCTTGAGACGTTGTTTGAATTCCCGAACACTTCTCGACCTCTCTGACAGTTTTTACTCTATGAAACTGAATATTGAAACCGGAAATAGTAGTAAATTTCTACCACTTCTGGTTTTAATAATGAGATAGGGTATAGGTGGTAAATTTTCTTGACGTTTGATCGATTTCCGAAATCCTCTCGTCCCTAGTTACTTCCGTATTTGATTTATGGCCATTAATGTTGAAACTGGTTGTAGTCGATTTTTACCACTTACGGTTTAAATATAAGGTTGTTGGAGGAGACGAACACGGAACCTATTCTTGGGGTGCTGAATGGATTCCAGAAAACTGCTTCTCGATATATCTTATCGTCTTTGCTCTATGAAAATCAATATTGAAACTGGAAGTAGTAGTAAATTTCTACCAGTTCCGGTTTTGATAGAAAGATAGGGGTAGAAATGGCACATTTTTGAGGGACATTGAATCAATTCCCTAAACTTGCTTGTCGCTAGCTATTATGACCCGCAAGTAGTCGATCTCTATCACTTCCGATTTATATAGAAGATTGACGGAGGAGATGGAACCTATTCTTATGACGCTAAATCTATTCCGGAAAATCCTTCTCAATATATATTTTTTTTTACCGCTTTTGGTCTGATACCTGTCAACAGGCAGAGCCGTTCTATTAGACTTCCAATACTTATGCATAACATAGTTTGGAAGTATAATAAACACAGAAAGAAGAAATATTATTTATTTAATCTACTTTCGTGCAGATTAAAAATATGGGAATTTCAAGAATTCTTTTTGCATCAGTTATTATGCCCTGAATAATAACAGGGACCATAGTGGCTCAGTGGTAGAGTGCTCACCTCTGGTGTATGAGGTTCCAGGTTCGATTTCAGCTCGCGCCAAGTAAGCTTTGTGGTGGACAAACGCCATGTGTGGGGTTTTCTTGGGGTACTCACGTTTCTCTCACTTTCTTCATTACAGCATTTCGTGTTCATTCTCATCATCAGAGTCTCCTTTAGTGTATCCGGTATAAGAGTGGGATGTAAATCTAAAAGACTTCATTTCATTTCTAAATAATAACCTAATGCATTCTACAGCGTTCTATTCTTGGCTAATAACCAATAATAGCGTACAGATTGATGATATGCTTGGAAGCTGATATGCCATAAAATCGACTATTTTTGCAAAAAATGCACCAACATCTCCCCTGCTTCGTTCAGATAATGTTCCTCATGAGACGAGACGAGAAGTAAGATTTTCTCGTCTCGTCTCCTAAGTTTAATAGGTCTAGTCTAGTCTCGATCACTGAAAACATTTTTCGCTCTTGTCTCGAAATTTTATTGCTGAGTTTTGTTAATTTATGTTTAAAAAATTTATGTCTTATTTTTTCTTAATTTCAATTAGGAGTTTTCACAACCGTTCCGCGTCACGATTGTTCCACGAATAGTGTGATATAAGAACATTTAAACCACATTTCAATTATTGGAGTAAATTGGGTAATGGCTAGTATATGTTAAACGTAGATAAATGCTCTTCATATTGCTTTTATATCATCATTTGTGTTGTTCGTATGATGCGAAAACGTAATAATGAAATTATTTCTGTGGGTATTAGCCCGATAGGCCCTAAATACGCCACTGGTAAAAAGATTTTTTCATAATTTTTAGTCATTAAATACAAATTCACTTCATAATTTTACTAAATACGTATGTTCATTACATTGTTCATATAGAACAATATCATGGTGATGGAACAAACTTTCTACTGCTGTATCTCAGTTACATGAGTTACAAGTTATCCGCCTACATAAATAAGTTCTTCGTTTTTCAGTTGACGGGTTTTATCCGTAAATTTTCCAAAACAAGTGGCCACCTAATTCTTGTTCTGTCTCTCTATTTAATTAAGTTATTTGGTGAGCGTGAAATGTAAAGATCTATTTTCGGCGCAAGTGTTAATAAGCCGGGAAGTAACTACTTATCTATCTTTCTTTTCCTCTTTTAAAAATTAATAAAATCACTTATGTTCTGTCTTGTAGTTTATTTATGATAATCATTATTATTTTCAAAGTGTACAGTGAATATTTTAAATATATATTTTAAACATTCTATACAGAAGAAATCGCCACTGCAAGGTTTGGTCCCGCGAGAGTTTAGATGGCTAAGTTTTATCCCTCGATGATCTAGTCAGGCTAGATTTCGTCTGGCAAGATTTTCTTTATGTGAGATTTTCGCCAGGCGAGATTCTGGGCCGTGAGATATTGCTTGCGATGTTTCATTCGCAAATCATCAACAAATTTGAGTGGATAAACGGACCAATATAGCTTTCTGTGGATATACTTTTATTGATTTCATGCAATTTGTGATCATTCCTCTGCGACAAGGCCATTACTTTTCAAGTGTCGGCCAAATGTGATTGAGAGTTTAAGATTCCTCAGCGGAAAATAATAATTCCAGTTTGCGACTAACCGATAATTGGTTCTTTATGTAAATCAGCAGAGTAGAAGTGATACACATTACAGGTATTTTTCTCTAAAATTATGAAGTGTTATGAACTACATAGGGAAAACAAGAATAAACGTCTCTTTGTTCAAAAGTGACGCAATTGTAGATTCCTAAGAAGTAAAGTAACGGTGGTCAGAAAACTGAGTCAAAATACTATAACACACACACACACAAACACACACACACACACACACAAATATATATATATATATATACTGTTCCATAATTCGTGTAATTTTCTACAGCACTGGGAGAGGATGAAATTTTCACACCATTAATATAAAATTTGGCACTCTTATTGAGAAATATCTGAATTTTTCGAATTTCTAAAAGAAATAGGAGAAAATTGCTGTTTAGCCCCCCTTTTGGGGATGTAAACACAAAAGTTCATTTTTCCTTATGGGAGATTCAATATTAAATTTTGGAAGCAGTTTTCTCCAATAATTATTCGTAAAGATTTTGGGGCAAATGAGTTGTATTTGTTACGAAATGCAAAAACACTCATTCACAAAGCTAGTAAAGCCGTCTCAAACATTATTTTGGGAAGCCCCCCTTTCGGGGGGCAAGGGGCGTAAAAAGATGGTGGGTGATGTGTTACCAAAATCCCAAAATTTATTTTCGGAGTGCCAGTAAACGTCAGATTAATCACGAATGTCACAGAATCAATGCTCCTTACATGTAAGAGTGACTGATAATGGGGCTACAGCCCCCTTTCAAAAGTAAGAAAACCACCATAAACATCCTTAATAGGGACATACGAGAAGAAGTTATTTTTTGTTAATTAATGTGAAATTTGGCGTCACTGTAGCAAAAGGGTATGCATTTTTGAAATCTGGAATGCTATTTTGGTAACGCACCGCCTTAGGAGGCACAGGGGACGAAGCATTAGATGATGTATCTTTATAAAAATTCAAAATTTTGTTCCGGAAATGCCAGTGAGCGTCAGATTATTCACAAATGTCACAGAATTAATATTCTAATGCTCCTTGCATGTGCCAGTAACTTATGTGGGGCTATAGCCCCCTTTCAAAATAAAAAAATCACCATTTATATCCCTAGTAGAGACATACGAGAAGAATGATTTTTCTCAATTAATGTGAAACTCGGCGTCGGGTTAGCAAAGAGTTATGTATTTATCAAATCTGTAATATTTGTTTTGGTAATGTACCGCCTTAGGGGGCACAGGAGGTGAAGCATAAGTTATTGGATCTTTTTAAAGTTTCAAATTTTATTTTGGAAAATCCAATGTGTGTCAGATTGATCACAAATAATACAAAATTAATATTCCGATGCTCCTTGCATGTGCCAATGACTGATATTAGACTACAGCCACCCTTCCAAAAATCACATAATTTACGGTAAATATCCTTAGTAGGAACTACGGGAAGGAGGTAAATATGCTTTACAATTAATGTGCAATTTGTCATTATTGTAGAAAAATGTTTTAATTTCTTTTTAAATTTCGAATCTAGTGTTAATGAATATCGTTTGTCAGTGTAACAGATTGAGGATATAGCTTCGGCTTTTGGCATCACTGGAATATAATCAAAGAATTTTGCGTTTTTAAAAACTAAATTGTTCTCTTCTTATAGCATAAAATCATACATAAAGTTACCAGCATATTTTTTGCACACTTAAGCAAACCAGCTCGAAATAGAACACAAAATGACAATGGAAAATGCCGCAGGTACCACGAACGAAAAGAGAAGTAATATTTTAAAAATTAAAATATTGTTTTCTTTATTCGTAGAAAAAGCGTATCTTTTCCCTACTTCTTCCACAATAACTTTATGATCCCACTTTCCACGTACTAGCCTACTCGTATACTGCACATGTAAGCACGTCAGGAAATCGTATACTATGGAAACATGGTTATAGTAAAAACAAATGTCTCGCGAGGGATAAGGATTAGGTTGATTCAGGCTATACCTTAAATCCAAGAAAACATATTATCCCTTTCTAAAAACAATACTTTTCTTTGGCTCAGTTGTCATTAACTAAATTGCTTAAATATTTCATTAATGTAAGTGTAAGACAGATAAAATGAACTTACTTTATTCGGCATGCTCTCGTAGACGAGCAAGACATGAATGAATTAATGCGATTTACTAGAGCCACTGTGAACACCTTTTCCAACATATCTGGATGACTATGCTCTGGACAATTCTTTGTTTTATGTTGCCCAATAAGGAGGAATGGACGTAATAAAATTCCAGGCACATGTACCATCATAGATACAAGCGAAAGAGTGTTATTGTATTTTCTAACTAAAAATGCAAATTTACCTATGTCACACTCCCATTAGGCAAAACAAATTCCGAGTCCACGCCCCTAAAAGAAATCCACATATGAGTATTATCTTATTGTCACAAACATTTATTTTCTAAAAAATAATGCCAAATTTCACATTTCAAAAAAAAATGCTTCTGCAGTAGGTCTTTGCGTAAGAATAATCATATTGAATTTATGATGCTTTTCAAAGATAGCTGTAGTAACATATTAGTCACTGGCACATAAAAGCACTACGGAGTATTAATTCTGCGCATCTTGCAACTAATTTGACACTCATGAGCACTCCCAAAATAAAATTTGGAATTTCTATCAGCCCCCTCCCTATGATCCCCAAAAGTACCAAATTACTCTCCGTGCCCTGTGCCTGCTATTCCCAAAATAATATCCCAGATTTTTACTAGCACAACGCCTAATTTCACATTAATTGACGAAATATAGCTTCTTCCGTATGTTCCTGCTAAGGATATTTATTATAAATTTTTAATGTAATTGTTGAAACGGAGGCTGTAGCTCAATATCAGTCACTGGCACATGCAAAGAGCATCGGAATATTAATTTTGCATTATTTACGATCAATCTGACACACGCTGGATTTTCCAAAATAAAATTTGAAACTTTAAAAAGATCCAATAGCTTATGCTTTACCCCTGTGCCCCCTAAGCCGGTACATTACCAAAATAATATTCCAGATTTGGTAAACGCATAACTTTTTGCTAATTCGACGCCGAGTTGCACATTAATTGAGAAAAAAACATTCTTCCCGTATGTCAATACTAAGGATATTTATGATTATTTTTTTTATTTTCGAAAGGGGCTATAGCCCCATATAAGTCACTGGCACATGCAAGGAGCATTAGAATATTAATTCTGTGACATTTGTGAATAATCTGACGCTCACTAACATTTCCGGAACAAAATTTTGAATTTTTATAAAGATCAATCATCAGATGCTTCGCCTCCTGTGCCCAATAAGGTGGTAGTTACCAAAATAATATTCCAGATATGAAAAATGCACACTTTTTTGCTACAACGACGCCAAATTTCACATTAATTGAGTAAAAATACCTTCTTCTCGTATCTCTACTAGGGATATAAATGGTGATATTTTTATTTTTGAAAGGGGGCTATAGCCCCACATAAGTTACTGGCACATGCAAGGAACATTAGAATATTAATTCTGTGACATTTGTGAAAATCTGACGCTCACTGGCATTTCCGGAACAAAATTTTGAATTTTTATAAAGATACATCATCTAATGCTTCGTCCCCTGTGCCCCCTAAGGCGGTGCGTTACCAAAATAGCATTCCAGATTTCAAAAATGCATACCCTTTTGCTACAAACGCCAAATTTCACATTAATTAACAAAAAATAACTTCTTCTCGTATGTCCCTACTAAGGATATTTATGGTGATTTTCTTACTTTTGAAAGGGGGCTGTAGCCCCATTATCAGTCACTCTTACATGTAAGGAGCATTGATTCTGTGACATTCGTGATTAATCTGACGTTTACTGGCACTCCGAAAATAAATTTTGGGATTTTGATAACACATCACCCACCATCTTTCTACGTCCCTTGCCCCCCGAAAGGGGGGCTTCCCAAAATAATGTTTGAGACGGCTTTACTAGCTTTGTGAATGAGTGTTTTTGCATTTCGTAACAAATACAACTCATTTGCCCCAAGATCTTTACGAAAAAAACTGCTTCCAAAATTTAACATTGAATCTCCCATAAGGAAAATGAACTTCTGTGTTTACACTCCCAAAAGGGGGGCTAAACAGCAATTTTCTCCTATTTCTTTTAGATATTCGAAAAATTCAGATATTTCTCAATAAGAGTGCCAAATTTTATATTAATGGTGTGAAAACTTCATCTTCTCCCAGTGCTGTAGAAAATTACACGAATTATGGAACAGTCTGTATATATATATATATATATATATATATATATATATATATATATATATATATATATATATATATATAATTCAAAATCACGTTTTCAGTCAAAAGTAAAAAAAACATTTCATTTGTTTACCTTTGGAATACCGATATATAATCTAAATGATCTAGACCCTCAAAAGTATTGTAATATTTATTTATTTATTTTGTATATTACTGTTACGCACACGCCTAAAATGCCATGATTTGTTCTTTCATTTTAGAAGATATTTCTTTTAAAGTTATGTCTTTTTAAGAAACATTTCGTATTTTGGAATGCAAAATATTGATGATAATGCTTTTACAATAATTTTGTTTCCCTTCTGTCGTATCTTCCTTTTTCACCTCGCAAAAGTCGATGTATGTTCAAAAATGGTTGGAAAATGAAAATAGGAATATTTCACCCTGTTTAAAACGTCTTGCTATAAAATACTGAACTTAGAAGGTAAATTCTGTACCACCAGACATGTCAACTCTGACGCGATATCGTAGCAGTTATAGTAGTATTAACTGTGGTCGTAGTAGTAATAATAGAAGTAGTAGTAATAGAAGTAGTAATATTAGTAGTATTAAAGTACTTTGCAGTCTTGAATAAAGAGTCAGTTTCCCAAACACACTACGATTAACATAGACTGACAGTAAGACCGTACGAACACGGCAAAGGCAGGGGTAGTGGAGGACATTTAAGGAAAAAAATGACAACATTAGTTTCCAACCCGTCTTTGTGTGTCCGGGCCGAGCCGGGCCGGCGTGGCTCGGCCCGGAAATACATGCACCCGGTTCGGCCCTATAGCATTTGTGTCCGGGCCGAACAGGACACGCCCAGCCCCTGCAGGGCTCGGATTCATATCCACTGCAAACGCTGTTTTTGTTCTATTTTGACTTTTATTTTAGTACTCAGGCGAGAATTGTGTTCTATGTCTTAATTTTCTGCATTCTTTCACATATGGAAAGATTTGTTTACGTATCTAAATGTTTCATTACGTATGGAGAGCTAAATGACAAACAAGCATGTGCTGATATTAATACAAAGTTTCGAAATATTGTATTATTAAGTATTTCAATCAATGTTGCTTTTTTACACAATTAATAACAAGTCTTATTATATTTAAAAGAAGAAAAACACATCTGCAAAATTTCTCCCGATTGCAAAGATTGGCCCCGAGGTTCGAACCTGGTTTACTTTTCCCCGAAGATACCCGAAGCTGGACTTGGAAAATTTTTGCCTCAAAATAGCAATAAAGAATGCCTTCGACCTTTGAGACAACATGGACCTTTCGGGAATCAACTTTCAAAAGTTTGGGGTGAGTTATTTGCCCCATAAAACCGTCTTTCCGCAGAAAAGAAAAAAAGTATTCCTTTATTGTTTGTGTATTTTTCCATACAAAAAGTTTCGTTGGAATTCGTCGTGGCCTTTACACACATATGACATACTGTTACCAGCATTTTTGATATTTCGTGATCAAAGGCTTGGAGGGGTCTCTGCTCCCTAACCGTTTTTCTCAGGAAAATACGAAACCCGTATGCCCTCAATTAAAACCTACAATATCTGTGCAATATTTCGTTCACTTCGGTTCACTTCTTCTTACCTTTCGGGCGTCAACTTTTAAAATTTTGGGTGGGTCTCTTGCCGCCTAAAACCGTTTTCCCGCAGACCATAAAAAAACCCGTATTCCTTTATTTTTTTGCGTATTGTCCATACAAAAAGGTGTGTTGCAATTCTTCATGTCCTTTACACACATCTGACATACTAGCACTTTTCATACTTCGTGATCAAAGGTTTGGAGGGGTCGGAGCCCCACGCTTCCGTTATTCGTATTCCCTCATTTTATGTCTACAATATCTGTGCACAAATTAATTCACTTCGGCTCATTTCTTCTTGCCCTTCGGGCATCAACTTTCAAAACTTTGGGTGGGCTCTTTTGCCCCCTACAACTGTTTCTCCGCAGAAAATAAAAAAACGTATTCCTTTATTTTTGCGTATTGTCCATACAGAAAGTTTCTTTGGAATTCTTGGTGGGCTTCACACACACCTGACAATCTGTTAATAGCACTCTTGATATTTCGTGATCAAAGGTTCAGAAGAGTCCGGGCCCCATCTAACCGCTTTTTTTTAGGTAAATACGAAACTCGTATTCCATCGTTTTATGTCTACAATATTTGTGCAAAGTTTCATTCACTTCCGTTTACTTTTTCTTACTTTTTGTCGTCAAATTTCAAAACTTTGGGATGGGTTCTTTTGCCCCATAAAACCGTTTTTCCGCAAAAATAAAAAACACGTATTCCTTTGTTTTCAGCGCATTATTCATACAAAAGTTTCGGCGCAGTTCTTCATGTCCTATACACACATCTGACATACTGTTAGTAGCACTTTTGATTTTTCGTTATCAAACGTTTGGAGGGGTAGGCGCCCCACCCGACTGTTTTCCCTAGGAAAATACGAAACCCGTATCCTCATTTTACGTCTGCAATATCTGTGCAAATTTCATTCAATTCGGCCCTTTCTTCTTTTCTTTCGGGTGTCAACTTCAAAATTTTGGGTGGGAGATTTTGACCCCTAAAACAGTTTTCTGCTGAAAATAAGAAACCAGTATTCATTTATTTTTGGTTATTTTCCATACACAATGTTTCGTTGCAATTCTTCATGTTCTTTACACACATCTGACATACTAGCGCATTTGATATTCCGTGATCAAAGGTTTGGAGGGGTCGGCGCCTCACCCAATAATTTTCTTCAGGAAAATACGAAACTTATATCCTCATTTTACGTCTGTAATATCTGTGCAGAATTTCATTCACTTCGGCTAATGTCTTTTTACCTTTCGGGCGTCAACTTTCAAAATTTTGGATAGGGTCT
Organism: Thermobia domestica; assembly: GCF_964235325.1. NCBI lineage: Eukaryota > Metazoa > Arthropoda > Insecta > Zygentoma > Lepismatidae > Thermobia > Thermobia domestica. The sequence goes on from NC_137464.1 coordinate 129,912,069, forward strand.
TTTGTCCCCTAAAACCGTTTTTTCGCAGAACATTAGAAACTCATATTCCTTTATTTTTTGCGTATTGTCCATACAAAAAGTTATGTTGCAATTCTTCGTGTCCTTTACATACATCTCAAATACTGTTACTAGTACTTTTGATATTTCGTGATCAAAATGTTTGAAGGAGTCCGTACCTCACCCAAGCCATTTTTCCAGGAAAATACGAAACCCGTATTCCCTCGTTTTAAGCCTTCAATATCTGTGCAATATTTCACTCACTTCGGTTCACTTGTTCTGACCTTTCCAGCTTCAAATTTAAAATTTTGGGGTGGGTTCTTTTGCCCCATAAAACAGTCTTTCCGCAGAAAATAAAAAACCCGTATTCCTTTATTTTTTGCGTATTGTCCATACAAAAAGATATGTTGCAATTCTTCATGTCCTTTACACATATCTCAGATACTGTTACTTGCACTTTTGATATTTGGTGATCAAATGTTTGGAGGGGTCGGCGCCCCACGCTTCCGTTTTCTCAAGGAAAATACGAAACCCGTACTCCCTCATACAATATATGTGCACAATTTCGTTCACTTCGGCTCAATTCTTCTTACCTTTCGGGCGTCAACTTTCAAAATTTTGGGGTGGGTTCTTTTGCCCGCAAAATAATTTTTCCGCATAAAATGAGAAACAAGTATTTATTTTCTTTTTGCGTATTCTCCATACACAATGTTTCGTTGCAATTCTTCATGTCCTTTACAGACATCTGACATACTGTTACTAGCGCTTATGAAATTTCGTGATCAAAGATTCGGAGGAGTCCGTGCCACACTTAACCGTTTTTTTAGGTAAATGCGAAATCCGTATACGCTCATTTTATGTCTACAATATTTGCGCAAAACTTTATTCACTTCGGTTCACTATTTCTTCCCTTTTGGCGCCAAATTTCAAAATTTTGGGATGGGGTCTTTTGCCCCATAAAGCCGTTTATCCGTAAAAATGAAAAACCCGTATTTACAAAAAATTTCGTTGAAAGTCTTCATTTCCTTACACACATCTCACATACTATTAATAGTATTTTTGATTTTTCGTTATCAAACGTTTGCAGGGGTCGGCGCCCCACTTAACTGTTCTCTCTAGGAAAATACGAAACCCTTATCCTCATTTTACGTCTGCAGTACTTATGCAAATTTCATTCACTTCGGCTCATTTCTTCTTGTCTTTCGGGTGTCAACTTTCAAAATTTTGGGTGGGAGCTTTTGACCCCTAAAACAGTTTTTCCGCAGGAAATAAGAATCTCGTATTGATTTATTTTATGGTTATTTTCCATACAAAATGTTTCGTTGCAATTCTTCATTTCCTTTACAGACACCTCACATACTGTTACTAGTACTTCTTGATATTTCGTGATCAAAAGTTTGGAGGGGTCCATGCCCTTTCCAACAGTTTTTTTCAGGAAAATACGAAACCCGTATTCACTCATTTTACGCCTACAATATGTGTGCACAAGTTCATTCAATTCACTTGACTTTGCTTTTCGTTCGTCAACTTTCAAAATTTTGGGTGGGTGCTTTTCCCCGTAAAACCATTTTTACGCAGAAAATAAAAAAAAAACAGTATCCGTATGTTTTTTGTATATTATCCATACACTAAGTTTCGTTGCAATTTTTCATGTTCTTTACACACATCTCACATATTGTTACTAGCACTTTTGATATTTCGTGATCAAATGTTTGGAGAGGTCCGTGCCCCACCCCGCCGTTTTTTAAAGGAAAATAAGAAACCCGTATTCCCTCATTTTTGTTTATAATATCTGTGCAGAATTTCATTCAGTTCGGTTCACTTCTTCTTACCTTTCGGGCGTCAAATTTCAAAATTTTTCGTGGGGGCTTTTGCCCCCTAAAACTGTTTTCCGCAGAACAGTAAAAACTCGTATTCCTTTATTTTTTGCGAGTTGTCCATAGAAAAAGTTTCGTTACAATTCTTCATGTCCTTTATACACATCTGACATACTGTTACTAGCATTTTTTATATCTCGTGATCAAGGGTTTGGAGGGGGTGCGTGCCCCACCCTACCGTTTTTTTTTCAGGAAAATATGAAGCCATTTTACGTCTGCAATATCTGTGCACAATTTTATTCACTTCGATTCAGTTATTCTTGCCTTTCGCGTGTCAGTTTTCAAAATTTTGGGTGAGGCTTTTATATTAAAGCTTTCCTTTATGTAACTTTTTCTTTTTTAAAATTCTTTTTTTTGGGGGGGGAGAAGGAGAGAAATGTTTTTTCTGATATGTGTCTTTTGCCATTCATCTTTTCTGAGGTGCTTAAGTAAGATCATTTTGTAACTTTTGATGTCATCCAACTCCGTTACGATAATAAAATTGTCATTCGTAACAATTTGTTTTATTTCCTTATTTTTCAGTTTGCCACACTGATACATTTTTAAGAGAATTGAGGTTTGGTCCAACGCCTTTCGAATTCGGAACCAACCCAACCGCCGAGCTTTTTGGGTTGCCTGCTATTGCAGGAAAACGAGAATTGCAGGTGGTAATGCACTTTTGGAGTTGTGTATACATTGATATGACCTTCTTGATGTTATAGAAGTAATTCAGTGAGCAAATAGTATCCCAAACAAATAAATGCTGAACGTATCACGAGACAGAAGGTATCACAGAGTAAGCAGATTGCCATTACGATTTAACCGGAGTTATCATGTAGTAACCAGAGTATTTCACGGAACAAATGTATTTAAACGTACTTACAAGGCAAGCTATCCAACTCTTCGGCGAGTATCGTATTCAAACTTGCACAAGTGGAAGAACATATTGAAAGATGGAAATATGCTTACTCTTACGATTCGCAACGTCATCGAACCGGAAGTAGAATGATCGTTCCACCATAACCCCTGAAAGTTATGTACTCTGGTCATACACGCCAGAATGTGATACATTGGAACTTGTTTTCTCACGGAGACAAATATTGAAAACTCAACATGATAACAGTCGGTGGTGATTGGGATCTCTAGTACATCATTGATGCGAATCGATGTCAAATGGAACACGATACACAATAGTAAGTTCCAAACGAAGACGTTTATCGGTGAAGAAAAGGGACACACTGAAACCACAACTCAAAATTGGCTTTCTATTATTATTATTATTATTGTTATTAGTATGACAATTATTGTTATTATTATTATTATTATTATTATTATTATTATTACTAGTAGTAGTAGTAGTAGTAGTAGTAGTAGTAGTAGTAGTAGTAGTAGTAGTAGCAGCAGCAGCAGTAGTAGTAGTACTGGCAGTATGATCATCGGCGGAAATCTGTCTTCAACATTGGGGGGGACGGGTAAACCGTTTCCATATTATATATATATATATATATATATATATATATATATATATATATATATATATACAGATGGTGATCAGAAAAATGGAAACACCTGTAGTTGGCAACACGTCAGATGTATGAGTTGGCAGTGGTGTCGTGGTGGTGGTGGTGTGTTAGGTCGATCTCCATACTACGTCAGGCGCAGTGGAACAGCAGTGTCCAGTGGCTGCACCAGACGGAGGTAGTGTAAAATGGGAGACCTCTCAGATTTTCAAAGAGGGCAAATTGTTGGTGCGCGGTTATGTGGAGTGAGTGTGACGGCAGTGGCTACTGTGTTAGGTGTGTCGCGTGGGACAGTGTCGAAGGTGATGACGGCCTACGCAACACACGGGAAAACCACATCGGGGAAGCGGAACAGTGGGCGGAAGAAAATCATGAGTGACAGGTCACGCCGGGTATTAAAGCACATTGTCACGCAGAACCGTCGTGCCACTGCAGAGCAGGTGACGGAGGAACTCGATCAGCAACTCCCCCACCCTGTTTCGACAATCAGAGTCCGGCGCGAATTACATGGCATGAACTTACGGGGTCATGTTGCAAGGGCCAAACCGCTCATCAGGGACCATAACGCTTTCGCACGCTGCAAATGGTGCCGCGACCATGCAACTTGGACCGTTGAGGACTGGAAACGTGTGATATAGTCGGATGAGTCATCCTTCACCCTATTCCCAACTACGGGCCGTGTTTATGTGTGGAGAACGCCCAAAGAAGCTTATGATCTGCAGTGTCTCCGCCCAACTGTGAAACATGGCGGCGGCTCGGTGATGCTGTGGGCCGCCATATCATGGTTTTCATTGGGTCCTGTGGTCACACTTAGCGGACGAATCACTGCCAACGATTATGTCGCAATTTTAGGAGACCACTCGCATCCCATGGTCCGGATGTTTTTCCCGGACAATAACGCCATCTTCCAGGATGATAATGCAGTCATTCACACAGCTGGCGTTGTTGCAGCGTGGTTTGAGGAACATCGGGATGAAGTTCAACACCTCCCCTGGCCGGCCCAATCCCCAGATCTCAACATAATTGAACATCTGTAGTCCGTCTTGGAAACAGGACTCCGGCGACGATTTCCACCTCCATCCTCTCACACAGAACTGGTCGATGCCCTGCACGAGGAATGGTGTAAAATTCCACTTGCTCCATTCACGACCTCTATGCCTCCATCCCACGTCGCATCAAGGCTGTTCTGAAGGCGAAAGGTGATCCGACATCATATTAATCTGGTAAGTTGCAATTTCGTTCAGGTGTTTCCGTTTTTGAGATCACCATCTGTATATATATATATATGCGATGTTCAAAATATTTATGAAGTTGAAAAACAATGCTGTGAAGGATCAAGGGAGCAGAATTGTCTTCATTGGCGTATTTAGGGGACTATCGGGCTCAAGCTCCCCCCGGAATAAATTCGTTAGTTTTTCGCATTTCACGTACAACAATAATCCTTCTTAACATTTCTAAGGATGTCATTGACTTTCCATTTTCTTATGCTCTTTGTTCAGATATAATACTGTATTTGTCAAATTTCATTCCATGTAAGAAGTGCGTTCTTTTGTTCTTTCTTTCGTCTTTTCTACCTTTCTGTTTCTTTTTCTTGATGTTACTTTCTTTCATTTCGCCTATCATACCTTATCGACAGTTGTCAGTTGTGATTCAAGTCGGCCGTCATCAGTAACACCAAAACTAAGAGGAGTTGATAAGCGAAACTGGTGTTCCACACCAACTTGAGCGGATATCAACATGACACGACTTTAGTTATTATAACAAAGGAAAAATTATATTTAATTATTTTTAAACGAAAGAAATGTTTGAATTAAAGAAAATCAAAAGCGGGGGAACAATTAGCCTGGGAAATTAGGAAGGCCAAGAGGATGCTTCCTTTTTTCTTGTATGAATAGAATAAAAGCTTAGATTCACTTCTAAATTTTGGTATCATATCATAAAGGATTTATCGGTCTGCAATTCTTGCCATTATAACTTCAATTTATGCATAAATTAAAATATCTTTAATTCTCAAACTCAGGTAGACATTTCAGTATTACAAATCAATGCCGTGAACACGTTCTGAAATCTGAATACATGCATATTTATAATTGGTATGTTTCTAATTAGGCATTCACAAACATCCAGGTTAAAATTGTTTTATAATAATATAATAATATAAATAATGACTTCCCCAAAACTATGAAGAATGAACATTAATTATGTATGACGCAACAATACTCTTATTTCAGTAAAATGATGATAATCTCAATAATATTACGGAAATCGTTACAGAAATCTTACGCATGTCATATACTCTTTACTTAACAGATGTAACCTTAAGATTATGGAGAAAAATATACCAGCAATTGAATTATTTTCTTTGCTTACGAAACATCCTCTCTCAAACGAAAAATTGGGAAACGCCGAAATTCATAGGAACAAATCATGTTTCAAACTAGCAGAGGAGAGAAAACAGCCAAAATTACATTGGCTACAAAATCCGAATGAAATAACTACACAAAATTTCGTAGACAATCCGGAAACTTCCAAAACTTTTAGAACAAAGAAACGTGATTTTTTGAAAGCTAAAATTAAGGAACTTGAAGATAATAGTAAAAATTAAAAAATTCGGGACATGTATAAAGGGGTCAACGAATTTAAGAAAGTCTATCAACCTCGTGCTTATATTAAAGAAAGCTGATGGAACAGTTCTCACTGATACACATAGCATTTTAAATCGATGGAAAGATTTCTTTGATGATTTGCTGAACACGCAGCCAAAAACTCATGTGCGTGGGAGATACTAGGGAGATACTCACCGCAGAACCATATATTCCAGAACTCAACCGAATAGAAGTAGAAATCGCTATAAAGAAATTAAAGAAACACAAATCTCCGAGTGTAAACGAAATTCCGGCTGAGTTAATTTTAGCTGGAGGCGAAAAATTGTGGAACAAGGAAGAATTGCCACAAGAATGGAAAGAATCAATCATTGTTCCAATCCACAAGAAAGGCGACAAAACTGACTGTATAATTATCGAGGCATTTCTGTACTTTCAACATCTATACAATCCTTTCAAACATTCTATTAGCAAGATTGACCCCATACGCAGATGACATTATTGGAGATTATCAGTGCGGATTTAGACGAAATCGATCGACTATCGACCAAATATTTACCATTCGACAAATACTCGAAAAGAAGTGGGAATAAAGTATCCCGGTACATCAACTATTTATTGATTTTTAGAAAGGCTTACGACTCAGTTGGGAGAGAAACATTGTATACACGACTCCAAAAGTGCATTACCACTTGCTATGCTCCTTTTCCTGCAATAGCAGGCAACCCAGAGAGTTCGGCAGTCAGATTGGTTGCGAATTCGAAAGGCGTTGGACCAAACCTCAATTTTGTAACAAATATATTAGTGTGACAAACTCCAATTAAGAGAAGAAAACAAATTGTTAAGAATGACAATTTTATTATCGTGACGGAGTTGGATGACATCAAAAGTTACACAATGATCTTACTTAAGCAGTTCAAACAAAATGAATGGCAACAAACAGATACCAGAGGAAAGCATTTCTCTTTCTCCCAAAAAAATAATCTCATAAAAAAGAAAAAGTTACATAATATAGTTTTAATATAAAACCCACACAAAAATTAAGAAAGTTGACTCCCGAAAGGCAAGAACAACTGAACCCTAGTGAATGAAATTGAGCACAGATATTGTAGACATAAAATTAGGGAATACGGGTTTCGTATTTTCCTTGAAAAAAGGGTTGGGTGGGGCACGGTATCCTCCAAACATTTGTTCACGAAATATCAAAAGTGCTAGTAACAGTATGTCAGATGTGTGTAAAGGACATGACGAATTACAACGAAACTATGCGCATGGACGATGTGCAAAAAATGAAGATATACGTTTTATTTATTTTCTACGGAAAAAACAGTTTAAGGGGACATAAAAATCCACTCGAAAATTTTGAAAGTTGACGCCCGAAAGGTAAAAAGAAGTGTACCGAAATGAATGAAATTTGGCACAGATATCGTAAACATAATAAGAGGGTATACGGATTTCGTATTGTCTGGAAAAGACGGTTAGGTGGAGCACGGACCCCTCCAAACCTTTGATCACGGAATATCAAAAATGCCAGTAACAGTATGTGAGATGTGCATAAAGGACAGTAAGAATTCGAACGAAACTGTGTATGGACAATACGCAAAAAATAAACGGATACGTTTTTTTTATTTTCTGCGGGAAAACGGTTTTTAGGAGCAAACGCCCCCATCCAAAATTTCGGATATTAACGCCCGAAAAGCAAAAAGGAGTGTACCGAACTGAATGAAATTGTGCACAGATATTGTAGACATGAAATGAGGGAATACGGATATCATATTTTCATGGAAAAATGGTTGAATGGGGAACGGACACCTATAAACCTTTGATCATGGAATATCAAAAGAGCTAGTAACAGTATGCAGATGTGTATGAAGGATATGAAGAATTGCAATTAAGCATTGTGTATGGACAATACGCAAAAAATAAACGAATAATGTTTTTCATTTTCTGCGAAGAAACGGTTTTAGGGGGGAAAAGCCCGGCACCTAAAGTTATGAAAGCTGACGCCCGAAAGGCAAAAAGAAGTGAGCCGAAGTGAATGAAATTGTACAAAGACATTGTAGACATAAAATGAGGGAATACGGGTTTCGTATTTTCCTTGAAAAAAGGGTTGGGTTGGGCACCGACCCCTCCAAACATTTGATCACGAAATATCAAAAGTGTTAATAACAGTGTTTCAGAAGTGTGTAAGACATGAAGAATTGCAAAGAAACTTTTTGTATGAACAATACGAAAAAATAAAGGAATAAGGTTTGTTTTATTTTCTGCGGAAAATGGGTTTCAAAGGGAAAAGAATCGACCCCAAATTTTGAAAGTTGACGATCGAAATGTAAGAAGTAAATCGAAATGAATGAAATTTTGTGCAGATATTGTAGATACAAAATGAGGGAATACGGGTTTTATATTTGCTTGAAAAAGACAGTTAGGTGGGGCAAGGACCCCTCCAAACCTTTGATCACGAAATATCAAAAACGCCAGTAACAGTATGACAGATGTGTGTAAAAGAGTTAAGAATTGCAACGTAACTTTGTGTATGAACAATAGGAAAAAAATAAATGAATACGTTTTTTATTTTCGAGGGAAAAACGGGTTTTGGAGGGCAAGAGCCTCCGTCAAACGTTTTGGAATTTGACCCAAAAGGGCAAGAAGAAGTGGACCGAAGTGAATGAAATGTGCACAAATATTGTAAAGGTAAGATGAGGGAATACGTGTTTCGTATTTTCCTGAAAGAAAAAAAAACTGTTGAGTAGAACAATTCGTTGAGTGGCGGGAGGAGTGAACCGAAGCGAATGAAATTGTATACATATATTGGATATGTAAAATAAGGCAAGTGTCGTGTATTCATCCGATTTTTTCAAATTTGGCATATCATCTACAAGCACAAACAGTATAACGTATTTTATAGTATTTCAGGAGGAACGTTTAACCCTTACAATGTTTTTTGCATGAAAAATGTGTCAACTTATTTCCAGTTTGCTGCTGATCTGCCAAATTTGAACCAAACGGAAGGGACACTTGAGAAAGACGAAAGGCCTTATTTTGCATTGGGTCTATATAATATCTACACACAATTTCATTTGCTTCAATCCACTCTTTCCTGCGCTATTACGGTAATATTAACCTTTTTTTGGATGGGGCCTAGGCCCCTGCACTATTTTTCCGCAAATATTAAAATACGCTTCATTTATTGTTTTGCAAATTGTCCCTATACGAAGTTTCGTTGCAATTTTCCAGTCTTTACGAGGTTCTGACGTATGCTTATTTGCACTTTCGATATTTCGTAATCAACGGGTTACAAGGTCCGTACCTCACTAAACTGTTTTTTTATTTTTTCAGAAAAATGCGAAACCGAATTACCTCCTGTTATGTCTACACTATCTGCCTACAATGTCATTCAATTCGGTGGATTTTGGGCCTAAAATTTCAAAATTTTGGGTGGGTATTTTGCCCCCTAAAACCGTTTCTCCGCAGAAAATAAAAAAACCGTATTCGTTTACTTTTTACGTATTGTCCCTGCACAATGTGTCGTTTCAATTCTTCATGTCTTTCAAACACTTCTGGCATACGATTATTAGCACTTTTGATATTTCACGATCAAAGTTTTGGAGCGGTCTGGGTCCCACGTAAACGGTTCTCTTTTTTTTTTTAGGATAATAAGAAACCCGTATTCCAACCAGTGGCGACGAAGAAAAATTCGCCTGTAGAGGGATAAATGGCTGAGGTCTTTTAATTTGGCCAATCAGAGCTCCTTTAATTGTGTATATTCGACGATAACAGCTTTGGATAAGATAAAATGCACTCGCCATGTAATTTTATTACAAAATGAGGCGTGTCTGTTTTATTTCATAGTTCTCCCATATTAACTTTCTATTGATCGGCGACAATTTATATTTAAGAGGACTGAATACCGCCGGAATTTTAAAAATGATCCCCATTGATTCATACGGGAAACTATTCCACTTTTTGAGCCGAAACGAGACGGAATTTCAAGGTTATGATTGTATTGATTTCTTCTGTGTAATTATTAGGTTGTCTGTATCTTAGTGAAAATTAATTTATTTGGTACGCAAATTTAATATTATTTAAAATAGAAAGAAAAATGTGCTAGTGAAGATCAAGAGCATCTGGTCTATTTCTGCTTGGAAATTGAGAGAAACCAAGAAGCTAAGGGTAATTACATTATCTTAGGAAAACATGATGCAGTACTATCGCAATAGGTTAACATTTATAAGTAAAATTAGTGCAATTCAAATCGTTAATTGCTCGTTTTTCGTAACTGCATCTTATATTGCCATCTAGTGGCAAGCAACAGAACTCGGTAATGAGTGGATATTGGTCTCGCGGAGGAATATTAAGCAGAGATGGAGTGGGTCAAGTGGGTCAAGTTTTCTGGGTGGGTCAGTGGGTCGTGGGTCAACAGCATGTGACCCACTGCGACCCACCACCCACCATGACCCACTGTGACCCACCACTCACCGTGACCCACTGCGACCCACCACCCACCGTGACCCACTGCGACCCACCGACTCAGTATGATCTACCGGCCCTCTGCTCACTCCATTGTAGACAGTATCTTCTGAGGACTGGTAAATTTGTCTTCGTTTAATTTTCAAGACTTTCATTTCCCTCTCTTTTCCACTTGTTTCTGTCTACATACCCGAGGTGATTAAATCTAACCAAGTGAAAAAAGAACTTCCGGCACTTTTGGATATTGATATTTTTAATAGTAATAATAGCGATAGGACTTATACTACTACTTGGCTTTCGAGACCTCTAAGTTTTTAGAGCTAACTACTGGAAAAAATACATTTTGAATCACTGTAATATACTAATTATTATATAAGAAAAATGAATGTAACTATGTGTGCCTGATCATCACGGTCAAATTGCAAAGTGAAATGAAATTACTTTTGGTATATGGTTAGGCCTTAATCCAATCTGGGATGTTATATTGCTTTTATTATAATGCAAAATATCCTAAGGAGGTAGTGAGGATCCGAATTTTTGCGGAAAAAATGAGTATCTCGCAAATCGTTAAACTTACGGGGACGAAATTCAGTGTATTAACTCTTTATTGAAAATAAACTGTGTGTGTCCTAGCATTTTTAAAATTCTCCTTTATGTGGGGGGGCACTTTCTATATATGGAAAATTGGTAGTGAATTGGTTTGTAAAAATGATCGAAAACGATCGATGTTATTTAAGAAAAAAATTAGAAACAAAAAATACAGTGCTTGGCTTCATATATCCATTGCTTTCTCCTATAATAATTGCTGAAGCTTATGTTTATTATATGGAGCGTTTACAGCACAGGGCAATCAACCCATAAAGTTGTGAGAAAAATAGGCATAGAATTTGTACTATAAGCTTAATTTCATGGAAATTTGAAGTTTGGATTGTACGCATAATTGTATGGAAAATTTTACACTTTTTCTGCCTTTACTTTGGTCTACTTACTTTGATTTGGAACTTTGAAATTTCGTCCTTTTTTCCACTGAAAAGTATTGATAATTCAACAAGGAAATAATTATAGTATGATAATTTAATTGAAATTCCTCGTAATTTGGCACATGGCAAACAGCAGTGTAATAATTGAAGTTGAAGAAGGTGGGAAATTCCCATTCACCTCTGAACACTTTCCAGGAACTTCGTACCCTTTCGCCTTCTTGACGGGGGAGGGAACTTGGTAATGGTATCAAACCTTCATGTGTAATTACAAAAATTAAATGTATGAACAAATAAGAAATCATGAGTTTATTAGGCTTTAATTGATAACTTATTCATAAGATTCCCTATCAAAGGCGTGGTAGATGAAGTTTCTGTTCTACATGGGTCGACATTGCCAACTGACATGGTCGATATGGAAAAGATGTTGTATGGTGATAGAGAGATGATATTTCTTGCTGAGTATTTCAAACCTGACCAAGGAAAATCGTTATCAGACTTAAGTCTAACAAGCAGTTTGTCGATGAGAAGTTGCAGAAATCGGGTAGAAATATTATCAATTTCCACGACAGAGTGCGAACGGGGATTTCCCCTTATGAGTTTACAGATGACTGATATTAGAATAATACTAAGTGCTCAAACATTGTCTTACTTGTTGCTCATCAATGTTAATGGCCCACCGCTAGACAAGCTCAAAGTAGACGAGCTAGTTATTTCTTGGCTGAAGGATGGACATCATTCCACTGCGGATGATTTACCGCCAAAAAGTTACCAACAGGAAATAAATCCGATTTCAGATTTGTTTTAAGGTGGAAAATTACCAGTTACGGAAAACGTTTACTTGTATTACTAATGGCTTATTTGTGTTATTCAACTTCATACCTAATTTTTAGTAAGTCTCTTCTTTGCTTTAGGTAAACTACTTTGGATAAATATTCATAATAATTGCAATTATGCATATTTGTAACTTGAATTTAACGTGGTGTTTTAGTGATTACACAAATTACAATTATGAGCATACTTTATGGAGACGCTCTCACAGAAGGTACCCGAGCACATTTATACCCTATGAACAACTGATTTTTCAAGTCTTTTGTGAGAAAAATACTATGAACTGAGAAACCATAACCATATTGTATAGGGTTATTTTCCTGTGAATAGAAGTTTCTTGTGGAATGCGTTCAGAAATTAACACTTGAAAGAATACTCTCTTAGTACAAGTATATTTTAGGCATACACTAATTTCCCTCCACCTCGGACTGTTTCAATTTTCTCACTGACAAACACTTTACCAGTTTATATCGTAAAGGTCAGATCCACTGTTATTGTAACAGAGTGGTGCTTGAGCGATTGACTAGAAATTTAAACTCCGATTAGTAACAATTTCACAGTCTTGTTTTATTACAACTGTAAACTCTTTAGTCAGTTCAGAAGAGGCTGTGGATCGTGTTCAGAGTTGATGACGATGGATGTCATCGTCATGACGATGACGATCGGTGTCAACGAACGTCATCCACTTTGACGTTCAGAGTAGGTAAAAGTGGATGAAAGTGGTTCATGGTGGGTGGTAGGTCAGAGTGGGTCACGGTGGGTGGTGGGTCAGAGTGGGTCACCGTGGGTGGTTGGTCATGGTGTGTCACAGTGGATCATGGTGGGTCACAGTGGGTCATGGTGGGTGGTGGGTCAGAAAAAATGAAATGAAATTTTGAGTTTTACGTCCCACGGTTATGCCGGTTAGGCTAAAGGAGACGGTGATAATGAGTAATGAATGAAATGGTGGAATGAAGAAAGTGGGAGGAAACGGGAGAACCCCGAGAAAACCCACGCACACGGTGTTTGTCCACCACAAAGTTCACTTGGCGGGAGCAGGGTTTGAACCCGAGACCCCTAGCACCAGAGGTAGTGGTGGGTCAGAGTGGGTCACGGTGGGTGGTGGGTCAAGTTTTCATTGACCCACGCTAACTCTGATATCAAGCTCGTATGTTTCTGCTACTCTCAGGCGCTAAATTCAAAGTTCAATACCTGTGTGGAAAAAAAAATCATGCCACGAACAAGTTAAAAAGGTCGTTAGTTTTTATCAACGAAGAGAAAGAAAAGAAGAGGATTGAACTTAAAATCTTGGAGAGAAGAACAAAATATTGTAAGCGAAGTTCAAAGTAAAATATACAATATATTTTTTGTCATAAACAAACCTTGAATGTAGGTTGGAAGAATCATTCAGAAACTTCAGCTCGTATTTGTTTCAGGCGGGCTCGCGTGTGGCGTTGTCAATTCTCCTGTACGTGTTCTGAGTGCGGCACAGTCACTATTAGATCTGTTGAGGGAAAAAAGAGAAAAACAGCTCGCACAATCAGCGAGTTGTTATTATTCTCACTATATTTACGTTTTAGTTTCTTACTATATTATTGTTTATAACTAAGCCATGACCTTCTCTGCAGATCACAGTCATCTCCAATAATCAGTGCCAGATCTAGGGGAAAGGGACAAAGGCTCCGAGCGGCAGTTTAGGGGACGACAAGCTGAAAAAGTAAAAAGTAAAAGCTCCTAAAGAGGAAATACAATCACCTATTGAATTCAATTTGGCCTAAATTTCTTTCAAATTTCAATACCAGTATGCTCATACATTTGTAATGTTAATGCATACAACCTACCTTCCTCTGCAATTCAAAATACGTAGGCAAGTCTCCACTGAAAATTTAAAAAAATGGACTACATGATGCGAGACCATGGTGGGCGTCACGTCGGCTAGTCGTGTTGTGTAGCTAATAAAAGATGACTCTTCTCTTCACTGCCCTGATCCGGCCCATCAAACTTTCTTCCTTCTATCGACGCCAGGATTGCCTATGTGGGAAAAGTCTCAATGTTGACGATTGCTAGTGGTAAAAGCGATGCATCCGCCGTTCTGTTGGAAAGGGTGGCGGGGCTGGTAGAAAGTCCCTCCAAATTTTACGTTGTCTCAATGGGAAAATATCTAGATTCGACACTACCAATCTATATATATAAAATTGAAAATAACTGTTTGTGAGTAAATCTCCTGAACCGCCCAACCGATCTCGATCAAATTCTTAACATGGATTAGTTTCAAGGCTGGGATGCATTTAGGATATTCACTTTGTTGGTAGAACTGAGGGCGGAGGAGGGGGTGTAAAAAATAAATAAAACAATAAAATAAATAATATGAACCACTCAACCGATCTTGATCAAATTTTCAACATAGATGAGGTTCGAGCCCGAGATCATTTTTATGATTTAAATTTGACGGAGCACCGTGAGAGAGGAGAAGGAGTGGGAGACATAAAAATCAATTTATATAAGACTGAGAGTGACTATTTTGTAACTTAATAACTCTTGAACTATCTGACTGATCTCAATCAAATTTTCAAGATATATGAGGTTTGGATCTGGAAACATTTTTCTAATTTCACTTCAACAGTAGATCCTACGGGAGGGGGAGGGGGCGTATAAATTAAAAAACTAATAAAACCTAATAACTTTTGAACTACCCAACCAATCTCGATTAAGTTTTCAACATATATGAGGGTCGGGCCTTGGGTGTTTTTATCGTTTCACTTTGACGATCCAACGTAGGAAAGGTGGAGGGGGAAATATGTATGTAAAAAAAATGACTACCTTTGTGACTTCATCACTCTTGAACCACCTAACCAATCTCAATCAAATTTCCAACATACATGAATTTAGGGACAGGGATTGCTTAAGGTTATTCACTTTGACGATGCAAAGTAGGGGAGGGGGAGAAAAATTTTAAAATGATCAAAAATGACGGATTATTAGTGTTGAATCCATAGATTTCGGTGTCGATGAGAGAAAAAGTGATACTTCTGATGTTGTTTCAATCCAAGTTCAGCCCTGATGGTTGAGGAGCGGGAGGGTACAACGTAGGGAAGAGGGATAAACATTTAAAAATGATCGAAAATGACTAATATTAGTGTCGAATCCATAGTTTTAGAAGTAGCTGAGATTAACAGTGACAATTGTGATGTCGTATGACGCAGCACGGAGGAGGGGTAGGGGAGCTATATAATAATTATAATAATAATCGAAAATGACCCATATTAGTGTCTAATCCACAATTTTCGGGATCATTCTGATGAACTGTGACATTTTCGATCCGGTTTAAATGCAAAATCAGCTCGGCCACTTGCGGGAAGGGGAGAAAGTGATATATTAAAATGGTCGATAATGGCCACTATTAGTGTCGAATTTATAGTTTTCTGGGTCGCTTAGATGAACAGTTGTACTTTCGATCCCGTTAAAAGTCAAATTCAATCACATAACTTGGGGGAGGTGGAGAAAGAGATATTGAAATATGATCGAAAATGACCGATATTAGTGCTGAATCCACATTTTTGGGGGTCGCTGAGATGAACAGTGACACTTTCGATGCCATGGCCCGCAAAATGGGGGAGGAGGAAATATACATATAAATGACCGAAAATGACTAATATTAATGCCGAATCCATTATATTTGGGATCGCTGAGATGAACAGTGACACTTTCGATGCCATGGCCCGCAACATGGGGGAGAAGGAAATATACATATAAATGACTGAAAATGACTAATATTCATGTCGAATCCATGATTTTTGGGATCGCCGAAATGATGAAATGATCTTTCCTATGCTTTTTAAATCGATGCCATTGAAAACGAAAGCAGCGTATTGCACGGGCACTAAACACATGGAATACGGAGTTGTGCATTTTAATTTTAATTTCAACCCAGAGAAACGTGTAATATATGCTAGTAATACTAATAAAGCTCAGGTACACTCCTTTCTGTATTTCAAAAACAGCTACAAATCTCTTTCCTATACCTGTTACTGCAACTATTAGTATATTCTTATTTTTCGTTTCTATACAACGCCAAGGTTATAAAGGATTGTCCATTTAATGTGAGTTTGGAGTTTGAATCTGATAGACCGTTTCCAACCATACTATCACGCCTCCAGGAAAACTGGATTACAGGACAGAGTTTATATTTCTTTTGCTAAACAAATCTTTAGTTTGCATTCTAGTCATAGCACATGTTTAGATTTTTTTCTTAACGAATCTGTATGAAACGAGACCTGCAAAGAACATAACACTAAAAGTTGAACTTACACCAGGAGTCGAATCTGGTATCACTCTAACAAAAAAATCCTAATGGCTGACTACTTTAATGCTCATATTTCAATCGCATGTAAAAATTTAGGGTGAGCCCGCCCCCTAGACTCCCCGTGGAATCCTTCCTGTGTGCCCCCCACCCTCGAACACAATTTTCTGAAAGAAAGCCTCTATTCTTCTTTTTGTCTCTCTAGTTTACTGAAAACATGAAAAGCAAACTAGGCCACAGACCATAGAGTTGGAAATGATTGACATGTTGCATTGCAGACATATTTCATAGCATTGATGATTTTGGGAGGTTTTCCAGGGACAAAATTCCCCTTGGAGTTATATCTCCTATGGTGCTCAATATGAGTTGAGTTGATTTTATCGTCCCTTTCAGCAGCGAGGCTATATGAAACGGAACCTACTGATTAATCGTGAAATCCAAACCACATGAGCTCTCGCCGGGAATCAAACCCGGGTCTCTCACGTCACAGGCGCGTACGCTAACCACTTAGACATGAAGAAGCACGGTGCTCATATTAGTAATGAAGAAAGGACATTATGGGAATTTCAGGGCAGATAACTAAGTACGACGGCTGTTAAATGAATATTTTTCATCTTGAATACTATGTATATTGTGATAATCTTCAATCTTATTTGATAATATCATTTTTTTAAAAAAATAGCATTCTCTTTTCTGTAACTCACTACAGTATACAAGTTAAATTTCAGACAGTGTGCAAAAGAGGGGGAGTGACTACAATGTACGATGGACTTTCTTGTAAACCATTCTTGTAAACCGATGAACAAAACCTTTCTTGTAAAATTCAGCGTTGCAAAGAACCTGTGTGATTGACTGATAGCTACACATAAATTGACAGAATGAGTCTTAATTTTAGTGCTGACGCTGCCTCAAGGTAAAAGCAAGCTGCCCCCATACGTTGTTTTATGCCTTGTAACATTGTGTTTGAAAAAACAGACACAAGGTCAGTTGTGAGTTGCTTAGTTCTTTGTAAAACAACTGATAAGGCTAGTTCTCTGTTATACAAAATTATATTTCCCAATTTGTTGTTTGAAGCCTCTTTATTCCTTATAAAAAAAACATATCCAGATTTATATTTATCATGAAAATATATTTATCATTCAGGTCCTTTATTATTATTATTATTATTATTATTATTATTATTATTATTATTATTATTATTATTATTATTATTATTATTATTACCGCATAATTTTCTTCGTTAGTCTTCACAGCAATTAATATTTAGCAGCAGGGGTAAAAGTGCGTGCGAACGCGGGGGAACCCGGCCCCCATCTCCAAAAGATGTGTACGGCGTCCCCCATTTCCTAAGAAATTACCATGGGCAAACATAGGAATGGAGGGAATGGGGGACGGCGGCGAATGGGGGTGTACGGCGTTAAATTACCATGCCACTACCTACCGTCCTCATACCTTTTCAGATGATTCCATCCCATCTCGCCTAATCCCACCTGGCCTACGATTTATCAACCACTTATATCTCTAAGATAAAAATGTCCGCCATTTTAGGCGAGATGGGAATTCCCATCTTGCTTAATACCATCTCGCCTAATATGGCGGTAGGATGCAAAGAGGGAATTTATGTACTAAAGAGGGAATTCCTCTACTTGCATTTTAACCAGATATTTCAATCAATATTGGCAATCTCTGTAAACGACAATATAATATATAATAATTACTCTACAAGAAGAAACCATAGGGGAAGGCGATTTAGTTAATTTAGTTCACTTTTGGTTTGTTTTGGAAATACTGGATATTGATTGGCAAACAGGAGCTAATCAGACACAGGATAAAAATATACAGTTTGTTTCAAAACAACACCGACAGCGTTTGGGAGCTGATTCCTGACACCAAGATAAGACAACCTGCGTGCACAAATACTTCCTTTTTGCGCTATGACTAGCCAAAAACATGTCGAAAAAATGCCCAAAATGTAACTCGAGAACAGAACGTCGGATCGAAGTTGGGGGAAAGGAAAGGTATATTATTTTTAGCCATAGCTTCTATTAATGCGCAACTCCATATGATACAGGGGCAGCACAAAGATCACCCCAAAGAAATTGAAGAATTATTGGGATATTTTATGAAATGTTGACTGAGGCAAGTTAACTACAATTAAATACGATATCTCAACTAACAGGAATCTTAAAACACGGTCGAAGTGACAAGAACATCGTTAAAATTATAAAAAGGGAAGATGCACATATTTGATTGATCTACTTTGTCTCAGTATAGAATTGACTATCGAGAAAGAACTGAAATTTTTTGAAGTCCATAAAGTTTACATGTTATGCTTTATAGGCTAACGAAGACAGAGAGAACACGCATGGCTATGGGGTATCGTGTGCGACTTTCGCATAGGAGACCCGGCTCCGATAACTGGCGGGGGCACAAGCAGTTTGGATCGCACGTTAATCCGTAGATCCATGTATCATGTAATTTTGCTACCAAAGGGATGCTAAACTGAAATCCGATCCAATAAAAGAGAGAGATAATAGATGAAAGCTATTTTTTCGGAAATAATTCGTGAAAGGAGAATGTAGGAGAAAACAGGATAATCCCGAGAAATCGTACGGGTACGATGGTATCCACTACAAACTTTTATAGTCTGGGATCCATCCCGCCATCCCGCCTCCAAAACGGTTTTAGGGGGCAAAAGAACCCACCCCAAACTTTTGAAAATTGACGCCCGAAAGATAAGAAGAAGCGAACCGAAGGGAATGAAATTTTGCACAGATATTGTAGACATAAAATGTGGGTATGCAGGTTTCGTATTTACCTGGAAAAGGTGGTTAGGTGGGGCACGGACCCCTCCAAACATTTGATCACGAAATATCAAAAGTGCTTGTAACAGTATATCAGATGTGTGTAACGACATGAAGAATTGCAACATAACTTTCTGTATGGACAATACGCAAAAAATAAACATATACTGGTTTTTATTTTCTGTGTAAAAACGATTTTAGGGGGCAAAAGTCCCCACGCAAAATTTTGAAAGCTTGCGTACGAAAGGCAAGAAGAAGTGAACCGAAGTGAGTGAAATTGCGAACAGATATTGCAAACGTAAAATGAGGATACGGATTTCGTATTTTCGTGAAAAAAGGTTGGGTGGGGCACAGACCCCTCCAAACCTTTGATCACGAAATATCAAAAGTGCTAGTAACAGTATGTCAGACGTGTGTAAACGACATAAAACATTGTAACATAACGTTGTGTATGGACAATACGCAAAAAAATAAACGAATACGGGTTTTTATGTTCTGTGGAAAATCGATTTAGGGGGTAAACGTCTCCCACGCAAAAATTTGAAAATTGACACTGTGACCGTCTGCCCGGCCACAAAACTATGTTTTTGAACGACCAGTGTATTTCTTTTTAACTTTTATTCATGCAACGAAATTATTATTTTACTCATAGAAATGAAAAGCTATTTCTCTTTTGGTGAGAATTTAAACTTTTCTGTGTATGCAGGTGTTCTTCGGCCGTTCTTATCATTTCTCACGATAGAACAAAGAACTTGTTGTTTTTCAATGCAACTCTTATCGTCTAGACAGAGTGCTTCTTCGCAGCAAACTTATTTTTTATTTTCCTAAAATAGTTTCCAACTTATAGTCTTCGTCACCATGACTGTTCCGCATATACTTTTTTCTTAACAACATTTATTAAGATTAGGAATATTTTTGGATACGAAGTTTATATTGTGTGGGAATGACATTGTGTTTGTCGTGTTCTCACGCACTCTTATTACGTCATCCTTCCTGCCGTGAGAACAAGTGTTCATATCCTGCAGGAGTCGTAGGTGAAATGACTCATACACACAATTACCATCGTTCGCTCCTTTCCACTGAACTGTTTCACGTATAACAGTAGTGCATAAAAATCCTATAACCATGGAAAGAATTTATCGCTTTAGACTGCTACACTTATTTTAACTATTAATTCCAAGCTTCTTTCTCACGGGACCAAATCAAAATGTTGCCAGTGTTCTTTATTATAACATCGACCCATTGGCACTGCGTATGAATGCAGAAAACATTAACATTTTTCTTTATTTTTTGATAGAGTGCGTTGTCAACCCTAAGTGTCGAAAACGGGTTGTTCCCAAGAGTCAGTAGAAGCGGGGAGTTAGCAAAAGAGTTCGTTATAAGAAGAAGTGATAGCAAGAAGTCATAGTATGAAGAACTTCGTGGTGTTATATTAATATATAGGATGTGAAGCAAAAGGACAAACAGATACCTTCGGGATATGTAGCGTCCTTTTGGAGTCAAGATACTTCGTTGACCAGCGTTTTTCCAGCATTTCCCCTTGTCATCATTACATAGTGAAAGTCTTGACTCAGTGCGAAGAGTCAATTTATAGTGCAAGTGATATTTAAGCAAGGGCTATGATTCTAGTGTTCGTATATAGTGTGCGCATATCTACATTTACCATGCAGTGTTAAGAATTTATTCTTTATTTCGTTTATTCGATTGCCTCAGTACAATTTCTTCCGTTTGAGCACTTAGCTCTGTAAAGTGAGAATTTTGTGTGTTGTTAATGTATATATATATTTTATTCCGTTCCGCACCCACATATATCCATACTCAATAAATAGGAATTTACCTAAGTAAATATCATCGTCTTCATTCATGTGTGTGTGAATTTCTGCGAGCAGACGACTTGCCAGTTGCGTATACGTATGCGTGTGCATACGCAAAAGTAAGTATAACACAACCTGAGTCTCAAAAGCACCAACGTGGCTCATGTCAAATCACTTGTTACATTTCAATATTATCAATCAGGGCCCAAACAGAGTATGAGCCTGGACCAGAATTGTTATCAGCTGTTTTCTTAGCGAGTTCTTCGGGAGCCAGCACCCAAGGGAAACGGTAGGTAGCAATTTTAATGGCCCCGAACTAGCGACACGAGCCAAGACCGTCAGTGATTTGTGCATGGAGACAGTAGCTACATATGTATAAGTACTAATAATATTGGAATAGGAAATTTTATTAATCATATTTTCTTTTTACAGGTTGTCCCAATACAAACAATAATAGTAAAAGTTAACATTTTCGTACCCGTACAGTGTTCTGTAATATATGTATTTTATTTGAATTTCATTGACATTTATTATTTGCGATTAGTAATTGTATTTTCATCATGGCTTACCAACAAGTTGACATACTTAAGATGCTTGAACAAATGCAAGTTGAAAATAGAGAACATTTTCAGAGAACCGAAGAAAAATTAGATAGGCAGGAACAGGCACAGATAGAAAATAAGGAACATTTTGCAGAAGTAAGAGAAAAATTAGATAGGCAGGAAGAAAAATTAGATAGACAAGAACTGGCACAGAATGAGAACAAGGAAAATCTTGCTAAGCTACAGGCACAAATAGAAGCAGTTGAAATTAAATGCGATGAGGGAAGTACCAAAATAGCTGATAGAATACAAGCGTTAGAGAACAAAGTAGATCAAAATATTGAAAGAGTTCAGAGGGGAATCGAACAAAATACAATAGCTATTCAGCAAAACAGAGATAACATAGAACTTATAGTCCGCGACGTACATTCAATGGGAATGAAAGTAACCAAAAACAGAAATCATTTAATGGGTATATCCGAAAGATTAGAATTAACACAAGGACAGGTAGAGGCTAATCACACCATCTGTAACGCTAATAAAGAACGTTGTCTCGTAGCGCACAGACAAACTGAAAGTCACTTAGACATAATACACGACGAAGTCGTAGATTTAAAAGAACAGGTTCGAAAGAACGAAGGGTCACTTCAGATGTGTTACCAAGAGATTAGACAGTTAGATTATCACGTCAAAGTTAAAAATGAACAGGCTTTCGAGAACAACGCTGAAATTAAAGTAGCACAGCGTGAAATAGGAGAAATTAGGCACGATTTGACGTTAGTTTTCCAAAAAGTAGAAAGAATCGAAAACAAATCACGGGAATCGGAACCTAATACCGGTAGTGACATTAATGTTAGAACCAGATACCAACCTAACAGTGATTCAGCTTATACTGAGCATAGTGAAGTTAGCAGTAGCGACGAAACTCATGTTAAGCTCATTACCAATAGAAATTTTAGACGTAATAATCGTGAAACTAGACATAGGGAAGTAGAAACAATTAAATTAAAAGACCACCTTACACCGAAAATTATCGCGTATTTACCTAAGTTTAAAGGTGATCCCGCTACTGAGTCAGTACATACATATCTGCGTAAGTTAGCATTAGCCACGGAAGTTGCTAAATTGTCAGAAAAAGCTTTAGTACAAGCCATACCTCATGTATTGGAGGGTGTAGCCTTAAGCTGGTACTACACACGTAATGAGGAATTTAAAACTTTAGAAGAGGTTAAAAAAGCGTTAGTTGAATCTTTCGCCGGAGACGCGACAATACAGCACAGGCTGTCAGCTTGTAAAGCAATTTGATTCAATCCTAAGACTCATGACTCAGTACATGCTTTTGCTTTAGATCAGTTTAATAAACTTAGAGAACTGACACCGCAATTACCAGAGAATTTGATATTAACAGATATTATACATATGTTACCTCAGAGATTTCGTACGGGACTTTATTTACATTCTTGTACTAATATAAGGGAATTTTTAGCGTCTATTCAGAAATTAGAAACATTGTATTTTCAACAAACTAGAGAGGAAAAACATCCGCAGGGTAACAATTCGAACAACAGGCAGAATCAAACTTCTCAAAACTATCAGAGATCTTTCCGTTATGGTAATAGTAATCAGAATAGGTATTACAATCAGAAAGTTAATAATACCAAGGCTCAAAGAAACGGTAATTGGAACAGGAGAAATGCAAATGATCGTGACAACAACGATCGACCACCACGTTCTCGTAATCAGAACACTAACCACGAGCAAAATCGGAATCGTAACCCTCATAATTACAATAAACGACCAAAACCAAGTAATGGTAATCCCAAGGATCGAAGGAATGATCACCGAAAAAGTAAAAATAATAGACAATTTTGTGATCGTGATAATGACGAAAATCACCGGAACGACGAACGAAATTATGAAAGGTCAAATTGTCGTCACGAACGAGACTCCGACTTTCAGGGAAACTAAATTTATTGTCCAGTTTTCGCTTTTAAGTTACTTACGTATAATTTAGTGTATTTATAGAATTTTCAAACTTTACATTAATACTTATTGATCCACGACAGGTGAATATATAGGTTTGCACTCCATGGACAGGACAAAACTTTGGAATCCAACGCCTGAAACCAGAAAAATCTGGTTAACTTTGGCACAAAGGCAACTCCCAGAACACATTTTACAAGATTTAAATTTAGTAACACTTCACACTTCGAATAATCTTACTTCTCTTACTCCTAGCGGGAAATTTCATTTATCCAAACTCAATGAGGAAGCACAAGAGGGAAGTGTGAATGGTAATCCGAAAGATGATTCTTAGGTAAAGCAAGTTCAAACCAATAATTTAACATCTACCCGTTTATCTTTATATTTAGGAGATCCTTTGTTGAAATATTATTTCAACACTTCTTACTGGCAACCTTCATTTGTCAATCTCATCGTTCCGAACTTGACTGGAGGACTTCTATTGAGAAGAGGCCTATTTTGAGGCAGAAGCCAGACTCAGCAGACTTTTTATTAAAGTTTTTGACTTTTAATATGATCAAGTGTGTTTGCAGAATATGGTATTTCGGTATTTTATATCGAGATCCGTCAAACAGTGTAGACTGTTAAGTTTCAAGATATTTTACATTAAGATTTTACGTAGTTTTTTCCGTGTCATAGGAAACACAAGAAGATTTGTATTCAAGACGTACGGTCGTATCCTTCGGTTCCGGTATTCACCGTAACTAAACATTTCTTTTGGAATCTATCCAATCTATTTGGGTTTCTTATTAACATTTCTTTTTGCTTCTTTAGCATCTTGATGGAAGGAATTTTAGGGTGTATTAATAAGGGATGATTAAATTTATTTTCCAAGCTACATTCTAGGTAGACATGGTGTGGTGAACCATGAAATACTTGGACACCCCAGTAATTAACCCATCACTCGGTAATAATTGAAATTTTCTCCTTCTTTATGCACACATTGAAATTTCGTTGTAACTTGTGTATTCACATCCTGTATTTTAGACATATGCCTCTATGTATATCGAATATTAAAATTTAATGATGTTCCATTGTATTACTATTATAATGTATTTTATGTTTAATGAATATTTCAACATTTATGAATTTATGATATGTATTAATGCCATTTGCATATTTTAACAGATTTCCATGAAGAATCTGAAGTATTTCTGTATAATTGACATTTTGATTTTGTGAAATATTTGTGTATTAATATTTTACCTCATGTATCTTAAGACTATGTTAGCATGCATTGTGATACATTTCAAATATTTCTTTTATTGTATTTCAGTAATCGTAACTTTTATCTATTTAGTAGGACAAGAACGCATACAATTTGAAGAACTAATTACTCATACCACGCCAACTAATTTCCATTAATTTTTGTCGATGCCAAAATTTAAAATCTATCTAGGTGAAATAATATTCACGTTAATATTCTTATTGTTAACCATTTATTTGGATTTACAGCTGAAAAGTTAAGAAGCTTATTCGAGGAATATCATTAAAGTCTTTATATTATTTCAATGTTTCGACTTACGGCGTCCTATTTTCATCGATAATGAATATTTCAGGAATGTTTACATCTTGTGTCTTTATCTTGATATCCTAAGGAATTACTTGTTATTGTACTTCTATGCAATGAATCGCTAATAGGATTTTATTTTAGGCATACGTTCGTTAAATCACAATTCGAGATGGCGAAAGTGTGAATGTTCCGATAAATATACATGTGTCGTTGATGAACATGTTGATGTATACTATTGCAGACTGTGTGGACATTATGGAAGTGCCAATGAGCATCCATTACGCCCAGGCTAGGCGTTTGTTTACAATGGAATTTTGCATCATGAGAGATGATTACATTTATAATATGCCTATACGTTGTTGTCATGCATTGTTGATTTTGTGTTAACAAAATTTTACTATCCTATTATAAGCATTAGGAGTTGGACTTCAAGAATTTCCTTGGAAGTACTCAAGATCAGTATTCCTTTACATTCTTATATTTTGTTTTCAACATGATTATGTTCTACAGACGTCTTGCGTAACATCTCACTACCACATGAAGACTAATGAATATTCTTTTAGATGCATTTTTCGATAATGGTTAACTAGTTTTACTTTAACAAGACCAAAGAATTGTTTAGATGGAACCCGGCATCTTCATCAATTGATGGATTAGACTAGTTAAAATGATTCAACAAGATATATATGTACTGGCATGCGAATTCGTGGAGTATTTTGAATACACTCGGATGAAGAAATAACTCGTAAATGCTTTTTCAAAAGAATTCTTCTTTGTTGAAAGTATATATGTGTGTCTTACCCATAGTTGGAAATTTAATTTTTTTGTTTATTAGTATGCAAGATTTTGTGTCCTCACAGTTCACACAAAAATATCTCACGAATGTTTATTCATCTAAACCTTCAGGATTGTTACGATTTAACATCCGTTTACAGGTGACTTAACCTATATTTTTACGATTATTCATAATCAGATTAATAAATCGAATTTTTTAAATTCTCTTTCAAGTTAACATATTCACTCGATATACTCCAGTATTTTGAAAATATTTGGCGTTTTGTATTATTATATTTTATCTATACTTGTCAATTTTTATTTAAATATTTTAACCATTCAAGCATGAACACTTTTGAAAAAACTGAAGAGCTAAGTTTATAAATAAAAATAAATAAATAGAAACAAAACTATATAGCAATATAAACGTTTTCACACATACAGGTGAAACCACGTATTCGTTTTCACGTAATCAGTTTAGCCCAAAGTATTATACACATCACGAACAAACAGTGAAGCTTATTTTAAAGTGAATGTTCACAGTGAAGCGAGAATATTTATTCTCAGTGTTGAAAAAAAAATTATAATAGAGGCTTTCACTTATGTGCTACAATTGTCTTCGCACCCCATAACCCCTATTGTCAAGAAGACTGGATTTCACCAATTGGAACTTTCATGGCAGAAGAAAGAAGAGAGAAGAAAGAGAACATCTGGATATAGAATTTTCAAGAACATCTCATGGAATCTGGAATCAGCTGATAGTCATCCATCTGGATCAACAGTGTTCTAAACAAAATAAATAGCCCTAGTGATTCATAGTGAGAAATCTACATTATTTTCGTTATTCACTGCGAATAGTGTTAATCGAAAACGGTGTTACCAGTGTTTTCTCCATAATCCTCCATACTCAGTGAACCAAGAACAGAGTTGCCAACTCAGTATTTTGGAAAAGAAGCCATAAACCTCCAAACTTGTTTTGCCATATGTGTTTACCCAGGATTTTCAACGCATTACTTCGTTGACTCGCAATGTGTTGTTCCTTTGCGGCTCGCCAAGTAGTGACCGTCTGCCCGGCCACAAAACTATGTTTCTGAACGACCAGTGTATTTCTTTTTAACTTTTATTCATGCAACGAAATTATTATTTTACTCATAGAAATGAAAAGCTATTTCTCTTTTGGTGAGAATTTAAACTTTTCTGTGTATGCAGGTGTTCTTCGGCCGTTCTTATCATTTCTCACGATAGAACAAAGAACTTGTTGTTTTTCAATGCAACTCTTATCGTCTAGACAGAGTGCTTCTTCGCAGCAAACTTATTTTTTATTTTCCTAAAATAGTTTCCAACTTATAGTCTTCGTCACCATGACTGTTCCGCATATCCTTTTTTTTAACAACATTTATTAAGATTAGGAATATTTTTGGATACGAAGTTTATATTGTGTGGGAATGATATTGTGTTTGTCGTATTCTCACGCACTCTTATTACGTCATCCTTCCTGCCGTGAGAACAAGTGTTCATATCCTGCAGGAGTCGTAGGTGAAATGACTCATACACACAATTACTATCGTTCGCTCCTTTCCACTGAACTGTTTCACGTATAACAGTAGTGTATAAAAATCCTACAATCGTGAAAAGAATTTATCGGTTTAGATTGCTACACTTTTTTAAACTATTATTTCCAAGCTTCTTTCTCACGGGACCAAATCAAAATGTTGCCAGTGTTCTTTATTATAACATCGACCCATTGGCACTGCGTATGAATGCAGAAAACATTAACATTTTTCTTTATTTTTTGATAGAGTGCGTTGTCAACCCTAAGTGTCGAAAACGGGTTGTTCCCAAGAGTCAGTAGAAGCGGGGAGTTAGCAAAAGAGTTCGTTATAAGAAGAAGTGATAGCAAGAAGTCATAGTATGAAGAACTTCGTGGTGTTATATTAATATATAGGATGTGAAGCAAAAGGACAAACAGATACCTTCGGGATATGTAGCGTCCTTTTGGAGTCAAGATACTTCGTTGACCAGCGTTTTTCCAGCATTTCCCCTTTCCCCTTGTCATCATTACACAGTCAAAGTCTTGACTCAGTGCGAAGAGTCAATTTATAGGGCAAGTGATATTTAAGCAAGGGCTATGTTTCTAGTGTTCGTATATAGTGTGCGCATATCTACATTTACCATGCAGTGTTAAGAATTTATTCTTCATTTCGTTTATTCGATTGCCTCAGTACAATTTCTTCCGTTTGAGCACTTAGCTCTGTAAAGTGAGAATTTTGTGTGTTGTTAATGTATATATATATTTTATTCCGTTCCGCACCCTCATATATCCATACTCAATAAATAGGAATTTACCTAAGTAAATATCATCGTCTTCATTCATGTGTGTGTGAATTTCTGCGAGCAGACGACTTGCCAGTTGCGTATACGTATGCGTGTGCATACGCAAAAGTAAGTATAACACAACCTGAGTCTCAAAAGCACCAACGTGGCTCATGTCAAATCACTTGTTACATTTCAATATTATCAATCAGGGCCCAAACAGAGTATGAGCCTGGACCAGAATTGTTATCAGCTGTTTTCTTAGCGAGTTCTTCGGGAGCCAGCACCCAAGGGAAACGGTAGGTAGCAACACAAGAAAGGCAAGGAGAAGTAAACCGAAGTGAATGAAATTGTGTACAGATATTTTACACACAAAATAAGGGAATACGAGTGTCGTATTTTCCTGGAAAAAATGGTTGGGTGGATCACGGACCCCTCCAAACACTTGATCACGAAAACGTAAATGTTAAAGGTGCATCCTAAAATACTATAAAATAATATATATATATATATATATATATATATATATATATATATATATATATATATATATATATATATATATATATTTATATATATATGTATGTATATATATATATATTGTTTGAGCTTACTGTTGATCTTCCAAATTTGAAAAATCGAATGGATACACTTGTGAAACACGAAAGGTCTAATTTTACATATCCAATATCTACACAAAATTTCATCGCTTCTGTCCCCTCCTTCCGACACCAGACGTCTCGATCCACCCAAAAGTTTTTTTTTCTTTTGAGGAAAATACGAAACACGTATTCCTTCATCTTACCTCTACAATATTTGTGCACAATTTCATTCACTTCGGTCCACTTGTTTTTGCCTTTCGGGCGTCAACTTTCAAAATTTTGGGTGTATGTTTTTGCCCGCTGAGACAGCTTTACCGCAGAAAATAAAAATACACTATTCGTTTATTTTATGTGTAGTATCTACTTACCAAATTTTATCAAAATCGGAGTGTTACACTTGGGAAGTGTTACTTGTCAGTCATTGTAGAATTATTTTCCCTGTTTCTCCATCAAGAAGAAATTGCCTGACACGTAAAGGGTCCAAAGGGATGAATCGAGTTGCGGAATGAGACGTACTGTGACTGATAGAGGATGTGGAAATACATAAATGTGCAAAGTTATAAGGGCTAAACGTCATAAGAAACGGAGGGGGGTCAAAATTGATGGGGGAAGGGCTATGCTATCTTATTAAAATACATCAAATAAACTGTTGAATCGGGAAAATAGTGAAAGATAGACAATGCAAATGTGGTAGTTTCACATATTGACAAAATGTGATCTACAATGGGCAGAGTAGATCACGAACTTCCGGCTGCACCTTGTAATCCGCCATTTTGAAATCTGTGATAATTTTGGAAATGGAGAAGTAGTAATGTGGTATATCAGTTAGGGCCAGCATGTTCTCAAAAGTCAATTATGATCTTTAGTGATCGTTATCTGTACTTATTTGTTAGATTTAGGATAATCTTCATAGTTATTTACGAAAATCTAGGAGACCGATACTCGTATGTTGAAAGTTTGGACTATCACGAAAACACATGTAAGTTGAACATGTCCAAAGCCAAGGAAACTAAACTAGAAATTTGATATCCAAGTTGTATATTATTATATCTCACTGTCTAATATCAAATTTCACTGTTAGTTTTCTTGGTTTGTAGATATGTGAGTTATTTCTTGTTCATAATACGATTAATAATGCTAAAAGACTCACAAATCAAATTTAGTTCGTACCTTTAGCATTCCTTACAATCAACGTACAATTGTAGTTATCAGCCTTTCGATAATTATGAGCCTCATAGACTCCTTCTTTCTTACAAATATTAGTATCAAGTATTAGTATCTTAACGGTAACCCACTGATAAATTGTAAGCAATCCCTGTAAAATGAAATGAAGTATTTCATTTTAACGAACACGATTATGCTCTTTAGGCTAAGGGAGACAATGATTAAGGCAAGTGAATGTTGATGGAAGATATGATGGAATGAGAATGTGGAAGGAAATTAGAGTATCCCGAGAAACCCCACATTTGATACCGTGGTGTCCACCACAAAGTTTCTTGGCTGAGGATCGAATCAGAGGCAAGCTGTTTACCACTGAGTCACCGTGTCCTTCCCCAATCCCTAAGAGACGCGGGCATCCAGTTAAGAATAACCGGCATAGAAAAACGTACATAACCATTTTCGCACAAAGGAAACTCCACGAATCCCACATTCTGACCGTTTGTACTTCTTGTATGTTGGTTTATCACACACAATATTTACTATATCGATACATCTGTCAGAATCACAGTGTTTCCTCCAAAGTAGGGGCAGGGTGACTTAGTGATAAAGCGCTTACTTCTGGTGCGGGATGGACCTTCTTCGATCCCAGACTATAAAAGTTTGTAGTGGATACTATCGTGCTCGTGAGATTTCTCGGGATTATCCTTTTTTCCCTACATTTTCCTTTCACGAATTATTTCCCAAAAAGTACCTTCCATCTATTATCTCTCTTTATTATTAGATCGGATTTCAGTTTAGCATTCCTTCGGTAGCAAAATTACATGAGACATGGAGCTACGGATTAACGTGAGATCCGAAATTGGTGGACATTCTTATCTTGGAGATGTAAGTGGCTGATAAATCGTTAGGCAAAGTGTGATTAGGCTAGATGGGATGGAATCATCTGAAAAGGTAGGGGAACGGTAGGTAGCGGCATGACGTCACACCGTCCCCATGCCTATCTTTGCCCATTGTAATTGCTTAGGAACTGGGGGCAAGCCGTACACAGTTTTTTGGAGATCAGGATGGGGTCCCTCGCGTTCCCACGCACTTTTACCCCTACTGCTAAGTATTAATTGCTGTGAGGACTAACAAAAAATATTATGTGATAATAATAATAATTAGTTAATTAATAATAATAATAATAATAAAGGATGTGAATGATAAAGATATTTTTTTAAATTCTTTACAATTACTGTGTGCTTCCGTGAATCTGGTTATATTGTTTTTATAAGGAATAAAGAGGCTTCAAACAACAATATGATTTGTATAAAAGAAAAAAAGCTTTATTAGTTGTTTTACAAAGAACTAAGCAACTCACACCTGACCTTGTGTCTGTTTTTTTAAACACAATATTACAAGACACAGAAGCCACGAGTGCGAGCAGCTTGGTTTTTTCCCTGAGGGCAGGTTCAGTACTAAAATTAAGACTTTCATTCTAACAATTTGTGTGTAGGTATCAGTCAATCACACAGGTTCTTTGCAACGCTGAATTTTACAAGAAAGGTTTTGTTCATCGGATAGAAAGCGAAATCCATCATACGTTGTAATTCCTTCCTCTCTTTTAAACACTGTGTGAAATTTAACTTGTATACTGTAGTAAGTTACAGAAAAGAGAATGCTATTTTTAAAGAGAGAATGACATTATCGAATAAGATTGACCATTATCACAATATATTCAAGATGAAAAATATTGATTTAACAGTCGTCATATTTAGTTGTCTGCACTGAAATTCCCATAATGTTCTTTCTTCTTTTCTAATGTTAGCTCCGAGCTTCTTCGTCGCTAAGTGGTTAGCGTACGCGCCTTTGGCGTGAGAGACCCGGATTCGATTCCGGAGAGAGTTCATGTAGTTCGGAGTTCACGATTACTCAGTAGGTCCCGCCTCATATAGCCTCGCTGCTGAAAGGGACGTCAAAATCAACTCAACTCATAATGAGCACCATAGGAGATATAACTCCGAGGGGAATTTTGTCCCTGGAAAACCTCCAAAATCATCAATGGTACGAATATGTCTGCAATGCCACATGTCAATCATTTCCAAATCTATGCTCAGTGACCTAGTTTGCTTTTCATGTTTTCAGTAAACTAGACAGACAAAAGGAAGAATAGAAGCTTTCTTCCAGAAAATTGTGTTCGAGGGTGGGGTTCACGGGGAGTCTAAGGGGCCGGGCTCACCTTAAAGTTTTACATGCGATTGAAATATGAGCATTAAAGTAGTTAGCCATTAGGATTTTTTCTTTTGTTTTAGGATGATACCAGATTCGACTTCTGGTGTAAGCTCAACTTTCAGTCCTGTGTCATCTGCAGGTCTCGTCTCATACAGATTCGTTCAAAAACCTCTAAACATGTGGTATGACTAGTATGCGAACTAAAGTTTTTTTAGCAAAAGAGATATAAATTTGTTGCTTTAGACTCTGCACTGTAATCCAGTTTTTCTGAAGGCGAGATAGTATGGTTGGGAACGGTCTATCAGATTCAAGCTCCGAACTCACATTAAAAAGATCTTCCTTTATAACCTTGGTGTTGTATAAGGACGAAAAACAAAAATATAGTGATAGCTCTAGTAATAGATATTATAGGGAAGAGATTTAAAAAATAGGTGGTTTTGAAAAAGACAAAGGACAGTACCTGAGCTTCATTAGTATTACTAGCATATATTACCCGCTTTGCTGAGTTGAAGTGAAAATTTAAATGCACAACTCAGTATTTCATGTGCTTAGTACCCGTGAAATATGCTGTTTTCGTTTTTAAACGCATCGATTTAAACAGCATCGGAAAGATCATTGATCATCTCGGCCACCCCAAAAATCATGGATTCGACACCAATAATGGTCATTTTCGGTCATTTATATGTATATTTCCTCCTCCCCCATTTTGCGGGCCATGGCATCGAAAGTGTCACTGTATATCTCAACGACCACCCAAAAATGCGGATTCAGTACTAAGTATCGGTCAATTTCCATCATTTTTAAATATCTCTTTCTTCCTCTCTCCCAAATTCTGGTGTTGAATTTGAATTTAAACGAGATCGAAAGTAACACTGTTCACCTAAGCGACCCAGAAAACTATAAATTCGACACTGATAGCGGCCATTATCGATCATTTTATATATCACTTTCCCGCCTTCCCGCAAGTGGCGGAGCTGATCTTGCACTTAAACCGGATATAAAATGTCACAGTTTATCAGAATGATCTCGAAAACTATGGATTAGACACTAATATTGGTCATTTTCGATTATTATTATTATTATATATATAGCTCTTCCTCCCCCCGTGCTGACACACACGGCATCAGACTTGTCACTGTTAATCTCAGCTACTCCAGAACTATTGATTCGACACTAATATTAGTCAGTTTCGATCATTTTTAAATGTTTATCCCCTCTCCTCCATTGTACCCTCCCCCTCCCCAACTATTAGGGCAGAACTTGGATTGAAACAGCATCAGAAGTGTCACTGTTTGTCTCATCGGGCCCGAAAACTGTGGATTCAACACTAATATCGGTCATTTTTGATCATTTCTAAATTCCTCTCCATCCCCCTCCCCTACGTTGCTTCGTCAAAGTGAATAGCCTAAAGTAATCCCTGCCCCTAAAGTCATGTATGTTGAAAATTTGATTTAGATCGGTCGGGTGGTTCAAGATTTAAGTCACAAAGGCAGTCATTTTTATTTTATTTTTTTACACATATCTCCCCCCTCCCCTACGTTGGCTCGTCAAAGTGAAACGGTATAAAACATCCAAGGCCCGTCCTTCATATATGTTGAAAATTAGATCGAGATTGGTTGACTGGTTCAAAAGTTATTAGGTTTTATTACTTTTTATTTATACGTCCTCCTCCCCTCCCCCCTAGGATGTACCATTAAAGTGAAATTATAAAATTTTTTCCAGATCCGAAAGTCATATATCTTGAAAATTTGATTGCGATCGGTCAGATAGTTCAAGAGTTATTAAGTTACAAAAATAGTCACTTTCAGTCTTATATAAATTGATATTTATATATCTCCCCTCCTTCACCGGCCCCACGTTGCTCCGTCAAATTTAAATTATAAAAACGATCCCAGGTCTGAGCCTCATCTATGTTGAAAATTTGATCAAGATCGGTCGAGTGGTTCAGGAGTTATTAAGTTTTATTTATTTTTACACCCCTCCCTCTCAGTTCTCCCATCAAAGTGAATATTCTAAAACCAGCCCAGCCGTGAAACTCCTCATGTTACAAATTGGATCAAGATCGGTTATGCGGTTCGGGAGATTTAGCGTCACAAACATAGTGTTTTTCAATTATATATATATATATATATATATTAGCAGTGTCGAATCTACATATTTTCCTAGGTAAAATTTTACGGCACTTTCCACAAGCCCTCCCCCCTTTCTAACAGAAAGGCGGATGCATTGCTTTTACCACTAACAATCCTCTACATTGGGACTTTTCCCAAATAGGCAGTACTGGCTTCGATACAAGGAAACAAAAAAGAGTTTGAAGGGCCGGATCGGGGTAGTGAAGAGAAGATTCACAGTGTTAGGCAAATTTCAATTGAATTAACAATTAACAATTAGTCTGTAAATTTAATTGTTAATTGCAATTAACAACTGAAGTAAGTAATGGTTAATTATTAATTGCAGTTGGCCATTAATAAAGGAGAATCAATTGCAATTAATCAATCGATTGAAAGTAATCGCAGTGGAAACTAATTGCAATTGAATTCAGTCATTCAATTGCAATTGAAATTAATTGGCTATTAATTCAATTGCAATTGATTTCCACAGCAATTACTTTCAATTGATTGATCAATTGCAATTGATTTTCACTGATTAATTTTCAACACTGTAGTTCAGAGAGGGTGTGGAGCAATGAAAACTTTAGCCACGACCAATTGACCTACCACCCATCGTGACCCACGACCCACCGTGACCCACTCTGACCCACCACCCACTATGAACCACTGTCACCCACTGTGGCCCACAGACCCACCGAAACCCATTATTATCAATTCTGACCCATAATTCATGCCCTCTTCTCTACTGACTAAAGAGTTTAAACTTGTAATAAAAGAAAGCTATGAAATTATCACTCATTGGAGTTTGAATTTCTACGATCAATCACTCAAGCACCGCTCTATTACAATAACGGTGGATCTGACCTTTCTAATATAAATAAAATAGAGTTTGTTTGAGTGTCTGTCTGCCTATCTGTGTGCGGCCTGTGGACCAGACGAGTGGACGAAAGTTTTCAAAATTTGGTCACGGGTAGCTTGGTCTAGGCACCAGATCAAGACGAAATTTTTTTTTCAACCGAGACCGGCCTGAGGACCAGACAAGTTGGCTGAGAGTAACCAAATTTTGGCCACGGATACCTTGGTTCAGGACCCAGACCAAGGCGAAGCGTTTTTGACTAAATTCGAAACAGGGGGTCTCAGGGGGAAGTTCTCCGTGACATGTAAAAGTAGTAGAAAATGACCGATATGAGTGTCGATTTGATAGTTTTCGCGGCCGCTGAGATCAATGGTGATACTTTCATTAGCGATGATTTTCTAATTCAGCCACCATTGTATGCGGGCCGGGAGTCACCGGGGGTGAATTGCGAGACATGCAAAAATAATGGAAAATGACCGATATTAGTGTCAAAGCCATAGTTTTCACTGTCGCTGAGATGAATGGTGATACTTTCATTAGCGATGATTTTCTAATTCAGCCACCATTGTATGCGGGCCGGGAGTCACCGGGGGTGAATTGCGAGACATGCAAAAATAATGGAAAATGACCGATATTAGTGTCAAAGCCATAGTTTTCACTGTCGCTGAGATGAATGGTGATACATTCATTAGCGATGATTTTCTAATTCAGCCACCATTGTATGCGGGCCGGGAGTCACCGGGGGTGAATTGCGAGACATGCAAAAATAATGGAAAATGACCGATATTAGTGTCAAAGCCATAGTTTTCACTGTCGCTGAGATGAATGGTGATACTTTCATTAGCGATGATTTTCTAATTCAGCCACCATTGTATGCGGGCCGGGAGTCACCGGGGGTGAATTGCGAGACATGCAAAAATAATGGAAAATGACCGATATTAGTGTCAAAGCCATAGTTTTCACTGTCGCTGAGATGAATGGTGATACTTTCATTAGCGATGATTTTCTAATTCAGCCACCATTGTATGCGGGCCGGGAGTCACCGGGGGTGAATTGCGAGACATGCAAAAATAATGGAAAATGACCGATATTAGTGTCAAAGCCATAGTTTTCACTGTCGCTGAGATGAATGGTGATACTCCCACAGGCGTTGACTTCCAAATACAGCCCCCATCGACTGCGGGCCAGAGGCGTTGCTTTTTCAAAATTGGAACCAGAGGATCATACCGGGATATGTAAAAGTAGTAGAAAATGGCAGATGTTAGTGTCACATTCAAAGTTTTCCCGGTATCGGCTGGAGGCCAGAGGCGATTTTTTCACAATTCGAACCAAGGGGGTCTCAGGGGGCGTTTACCGGGACATGTAAAAGTAGTAGAAAATGACCAATATTTGTGTCGAATCCATATTTATCGGGATTGCTCAGATGTATAGTGACATCCCCGATAGTGTTTACGTTCAAATTCAGCCCCCATCGGCCTTCCCAATGAAAACAAATGTACGTTGTTGGGTATATATTCACACAAAATATATCCAATTTTAGACATGTTTCTTAATTGTTCTTCCGTTCATTCATTCTTCAGGTTGTTTACATTGATATTTTATCTGATCAGTGCGAAGAACGGGCATAACAGCTAGTACGAAGTGGTAAAGTGTTTCTCATGGACCAAATTACAATGAATTCAATTATATAGATAATTATTATAATTATCATTGATAATTATTTCCTTGTTGAATTATAGATACTTTTCAGTGAGAAAAGGATTAAAATTTGAAAGTCCCAAATCAAGGTAAAGGAGCCAACGTAAATCAAAAAAGTATAAAATTTTTCATATAATTCAGAGTACCGTGCAAACTTAAAATTTCCATGTAATTAAGCTTACTGTACAAATTTTATGTCTCTTTTTCCCACAACTTAATTTCCTTGTGCTCTGAACGCTAGACACAAGCTTCAGCAATAGAAAGCAGTGGATATATAATGCGAAGCACTGTATTTTGTTTCTCAATGTTTCTCAACTAACATCGATCGTTTTCGATTATCAAAATGAAATGAATCTTTGAGTTTTACGTCCCACGATTATGCCGGTTAGGCTAAAGGAGACGGTGATGATGAATAATGAATGAAATGGTGGAATGAGGAAAGTAGGAGGAAACGGGAGAACCACGAGAAAACCCATGCACACGGTGTTTGTCCACCACAAAGTTCACTTGGCGGGGGCGGGGATCGAACCCGGGACCCCAAGCACCAGAGGTGAACGCTCTACCACTGAGCCACCGCGGCCCCCGTTTTCGATTATGTTTTTCAAACCAACCCACTACCAATTTCCCATATGTAGAAAGTCCTTCCTTCCATAAAAGAGATTTTAAAAATGCAAGGACACGTTCTGTTTATTTTTAACTCCATAAATTGATGTCGAGTTTCGTGTCGAGCCGGGTTTGACAAATAGCTCCCTCGTTCAGCTCGTTTTAACTAGTTTTGAAATCATGATCTGATTAGACTGGAAAGAGAAACAATGAGAAATGTAAGGAGTGATGTGGAATACTTTTAGTGGTGCTCATGACAGGGTTGCATTTTGTCTCGTACTTTTAGTGAATCTCGAGGGGTACTTAAAGTGCATCTCGTCTCGTCACAATAGCGAAACGACTATAGATTTTTATAACGAGACAGTGTCAAATGCCGTGAGCACCGGCGTCATTAACTTGTTTCGCCACCAACAAATTTTGGGATGGTTTCTTTTGCATAGTTTTGTGCCATTTTGTACGCCTATTCTCACTTTTTGTGCGTCACCACAAGTGGGTCAAAGTGGGCCTACAAATATGGCGGAACAAGTTAATGCTGTTCCGACACCAACGAATTTCGAGGTCGTTTCCTTCACATCGTTTTGTACCGTTTTGTGCTGTTTTGTGTGTGTGTGCCTATTTCCACGTTTTGTGTGTCATCGGAAGGGGATCAAAATGGGCCACCATGGTGGAACAATAATGACCCACTGTTACGCCACCAACGAATTTCGAGCTGCATTCTTTCGCATCGTTTTGTGCGTGCTTTTTGCGCCGTTTTGTACGCTTATTCCCACGTTTTGTGCGTCACCGAAAATGAGTCAAAATGGGCATACAAATATTTCGGAACAAGTTAATGCTGTTCCGCCAGCAAGGAATTTCCAGGTCCTTTCCTTCAAGTCACCTAGTGCCTCTTTTGTGCGCTTTTGTGCGCCAATTTCTACCTTTTGTGCGTCACCGGAAGTGGGTCAAAATGGGCTTCCAAGATTTGACGAAAATGACCAAGAGTTCCGTTACTATCGAATTTCGAGGTCGTTAATTTCGCATCCTTTCATGCTTGTTTTGTGCCGTTTTGTTCGTTATTTCGACGTTTTGTGAATCACTGGAAGAGGGTCAAAATGGGCCTCCAAGGTGGGACGAAAATGATCCACTGTTGCGCCAGTATCAAATTTCTAGGTCGTTTCTTTCGCAACGTTTAGTGCAATTTTTTGCGTCGTTTTGTGCGACTATTTCCACGTTTTGTGCGTGATCAGAAATGGGTCAATGTTACCCTATAAATATGGCGGAACAAGTTCATGCAGTTCCGTCAGGAACGATTTCGAAGTCGTTTCCTACACATCGTCTTGTGGGTGTTTTCTACCGTTTTTAAGTCTATTTCCACGTTTTGTGAATCAATGGTAGTGGGTCAAAATGGGCTTTCAATGTTAGTAGAAAAATTACTCACTAACCCACCAGTATCGAATTTCGAGATCACTTCTTTCGCATTGTTTAGTGCATGTTTTGTATCGTTTCTGCGCATTTTTCACGTTTTCTGCGCCAACGAAAGTGGGTCAAAGAGGACCTACAAATATGTCAGAAAAAGACATATTCATCCCACTTTCAAGGCACATTTTGACCCACTTCCACTGACCCACAAAGCGACACAAATCACGTATAAAAAATGTGAAGGAAACGACCTCGACATTCGATGGTGACGAAACAGCATTAACTTATTACGCTATACTTGTAGGCCATTTTGACTCATTTTCGTTGTCGCAATAAAGTGGAAATAGGCGTACAAATCGGTACAAAACAGGCAGTATACGATGCGAAAGAAACGACCTCCAAATTCGATAGTGGCGGAACATTGGCTCTTTTTCCTCACACCTTGATGATCCATTTTCACGTATTTCTGGTGATGCTCAAAACGTGGAAGTAGGCAAACAGAACGGTAAAAAATTCACACTAAACGATGTGAAGGAAACGTCCTCCAAATTCGTTGGTGGCGGAACAGCATTAACTTGTTTCGTGATATTCGTAGCTCCTTTTTGACCCACTTCCGGTGACGCAGAAAACATACAAAACAGGCACTAAACAATGCGAAAGAAACGACCTCGAGATTCGGTAGTGGCGGAGCAGTGAGTCATTTATCTCTCACTTTGAAGGCCCGTTTAATTCACTTCCGGTTACGCACAAAAGCCGAGGAAGTATGCGCAGAAAACTTAAAGAAATAGGTACTAAACATGCGAAAGAAACGACCTAGAAATTCGATAGTGGCGGAACAGTGGGTCCTTTTCGTCCCAACTTCGAGGCCCATTTTGACCCTATTCCAGGATTCACAAAACGTCGAAATTGGGCTGGGGTCAATTGAGCCGATGGCTTGATCCGACTTCGTAGGGACGAGTCATCGACTCGGCTCGATTGGAGCCCATGGCTGGAACCAGCTCCGTTGAAACGAGTCCATCGGCGCGGTTCGAGTCAGATCAACTGAGTTGATGCTTGGGGTAAGCAATCAGCTCGGTTCGGTTCGGTTGGGGTGAGCCATCGGCTCGAACTGGCTCGGTTGAGTGAGCTGTTGGCTCCGCTCATTTCTCGGTTCGGCTCGATAAGTGAATGAGCTGTGAGCGAGCCGCTTGAGACGTAGACAACCCTAAACCCAGGTCGAGCAGTTTTGAACATGTTTGGCTGGAGTCCTATAACTTTTAACAGTTATTGGTTCGAGCCCGAATACTTGGTTATCCTGAACTTAAATCTAGAACCTCGTGACCGATGCCCTTGGCTCCTGAAGATTTCTTGACGACCGAGATCGACAGTCAACTAATTTTTAGTATTGAGATACAAACTGCCTATATTCCATGTTTATACACGGTCTTATAATAATAATTACTTATAGTAGTAGTAGTAGTACCATTGATAGTTATATTGTCTATGTATGATATTTGAAGTGAGTAGTACTTGGAACTACACAAAGGATTTAGCTTGAATTGGCTCGTTTTGGCTCGACTCGACTGAAAAGTCGTTCCGAATTCGAATCGAGTTGGGAAAATTTTTCGAGCCGAGTTCTCAAGTCGAGCTCAAAGATGTCTGCTTCAAGTCGAGTTGAGTTTTAAAGAAAACTCTCTCGAACTCGCTCGTGCCCATCCCTATTGTATGCATGACGGGCATATAGAGTTCTTTCGAGGGGGATAGAACCATAAACATAATATATTTAAAAAATACTGAGTTTCACGGCTTTCTTCCCAGGGAGGCAGGGGGATGTTAGTTATCCAGTATTTCTTATAACTGTCTTTTTGAAATACGTAAAACAGTAACAAGTGGACAACACAATAAACACACATCTTCTTGTCTTCAGTTTTAGTTGCTGATTTCAATTGCAATTAACAATTACAATTAACAATTACAAATTTCAATTCTGAATTGCAATTAGCAAATGTTTCAATTGCACCGTTT
Source organism: Thermobia domestica (assembly GCF_964235325.1). Taxonomy (NCBI): domain Eukaryota; kingdom Metazoa; phylum Arthropoda; class Insecta; order Zygentoma; family Lepismatidae; genus Thermobia; species Thermobia domestica. The sequence continues at coordinate 129,953,025 of NC_137464.1, forward strand.
GCGATTGACAATTAACAATTAAAAGTTTCAATTGTCTGGTAACCAATTAACAATTAACAATTGAAAATTTAATTGGAAATTTTATGATTGAATTTAATTACAATTGAAATTAATTGACAATTAGAAATTGTAATCAATTGCAATTGAAAGCAATTGCAATTAATTTTCAGAGCAATTACTTTCAATTGATTGATCAATTGCGATTTCATTTGATTTTGCCCAACACTGAGCTACACAACACTAGCCGACATGACGGCCACCATGGTCTCGCATCATGTAGTCCATTTTTTTTAAATTTTCAATGGAGACCTGCGTACGTATTTTGAATTGCAGAGGAAGGTGGCTTGTATGCATTAACATTACAAATGTATGAGCATACTGGTATTGAAATTTGAAAGACGTTTAGGCCAAATTGAATTCAATGAATTGCCGCGGTGGCTCAGTGGTAGAGCATTCACCTCTGGTGCTCGGGGTTCCGGGATCGATCCCAGCCCCCGCCAAGTGAACTCTGTGGTGGACAAACACCGTGTGCATGGATTTTCTCGGGGTTCTCCCGTTTCCTCTCACTTTCTTCATTCCACCATTTCATTCATTACTCATCTTCACCGTCTCCTTTAGCCTAACCGGCATAACCGTGGGACGTAAAACTCAAAGATTTCATTTCATTTCATTTTGAATTCAATGAGTGATTGTATTTCCTTTTTAGGAGCTTTGGAAGCTTGCGTCACCTAAACTGCCACTCGGAGCGTTTGTCCCTTGCCCCTAGATCTGGCACTGATTATTGGAGATGACTGTGATCATGGCTTACTTATAAACAATAACTAAAACGTAAATATAGTGAGAATAATAACAACTCGCTGAGTGTGCGAGCTGTTTTTCTTTTTTTCCTCAGCTGATCTAATAATGACTGTGCCGCACTCAGAGCACGTACAAAAGAATTGGCAACCTCATACGCGAGCCCGCCTGAAAGAAATACGAGCTGAAGTTTCTGAATGATTCTTCCAACCTACATTCAAGGTTTATTTATGACAAAAATTATAATGTATATTTTATGTTGAGCTTCGCTTACAATATTTTGTTCTTCTCTCCAAGATTTTAAGTTCAATCCTCTTCTTTTCTTTCTCTTCGTTGATAAAAACTAACGACCTTTTTTACTTATTCGTGGCATGACTTTTTTTCCACATAGGTATTGAACTTTGAATTTAGTGCTTGAGAGTAGCAGAAACATAGAAGCTTGATATTCCTCCGTGAGACCAAATCCACTCATCACTGAGTTCTGTTGCTCGCCACTAGGTGGCAATATAAGATGCCGTTCCGAAAAATGAGCATGTACTGATTTGAATTCCACTAATTTCACTTACAGATGTTAACCTATTGCGATAGTACTGCATCATATGTTTTCCTAAGATAATGTAATTTGTCCTTAGTTTTTTCGTTTCTCTCAATTTGCAAGCAGAAAAAGGCCAAATACTTTTCATCTTCACTATCTCATTTTTTCTTCTATTTTAAATAATATTAAATTTGCGTACCAAATAAATTAATTATCACTAAGATACAACCTAATAATTACACAGAAGAAATCAACACAACCATAACCTTGAAATTCCGTCTCGTTTCGGCTCAAAAAGTGGAATAGTTTCCCGTATGAATCAATGGGGATCATTTTTAAAATGGCAGCGGTATTCAGTCCTCTTAAATGGAAATTGTCGCCGATCATTAGAAAATTAATATGGGAGAACTATGAAATAAAGTGAACAGACACGCCTCATTTTGTAATAAAATTACATGGCGACCGCATTTTATCTAATCAAAAGCTGTTATTGTCGAAAATACACGATTAAAGGAGCTCTGATTGGCCAAATTAAAAAGACCTCAGCCATTTATCCTTCTACAGGCGAATTTTTCTTCGTCGCCACCGTGGGGAATACTGGTGTCTTATTTTCCTGAAAAAAAAAAGAAAACCGTTTTGGTGGGACACGACCCCTCCAAAACTTTGATCGTGAAATATCAAAAGTGCTAATTACAGTATGTCAGAAGTGCTTGATGCACATACAAAATTTGAACGACACATTGTGTATGGACAATACGCAAAAAATAAACTAATATGTTTTTTATTTTGTGCGGAAAAGCGGTTTTAGGGAGAAAAAGCCCCCACCAAAAAATTTTGAAATTTGAGGCCCAAATGCAAGAAGAAGTGCACCGAATTGAATGACATTGTGTACAGATATTGTAGACGTAAAATGAAATACTTAGGCTTCGTATTTTCCTATGAAAAAACGGTTGAATGAGTCACGAACCTTGTAACCCGTTGATTACGAAATATCAAAAGTGCAAATAAGCATACGTCAGAAGTTCGTAAAGAATATGGAGAATTGAAACGAAACTTCGTATAGGGACAATTTGCAAAAGAATAAGTTAAACGTTTGCAGAAAAACAATAAGTTTGCGGAGAAACAATGTTGGGGGCTTGGCCCGATCAGAAAAAATGTAAATATTACCGTAATAGCGCACGAAGGAGTAAGCAAATGAAATTGAGTGTAGATATCATATAGTCCATATGTAAAATAAGTCATTTCGTGTTTCTCAAGTGCGCCTTTCCGTTTTGCTTCAAATTTTGCAGATCAGCAGCAAACGGAACATAAATCAACACGTGTTCTTGTTTATGCGCAAAAACTTTGTAAGCTTTAAAGCTGCTTCCGTAAATACTGTAAAATACGCTAAACTGTTTGTACGTGTACTCGATCTGCCAAATTTTAAAAAAATCGAATGGAGGGAAGACACTTGTGAAACACGAAAGGCCATATTTTACATATCCAATATCTACATACAATTTCATTCGCTTCGGTCCACTCCTCAAGCTACTCAACGCCATGGTCCATTCAACAGTTTTTTATTCTTTCAAGAAAGTACGAAACACGTATTCTCTCATCTTACCTTTATAATATTTGTGCACATTTAATTCACTTCGGTCCACTTCTTCTTGCCTTTTGGTTCAAATTCCAAAATTTTGGGCGTGGGCTCTAGCCCACAAAAACCGTTTTTCCCCGAAAATTAAAATAACGTATTCGTTTATATTTATACTGCTGTTTATAGACAAAGTTCCGTTGCAATTTTTCATGTCCTTTACACACATCTGACATACTCTTACTAGCACTTTTGATATTTCGTGATCAAAGGTTTGGAGAGGTCCGTGCCCCACCCAGCCGTTTTTTGCAGGAAAACACGAAACCCGTATTCCCTTATTTTACGTCTACAATATCTGTGCACAATTTCATTCACTTTAGTTCACTTCTTCATGCCTTTCGATCGTCAACATTCAAAATTTTGGGTGGGGGGGTGGGGGCTTTTGTCCTCTAAAACTCTTTTTCCGCAGAACATAAAAAACCCGTATTCGTTTATTTTTTTCGTATTGTCCATACACAAAGTTATATTGTAGATATTTTTATAAAATTGAGGATTGGTAGAGATAACAAATTATGTCATCTATGATTTAAGTTGGAATAGTAGTCTGAAGAAGGAAGTGATATACTTCCGAAACTGTAACATTTCTCGTTAATTTATAATAAAGAATATAGACAGCCTTGTAAGAAAGTTATGTTTAATTTATGTTAAAGTTATATTGCAATTCTTCATGTCATTTATATACATCTGACATACTGTTACTAGCACTTTTGATATTTCCTGATCAAATGTTTGGAGGGGCCCGTGCCCCACCTTACCGTTTTTTTAGGAAAATACGAAACCGTATTTCCTCATTTTACGTCTGCAATATCTGTGCAGAATTTCATTTACTTCGGCTCACTTGTTCTTGCCTTTCGGGTGTCAACTTTATAAATTTGGGTTGAACGTTTACATTATGTAACTTTTTCTTTTTTATGAGATTCTTTTTGGGGGAAGAGAGAAATGCTTTCCTCTGGTATCTCTTGCCATTCGTCTTGTTTTAACTGCTTAAGTAAGATAATTTTGTAACTTTTGATGTCATTTAATTCCATCCCGATAATAAAATTGTCATTCTTAACAATTTGTTTTATTCTTTTATTTGCAGTTTGCTACACTGATATATTTGTTACAAAATTGAGGTTTGGTCCAACGCCTTACGAATTCGCAACCAACCCAACCGCCGAGCTTTTTGGGTTGCCTGCTATTGCAGGAAAAGGACAATTGCAGGTGGTAATCCACTTTTGGAGTCGAGTATACAAAGTTCTTACAGAATTTGAAATACCGAAAAAGCTAATTAGATTAATTAATGCACGTTTAAATGAATCCCAAAGTAAAGTCCGGGTAGAAAAATTTTTGGCCACGAGCTTTGACGTTGAGAATGGCCTGAAACAAGGAGATGCGTTGTCGCCATTATTATTCAACTTTGTCCTGGAGCGCTATAAGGACAATCAAAGATAGCAACCAGGGCCTAGTGTTGAACGGTGTTCACCAGGTTATGCATACGCTGATGATGTAAATTTAATAGGGAATGATAGGAGAACAATAGAAAGAAATGCAGAGGTCTTATTAAGCGCTTGCAGGGACATGGGTTTAGAAGTAAATGCAGAGAATACTAAATAGATGGAAGTTCGTCGGGACCGTAATACGACAAATTATGAATACGTTAAAATATTAAATAATACTTTTGATAAAGTGCATACTTTCAAATATCTAGGATCAATATTAACAGACGAAAATCATGTTCACGAAGAAATTAAATGTCGACTAAAAACAGAGACTTCATGTTATTATTCAGTCAAAATCTCTTGTCGTCGCGAATTCCATCGAGGAATTTGAAGCTTAAAATATATAAAACGATAATCATGCCTGTTCTTCTGTATGGTTTCGAAACATGGTCGCTTACTCTAGGGAAGAACATAAACTGAAAGTATTTGAGAACAAGATCCTGAGACGAATATTCGGACCCAAGAGGAACGGGAATGGGGAATGGCGGAAACTTCATAACGAGGAACTACATAAATTATACGGCTTACAAAACATTATTAGGGTCATCAAGTCTAGGAGGCTTAGGTGGGCAGGGCATTTAGCCAGGATGGAAGAAAGTAGGAACGATTTCAAAGTGTTAGCGGTAAGACCAATCGGAAAATGACCATTAGGAAGACCTAGGCGCAGATGGGAAGACAATTAATATGGATCTCGGAAAAATAGGATGAACAAAGTAGAAACTGGATCCAGTTAGCTAAGGATTGGAGTTAGTGGAGAGCTTTTGTGAACGCGGCATTGAAACTCCGGATTCCGTAGGCTATAGAGTTAGTTAGCTTACGAAGCATGAATAGATAGATGCCTAGGCTGATACTACAAATAGATGAAATGCGCATTTACTGAAAAGATGGGTTCTACTGACATTGGATAGTCTATATATTTTTCGTGTGCTAGGGCCTAGGGGAGAGGAGGAGATAATATTTCACATCAGGTTAGGTCACGCACAGTCGCACGCCTTCATTTTAATTAAAAATGGAAAAGCCAAGAGAAACCAATTTCATCTCACTTTCCTTTGTGGTAGTCGGACAAAAATCATCACACTTATCTGCAAAATGGACTTTTCAAATCGGATTATTGGGAGAGCCTCCGGTTCCAATGTTGGAGGGTACATGTCTCCCCTTTCCCCGGAATTTGTGCCCATACCTACAGCTGAGAACTTTCCATCATGAGGAGAGGGGCATATCCTCCTCTAACATTTATTGCAATTTGTGCCGAAGTAGCGGAAGTGGAATTAATACATATTGATGAGACTACTAAGCGCACTACAGCAAGAAGTTCAGCTTGAAATACTACAGAATACGATTGTTTTTTTATCCCTTAAGAGATCCAGGGTTTTGGGGCTATTTTTTAGACTTTCAGTCAAGCAGCTACTGCATCGTCATTATTTATCCTAGGATCATGGTTCATACCTCATTCTCTTCAGAATGGAGCTGGCTTTCAAATGATACTACTTGCATGCTCATACCATATACCAGGAGCGGGAAAAAATTTGTCAAAGGGAAAATTTTGGAGGAAAAATTTTTTTCTCGCATTTTGGGCCCCTGTGGAGCGGCCCTGTGTAAACGTAGCCATCTAAAAAAAATATCATAAATAGTACTTGGTATGCTGAATGTGTGTGCCAAATTTCAAGTTTCTATCTTGAATACCAAGGGCGGGAGAAATTTTATCAGGAATTCCCACCATGCCCCAAATTACCGTAAAACACCATAATCTCAGGTAAAAAAATTCCTGAGACATCCCTAATTACCCTAGGGTCATGTTTCGCCCATCATTCTCTTCAGAATAGAACTGCCTTTCAGGCGGTATGACTCACGTGTCTCCATCGTGTATCTAAGGCGGGAAAATGAGCAAGAACATGATTTTTTGGGTCTAGATATCCTTTTGCAACTTTTAGCCCCCTTGGAACCCCCCTGTTTTAACGCAGAGATCTGAAAAAAACCTGGTAAATACTACTCGGTGGGCTGAATGTTTATGCACAATTCCAATTTTCCAGGTGCAAAAGTAAGCCCACCAAAAAAAATATACCGACAATGTCCCATATTCCCGTATACAGAGGGAAATTTTTAAACATTTCCTGAGACATCCCTAATTGCCCTAGGGTCATGTATCGCCCATTATTCTGTTCAGAATAGAACTGCCTTTCAGGTGGTACCATTTTCTTGCCTCCATCATGTATCTAAGGCGGGAAAATCCCGTGAAAGGGATTTTTTGGTAAAAATTTCCCTTTTTCAACGTTTAGCCCCTCTGTACCCCCTGTTTTAACGCAGAAATATGAAGAAAATCTGGTAAATACTACTCGGTGGACTGAATGTTTGTGCACAAATTCAATCTTCTAGGTGCAAAAATAAGCCCGCAAAAAATAATACCGAAAATGTCTAAAATTCCCATATACAGAGGTAATTTTGATAAAAAATTCCCTGACACTTCCCTAATTACCCTAGGTCCATGTGTCGCACATCATTCTCTTCAGAATAGAACTGCCTTTCAGGCGGTACCATTCACTTGTCTCCATCGTGTATCTAAGGCGGGAAAATGAGGAAAAACGAGATTTTTGGGTAAAAATATCCCTTTTTTCAACTTTTTGACCCTCTGGACCCCCCCCTGTTTTAACGCAGAAATCTAAAAAAAAAATCAGGTAAATACTACCCGGTGGACTGCATGTTTGTGCAAAATTTCAATCGTCTACGTGCAAAAATAAGCCCGCCAAAAATACTTTACATGACCCCCCCCCAAAAGGTATTACACGAAAATATAAATTTTAGACTTATGACGTCATCACCTCCTATGTCTCGACGCAGGAAGGTGTGAAACCATACGTAATGTCTTCTTCAATGCCTCTGGACTTGAAAAACAAAACAAAAAAAAAACGGACGAAAAAGCTCAAATAGGAGAGTTATAACGCAATGTACCATGAAACACCCCGTATGGTACAAATTGTACCATAAGATCCCCAAAGGGTTAAAAATAGAAAAGCCAAGAGAAATCAATTTCTTCTTACATTCCTTTGTGGCAGTCGGACACAAATCATGACACTTACCCAAAAAGCACTTTTTAAGTCAGATTATTGGGGGACAGTCCCCCCCCAGGTCCAAGATTTGGGGGACATGTCCCCTCGTCCCCCGGGATTTGCGCCAGTGAGTATGATTAGTATTATTAATATCAGCAGCATGATTAGTAAAAATAATAATAGTGAGAAGAAGAAGACAAGAAATGCATCGTTGGGCCCGTTAAATAACTAAGGTGTTCGGCCCGTCTTGGGTATCCTATAGCACTGCTATGAAGGTTTTAGAATCCACAAACAACCATACGAATTCGGAACCAAACAACCATTCGGGATTCGAATTCGGAACTATTGAGTCGCTGGCTTAACGCTTCAACCCACAGGGACAAGAGGTCTGCAAGAAGAAGAAATAGTATAGGACAGGGTTTATCAACCTGGGGGTCGCGAAGATAAGCGAAAGAGAGAAATATAATTAGAATTTAATACCGGAAATATTTTTAAATAATTATTATTTTGAATTTTGTTCTGATAGACAATTTTTACATATTTGTATACATACTGCCAAGGAAAAGAAAGGTCTACTGAACATTTTCAACAGGTGCACAGTTGGTTAAAAATCAATTTAAATTAAAGAGCTACGATATGAAACTAATGAGAACTGCATATTGAAATACCAGAAGAATGCAAATGCACTTTATTTTTTTTATCATATGACCCAAAATTAAGAGAATTATAAAGTTTTAAAATTTTCAAACGGCCTACATTTTGAAATAGTATGACGGATCGGATTCGATATTTGTAATATAAATGAAGAGACAAATTTTGCTTTATTCCATTCGCTTTTAGGAAAACTACTGAATCCACTATATACAAGAAATGGATTCTACTGTTATAGAAATAATAGTGAGATCTTCGCAATAGGTATATTAAAAATCAGACACAAGCATATTACAAGCCACATATTATAAGGGGATCACTGGCAAGAGGATGTGAAAATATGGTTCGTGATCGGAATTAGGTTGATAACCACTGGTATAAGATTATTATTATTACTATTATTATTTCGTTGTCGTATTCTTCGTCTTATTGTCAACCTTACGTTCGTGTTGGTTGAGGCGTCAAGCCAGCGACTCAAGGGTCCTGACTTCGAATCCCGGCTGGGGTATGGTTGTTTGTGGATTTTAAAACCTTTGTAGCAGTGCTAGAGGACACTCAAGACGGGCCGAAGTCCTCCGTTACTTAACGAGCCCAACAATATACCCTATTCTTGTCTTCTCATTATTATTTTTACTCACCGTACTGCTCATATTAACCCTTTGGGGATCTCATGGTACAATTTGTAGCATACGGGGTGTTTCATGGTACATTGCGTTATAACTCTCCTATTTGAGCTTTTTCGTCCGCTTTTTTTTTTTTTTTTTTTTTTTGTTTGTTTTTCAAGTCCAGAGGCATTGAAGAAGACATTACGGATGGTTTCACACCTTCCTGTGTCGAGACATAGGAGGTGATGACGTCATAAGTCTAAAATTTATATTTTCGTGTAATACTTTTTGGGGGGGGTTATGTAAAGTATTTTTGGCGGGCTTATTTTTGCACGTAGACGATTGAAATTTTGCACAAACATGCAGTCCACCGAGTAGTATTTACCAGATTTTTTCTTCAGATTTCAGCGTTAAAACAGTGGGGGATCCAGAGGGTCAAAAAGTTGAAAAAAGGGATATTTTTAGGGATGGTACCGAGACCGAGACTAGTCTCGGTCTCGTCTCGGTCTCGTCTCGAATTATCGAGACGAGACCGAGACCGAGACGGACTTTTATATACCGAGACGAGACCGAGACCGAGACGGGCTTTTAAATACCGAGACGAGACCGAGACCGAGACAGACCTCTATAAATCGAGACGAGACCGAGACGAGACTTAGGTTAGTCTCGAAAGTCTCGGTCTCGTCTCGAATATTGATATTGATATATACTAAAATTGCTTTCACTCAAAATTTGTTTCGTTGCTGTGTTAGGTAATATGCGAACGGTTGACTGATGTACAGTGGCGTATTTAGGGGATGGCTATCAGGCTCAAACCCCTCCCGAAATAAATTTGTGATCATTTTTTGCATTGCACGTAGAACGCAAATGTTTCTTACATGTTCCTCAAGTCTTTCCCGAAATTAAATCCACTGCTGATGCAAATAGAATTCTCTCTCTCTCTCTCTCTCCCTATATATATATATATATAATATGGTCTCGGTGCCACCCAGGGCTGCCCTGCATGGGTTCCCGGGGCCCAACTTTAATTTAAATGGAAGCAAGGGTGAGTTGTATCTCGTTCGATATATCTTTAAAAACTAAAAAGCGTTCTGGCAAAAGATCTCTCATATCGAGCATTGTATTCAAAATGGTAGCCAAGACATGTTGCCTCTACCAGATACAGTAAAACGTGCAGTACCACTAATATGAAAACGGTTGAACATAAATGAACCGAACAACAACTCAAGTAGAAAATGTTATGTGGCACATCGATTGATATTGTCGCGGAGGCTCCCAGGACCACCCTTCATGGGAGGCCAGGCTGCAACTTGAAAATTGTAAATGGAAACATGAGGTGAGTGATACCTCGTCCGATATATCTTTAAAAACTAAAGAGTGCTGTTGCAAAAGATTGTTCATATGGGTCACCGCTTTCAAAATGACCACCAAGACATGGTACCTGCATCAGATAAAACGCAAAGTATCACTAATATGAAAACACCAGAACAAATATTCGAATAAGAAATCACAGAGGGTATTTATCATTCTATATCTCGGGAATGTTGCAACAGTAAAAGGATGCTTAGAGTGAAAGTACCATAATGGAAAGGAAGAAATCTAACTCCTAGAAAATTATTGTTCCAACCTCACTCTGTAAGTGAGTGAAGCGGAAAGGATCGGTGGAATTGCAGATGAGAGCCTTAGTTTTTGCAAATTGTATCTACGAAACAAAGTTATTTGAAATATGTTTTTATAAGAGATAAATGTGTCTGTAATGGGATAAAGTATGTAAAATTCTTGTTAAATGATACCTTCCATTTTGATTGCAGGTAATGGTTTGATGCAAAAATGAATCAACTGAAATGCAAAACAAATTTGTCGAACAATGCAATTTTAAAACAATATTTACAAACGTTGGTTTTGTTTAACTGTCGTCTGCATGATATTGGTTCGCTTCTTTTCCTTCTATGTCTTCTTGCATGTGATAGAATATAAGTTTCACTGACATGTTGTCCACAGTTACATTCCGAATAACTTGGTAATTTCAGTTGTGATCCTTAGTAACGAAACGGTACATACTGATGCAGATATGTCCCAAAAATCTTGCACGCATTGCGTTAAATTATCAGGGGCGGGCAAAATGTTGTTAAACTTGAATTTCATCTTATTTTTATTCACCTTATTTCACTTTATTTTTATTCATTATAGTACCAGTCATTTGTACACACAAGTGTTTCAGACAAACCATATCTATTGCAAATAAAAGTGACGTTCTCATTTGAGATTTTACCATTCATTCCCTCTTCACCTACTTACGGACACAGATCGGAAAGATAATTTTCTATCATTTCATCTTTTTCATCATGTCAATTATACTTTAATAATCTTTTTCTCCGTTGCATTTAATTTGAGCTGTGGAATGATAAATACCCTTTGTGCTTTCCTATACGGTTTCAAATTTCTAAGTTTGAAAGGCAGCCCTGGGAGCACTGCGAGAACATTACTAGACTCGCCCCATGCCTTTCTGTTTCACTTTTTGACTGTTCGTTTATCTCCAACTGCTTTCATATTAGTGGTACTGGACGTTTTATCAGATACAGGCACCATGTCTTGCGGCCATCTTGAATACGGTGACCGATATGAAAAATCTTTTGCCCCAACGCTTTTTACTTTTTAAAGATCTATGGAACGAGGTATTACTCGCCCCATGTTTCCATTTAAAATTTTAAAGTTTGATCCTGGGACCCCATGAAGGGCGGCCCCGGGAGGCACCGCGACAACACCGTTCGGTGTGCCCCATGGCATTTCCTATTTCAGTTTTTGTTCGGATCATTTATGTTCAATCGTTTTCGAGATATCTTCGTGGAAAGATTAAAATGGGCAATCCTCTCTCTCTCTCTCTCTCTCTATATATATATATATATATATATATATATATATATATATATATATATATATATATATATATATATATATATATATATATAGCCACGGATCGAGTATATGATCAAGGGAGGGGCTATAGTCCCTATAGCCCTCCCCTAGAATCTGCGATATATATATATATATATATATATATATATATATATATATATATATATATATATATATATTAAAAATGCTGAAATTTTGTACCAAGTTGGAAAATTCTTCTAGATGCTCTGCAATACCACTAAATAAACAAGCAAAATAAAGTTGTATTTTCTCAAATTGCGCTACGTAAAGTATTACATATTTCTAATTTAGTTATTTAATAAAACCACAATAGCCCATACATTATTTAGTGTAACAAAGGACAGTATCACTAACATCAACATTTTGGAGATCTCTAATAACTCAAATGGCATGGACGGTGCAATGCGCATCAACTGTATCTTAGCGTCATATACTATGATCATGGTATAGTATATTTCGAATGAATGAAGGAACAAATTTATAAGAAATGGAAAGTTTAAATGTTTCTAAAGACTTTACTTCGAAAACGCCCTGATATATCACGTCTCATCATGTAGATGCTTCCAAAAGACTTAAATGCTTATAACGCCATTTACAACAATTTTTATTTCAAATCGTTTCAGAGATACCAAACACATTGGTAGTGATTGTTATACTGCTTAAAATGACGTATTTGTATTAAATTTTTATAATGATTATTGCTTTCCTTTGCTTCTATAACATTACAACAATAGTTTTTAGTGATTTTAATTACAAGTACCAGTTACATTATTTTAAGCAGTGTTGCCCACTTAAACAAATTGCTAAATATTATTCTAAATGTGTGCAAATAACGTAGATAAACTGCAAAATATTTTAAAATTATTCGTAATTTGTTTTATGCTGCAAGAATGCTTTCAAGAGTCGACGTTTTTCATAGTCTTTGGGCTACTTATAATGTTAATGTTTAAGTCTTCGTTCCAGCAATACATGTAAATGCAAATTGTAACTGAAATTAAATGTAACTGATACACTTTCAGTAACACTAGTTGTTCTCCCTAAGCCTTAGGCCTGGTGTACACCTTAGATTAAGACCGTGCTTAATTAAAAGTTCTAATTACACCCTAATTACATTTCACTTGCTATAGTTTGACCACCGACCACCTCAGACTCGATCCATTCCATATAGCTATGTGCAATTAAGGACTTACAGTTAGTAATACACAGTGTTCATTTTTGTTTTGTTTTATTTCACTTGAAGTCCCACAGTTATGCTAGGGCGGCTAAAGGAGACGTGGAATATAGTGGAATCCGAACAACTTCGGTCGTTCAACATTACCCCTACCGGAAATCGAACTCGGGACTCAGCGAACCGAAATCAAGCGTGCTATCCGCTAGACCAAATGGGGTTACTGACATTGTGTTGATTTAAATCATTCAGTCGTGTTGATTAAAAGTAGCGTGTCTGTACTCCGAAAGTAGCGAATTCGAACTATTTGTAGCCCAAATATGTAGAAATGAATACTGATGGTGCTAATGAAATAATTTAATATGAGCTGGAAAATGTGCTGGACGTATTGCAAGAAGAAATTATGATCGACGGATGAAAACAATTCTAGACTGGATACCACGAGACAAAACCAGCCCAGGAAACCTCCGCATACAAGAAGGTGTGACGAAATCAAGAACCACTGAGGAGTAACCTGGAAAAGAATTGTCCAAGTTAGATAGTTGTGGAGATGACTTGGAAAGACCTTCATCCAGCAGTGGATTGATAATGGTTGATTACGATGATGGTAATGCTTTTATTATATCTGGACGTCAGAAGTAAACTAAATCAAGTCATATATTAGTAATTTTACAGAAGCGAAAAACCGGTTCCTCAACTAAGACCTATAGTACTGTTTTTCAAACTTACCAACTAGTTACAAAGTAGTAGGATGCTTTCAAACTTACGTTATTACACCACTAGAAAGAACATAGTCTATTAAAAAAAAAGCATTCTTAACTCAATTTCGACCAAAAAGTTACTTAGCATAGTGTACCTCTAAATATATATATATATATATATATATATATATATATATATATATATATATATATATATATATATATATATATGTGTGTGTGTGTGTGTGTGTGAACTTTTACTAGGTAAGGTAGGGTAAAAATGGATCCAAAATTTAATGAAAGTCGTAGAGCGAAAATACATTTTTGACTATTCAATCCATCATGTTGCAGCAAAACTACGAAAATTAATACAAAATAAAACTAGAAAGTTAAGAATCACTTGTTTTGGCGAGTGAGAAAAAAATAGATACAGATAACTCGAATTACCTCTATAATATGTATGCCCCATGTTTCCCAAGTAATTTCCAATCAATATAAAATTTGAACATAATAAACGCACGATTAGTTTTCTCGAATAAAGATTGCATGCACCGCTGAGAGCTCAGGAATAAGATTAATCTATGTTACGGCACTGGATATGTGCTTATGTATTGCATTACGGCCTTATTAACTTCTATAAGAAATAGAATGCACTTAAAATGAGACGCGAACTATGCGAAACATCGGACTTTGAATCTAGCTTGTTTTGTGAACCAACTCGAGACCTCACATAGCAAAGATGAGTGTAGTAGCTCCCACCGCAAGGTTCAGGACGCTCGTGTTATAAAGTGTCAATTAAACACGAAGATGTGAAACGGTAATAAAGCATTTCATCAATTTGAAACAAAATACGAATATTGTAGTAATAATTTACCCTATTTGTTAAGATAATGAATATGATATTCTGTTTTGAAAATGACAGTCAAAGCAGAATGTATTGAATAATAGATGAGAAATCGTAAAGTTTCAATTTCGGTACGATTAAATACATTCCTGCTGGTATATGTTGCGTTATCCGTTAGGAGGTATTGAACAATTCTGATTCAAAGGAAGGAAATAAACTACTGTATAGTACTGGAGTAAATTTGATAGAGTTTAATTGTATAGGCAGTACTGAGGCTATATGAGACAAAGTCTATTGCTGAAAGTGAAATATGGGTTACTATTAGGGTTTTAGGGTGATATACCCACTGATCATTGAACCTGGAATACACGCATGGAAAACATTAACACTAGCAAATTAGCTATGAAGAGGTACACCATACCATAATTCTAAGTCATAAATGAAAGGAAAAAATAAGCGGAAACGACAGACTGTACGATAATAATACTTTCGCTATTTTAATATCACACTATTTATTTCGAGACTTTCGAGACTTTCGAGACGAGACCGAGACTTGGTACTCGAGACCGAGACCGAGATCGAGACAAGCATCTGTTGACCGAGACGAGACCGAGACCGAGACGATGATTTTTTACTCGAGACGAGACCGAGACCGAGACCGTCATTTATCAACCGAGACGAGACCGAGACTGTACAAAGTCTCGTCTCGTCTCGTCTCGATACCATCCCTAGATATTTTTACCCAAAAATCCCGTTTTTCCTCATTTTCCCGCCTTAGATACATGATGGAGGCAAGTGAATGGTACCGCCTGAAAGGCAGTTTTATTCTGAAGAGAATGATAGGTGAAACATGACCCTAGAGTAATTAGGGATGTCTTAGGGAATTTCCCTCTGTATACGGGAATATTGGACATTGTCGATATATTTTTTTTGGCGGGCTTACTTTTGCAGCTGGAAAATTGGAATTGTGCATAAACATTCAGCCCACCGAGTAGCATTTACCAGATTTTTTTTCAGATCTCTGCATTAAAACAGGGGGGTCCAGGGGGGCTAAAAGTTGAAAAAATGATATTTAGACCCAAAAAATTTTTTCCTCATTTTCCCGCCTTAGATACATGATGGAGACACGTGAGTCATACCGCCTGAAAGGCAGTTCTATTCTGAAGAAAATGATGGGCGAAACGTGACGCTAGGGTAATTAGGGATCTCTCAGGAAATGTTTTACCTGAGATTATGGTGTTTTACGGCAATTTGGGGCATGGTGGGAATTCCTAATAAAATTTCTCCCGCCCTTGGTATTCAAGATAGAAACTTGAAATTTGGCACACACATTCAGTATAGCAAGTACTATTTATCAGATATTTTTAGATGGCTACGATAACACAAGGTCGCTCCAGGGGGGCTCAAAGTGCAAGAAAAAATTTTTCCTCCGAAATTTTCCCTTTGACATCTTTTTTCCCGCTCCTGGTATATGGTATGAGCATGCAAGTAGTATCATTTGAAAGCCAGCTCCATTCTGAAGAGAATGAGGTATGAACCATGATCCTAGGATAAACAGTGACGATGCAGTAGCTGCTTCACTGAAAGTCTAAAAAATAGCCCCATAACCCCGGATCTCTTAAGGGTTAATAATGCTACTACTACTACTACTACTACTACTACTACTACTACTACTAATAATAATAATAATAATAATAATAATAATAATAATAATAATAATAATAATAATAATAATAATAATAATAATAATAATAATGGTCAACTAATAACAATAATAATAATCATAGAAAGCCATTTTTGAGTTGTGGTTTCAGCGTGTCCCTTTTCTTCACCGGGTAAACGTCTTCGTTTCTTACGATCGTGTATCGTGTTCCATTTGACATGACATAGTGGAGATCTCAATCGCTACAGACAGTTATCATCTTGAGTTTACAATATTTGTCTCCGTGAGAAAACAAGTTCCAATGTATCACATTCTGGCGTGTATTACCAGAGTACATAACTTTCAGGGGCTATGGTGGAACAATCATTCTACTTCCGGTTCGACGACGTTGCGAATCGTAAGAGTAAGCATAATTCCATCTTTCAATGTGTTCTTCCACTTGTGCAAGTTTCCATGCGATACTCGCCGAGGTGTTGGATAGCTTTCCTTGTTAGTACAATTATTATAAATATCATTTGTTTGTATCAGTACTTAACCGTTAATTGCATCCTTGGTCCATTTTTATAACTGATATGTCCATTTCATGAACATGTCGTACACCTCCCACAATTTTACCAGAGTTTAAATTACATAATTCTTCAATGAGTGTTATGGATGCAGTACATTTCAGTTCAGAGTGTTCTTCCTATTGTCCTATTAATAATAATAACAGTAGGAGGAGGATGAAGAAGAATATTAGCAGTATGCATGAAGTCAAATACCTTGGATCTCCTCTCGAAACAGAAAATCCTGCGCACATCCCTATGTAGAACTATCCTTTAAAGATTGTGAGGAGGGGCAGGAGGCGTCAGCGTCGTTCTTGCTCTTTCCTTACAGGTACTTGTCAATTTCTTGAACATGAGAAAATACAAACTTGAACAAATTGCTGTCGAACAAATTAGAACAAATTGAACACAAGATATTAATGTTATTCCAATGGTTGTTTTAGATGTAGGGGGACAAAAATAACGCGCATTGCGAGTCTTCATGTGTTGAAAATAGTGGATTAACTGCTTCTGCATCATACATGTTCTAATTCTAGACTGCGCGGAAGAAACAATGTAACTAAGAAATTGGACAAAATGAGAACTCAAAATTGGAGATTTATGTGTAATGTTCCATCTCCGGCTAACTTCGTGTAAGTCAATTCTAAACGTAAGTTGAATAATCGCGTCTTGGTACTGTTACTATAAATGATTCATACTTATGCTTGTTAAAATAAAAAATCGCCTCCTGAAAATCTTTGTTTTTTGACTTATACTGTTTCTCCCGCGTAGTCTAGAGTTGTCTTCCGAATGAGTGACTGATTACACATTAGACAATATTCTAGTTGATTATCTGTTATGTTACAAGACATTATTTCGTAACAACTGAATCCTGATTATGTGATTATTTTAGAGTCTTTACCAGGTTCGATTTATATTATATAAATTAAATGTAAACGGTGAATTGTTGTTCTGTGTTTAGAGAATATGCAATTCTTGGCATTTATCAAACACGAAAGAATATTGATAACTTGATAAGAAATTTTCAGTTAGATCTTTTACAATTCTTGAAGAAGAATTGAAACACTATACGTAAATAGTATGTAATGTGTAGATCTACAGATTTAAAATTAGGTTAAGTTGCACTTACTTTAGATACTGCATACAGTACGTTTACTTTTGTAATAAATATATACAGTACATACAACTCTAAATGCAGTTATGAAATCAATTGTTTTTGTTTTCAGTATGATTAAGAACAACTTACTGAAGTTTATTTTCGCTACAAATTGTTACTGTTGGAAAAGGTATGGACCACACAGGTGTCGACTTTTCCGCAAATGTTACTAGTACCGGTGACTCCTCCCACTTACTATATACTCTTCGTATCATGAAAACACAACAAATTGTACTTCCAATCAGAAACAATATCCACCATAATCTGGAAAAAGAAAATAGCCATACAAAAATTCTTAAAGAACCAACTTAGATATTCAATGCAATAATGTATTTACGGAGTTACAATTGGACAGTGTTATGCATCAATTGACCAAGCGCCAAAACACGGTTCTGAGATATTAAAGGAAACACAAGGGACCGCGCCAAGGTTGGACGACGACAAGCCTGGACACTTTTTGTGTCCAACCTTGTCGTCAGCGACCCAAAATGACATGTGTCCAGGCTTGTCGGGATCGACCACGACAAGCTTGGACACCCCAGGAGTGTGTCCAGGCTTGTCGTCAACGACCCAAAATGAGATGTGTCCAGGCTTGTCGGGATCGACCACGACAAACCTGGACACCCCAGGAATGTGTCCAGGCTTGTCGTCAACGACCCAATTTGAAATGTCTGTTCCAACAAACTCTACCAGTTAAGGCGTTTCCAGTTCATACATACATGCCCTTCAATATAGAGTTGCATGGCTCGCATCTATATCGCTATTGGCTGATTCTCGCCAGTTAGCTACTGCCCTCTACTAGAGAATTTTCGAATTATTTTAAATTTATTTATCTTTTATTAAAAGAGGTTATTACTACTTACAAAATTTTCGTTTTATTTAAAAATTACAAGCAGTATTTAGCAATCGTTGCAATATTTCCGCCAAAAAAATCATGTACGGACCGTGCGACTCTGCCGTGAAAGTCACGTTTTCATGCACTGCTGACTCTAGGGGCGCGTTCTTAAATATCGATCAGGTTAAATGTCTTCTTTGATCAGGTTAAATGCCGTGTTATGAAATTCTTTTCGTGAAAACGCATATTTCGTTGTGGGAGGTGAATCAATTATTAGCATGAGTAGGCCTATACTTCGCAAAAAAT
Organism: Thermobia domestica; assembly: GCF_964235325.1. Taxonomy (NCBI): domain Eukaryota; kingdom Metazoa; phylum Arthropoda; class Insecta; order Zygentoma; family Lepismatidae; genus Thermobia; species Thermobia domestica. Next base: position 129,971,924 of record NC_137464.1, read on the forward strand.
TGGACTTTTTTGATGAACAATTATGGAACTGAGTTTTTGGAGAGATCATCTGGTGAGCAATCGTAAGCAAATTAAGTATATCTGGTTTCTGGAAGACTATCTGATAGAACAAGGAATATCTAAAATATCATGATCTATGACCATGTAGAGAATTTTTGTTTGCGTGCCTCTTAGTAGGACGTTTAAAAGCTGAGAATGGGGTTCGTCTTAAAGAGGGCCGTATCCAAGATTTATTTGAGGAGGGTATAGGCCATATTTAGAATCTTTTGAGCAGGGTATATACCATATTTAAGATATTTTCAGAGGTGCATCACTGTATTTTATTTAAACCAGTAACTACAATAAAGGAAACTAACAGTGTCATACCAGCATTAGGCTGGGACAAGAAGTATTTGTGCTAATCTTGATGTTATTTTCGGACTATGAGAACATGAGCAATTTTGAAATATAAACTAAGAATATTCCATTCGCACAGTGTGTTTTTCTACGAACGCCATCTCGATGGAGAACAATGTTACAAGAAAGTGTGGTCTTCCAAACTGCAATGTTAGAATTGAATCAATCGTTTGAGCTATACAGATGTAGTCTTGAATGGAAGAGAAAATTATGTGTGGAACTCTCTTGCTTGACATCAGTGTATGAAAGAGTGGATAGTTTTATGACTCTAATTTAAGGAAGATGAGACAGACGGGCAGCTAAATGCTGATACTTGCTTTTCGTACAAGTGTTACAGATTTGATTTGAAGAGTCTGCATTAATACTAAGCTTCTTTCTCGCTCACCCTGGCCTATCGCATTCTTCAGTTAGTGCGTAGTCTCGCCCATTCTACTTCTCTTTAATTCCACCTTTTTAATATTGCTGTTACAGCACTTAATTTATTCTGCTCTCCTTCATTATATATTTTGTCTGATAATTTACCTTTCTTTCTATGCCCACATTTCGAAAGTTTCCAATTAGATTTCATTATCTGTTCCTGCAGGTCCGGATTTCCCAATAGGCCTACTAAGACCGGGTCTAGGAACTAAACGTTCTGAGATGCGCATGGACAAAAATTGTACAAGAAACCGCCAGAGTGATCATAGTTTAGTTTTATATCCTTATTGTCGAACGATAGGAGAATGTACTAACAACTTTTGATCAAGATATCTTGCAAATCAAACGCGTAACATTGCATTTTGTTAGGTGATCGCGTGTGAAAGTGAACATGATTTAAAGCATAAATTGAAAGCATGTAGAAAACCGTCGCCATTCTACATTTCAGACGCGAAAAATCAATGAATACGTTAGTTGGAAAATGATTCTATTTTGAATTGGAAATCCAAAAAGTTCACCACGTAATACAATCACAAACACTAGAGGTGAACACGTTTAAAGTTTCTGCGATTGTTTTTCACGGCGAATAGCTGCAGTCTTAGCGTTCTCTTTTGTATTAAATGCATGTGTGGTTAATTGTGACTAGGTGCTGCGTTAAAGCCTGACGGACCCGCTCAGTTCGGCACCACCGCCACCGAATATTTCTCACACTGAATTTTCCTTACACTAAACTTTCCGTGCAGTGAATTTTTCTACACCGAATCTTCCTACACTGAATTTTCCCTCACCGAATCTTCTTAGACTCTCGCCGTGTCCAAAAGTCCATAGTGCACACTTCGAGGATGCACACTCGAAGTCTACGAATGGAGTGCACACTAAATAGTGTACACTTCGTCAAATTAGCTTTTGATCCGCACTTGCTTACAGCGCCTAATGCAGGTGGAATATGGAACACTGATAACAAAAGAAGAGAGAATTTAGCGTACTACAAAAAATAGACATGCTTTTTTTTTATAAATGTAGGCCTATGACCTTCCAGTTATATTACAGATAAATATACAGTACAGATTGACAATATGGGGTAACCATGAAATGACTTAAGAGTTCTTTTCATGTATGCCAACAGTTTCAGCTTTGCTGTACTTGCATATATTTGTCATTTCGGATATTTCGCGCGCAGATTAACAAGAGCGGAGCGTAAAAGCAATACGGTACATATATAATATAGGCCAGTGGTGTCCAATTATAATAAGCCTGAGAGCCATAACTGTCTTTACTAGTAAGGTGGAGGGCCGCAGCTAATAATAATAATAATAATAATAATAATAATAATAATAATTATTATTATTATTATTATTATTATTATTATTATTATTATTATTATTATTATTATTATTATTATTACACTACAAAAGAAAAATATAAAAAATATATTTGAAATTTAACATTCCTATTCAATGTGACTAATGAGGGTGACTAGCAGCGTTTACAAGGGCTGGGGTATCTACATCCATTCCTCTTGTAAAAGATGTAACCCGCAGATGTAAGAGAGAAGAATCTCCAAGGCAGCTTCTGGAGCGATTCTTTGCAATTTTCATGGTGGAAAATGCACTTTCGCACAGATAAGTACTACCAAACAGTGACACTATTTTCCAACACAACACACAAAAGCTAGGGAAACGTTTGTTAGAAAGTAGTCTGAAAAATCTACTCCTTTCTTTGTTCTTGTCTGAAACAATGGGTCAGACTGAAAGTCACAAAGTTCGAGCTGTAAGTTTGGAGCTGTTCTTCGATGTTTATTGTCAATGCATTAGTAAATAATGCTATGCCGTTTTTTTAATTTGTCAAAATCTGAGAATCTCGCATTAAATCCATTCATGATACTCTCGATGTTTCTACAGAACTCAGAAAAATTAAACGCTTCCTTTTCAAAATCTAATGTCAGACGATTGCAGCTTAGAAAGTATGCTAAATTGTGTTTATCACAAGAAGTGGTGTATTTCTTGCGCGCTATGGCTTCTAGGCAAAGTTCGAGGAAGAAAGGGTCTGATTTAAAAAGCTAGATCAAATATAAATTCGTTCATTGAAGTAATCGTCCCTTTCAGCAACGGTTACATTACTGACTCCAGTGTTGTCTTGGATGCCTGCTCCATTTTGTTGTATAGAAGCGCTAAATGGATGCCTTATTCCGAAAGAAGAGTGGAAACATGAAATGAATGAATGAATATAAATTAAAATATTAGCAGTTATAACAATCGTAAATCATGAAAGCTTTGTGGGCCGCAGGAATTGGTTTGGCGGGCCGCATGCGGCCCGCGGGCCGCCATTTGGACAGCCCTGATATAGGCCTATATGTGTGTGTTGTCTTATGTGCACAACAGACCCGTATCAACGGGGGGCTATCCCCCCCCCCCAAACTCTGGCTGGCCCCTAAGAAAGTTTCACGGTAGGCTTGCAAATCAACTATAATATGGTGATGAAGTATATGATTGGGCCGGCCCCCCTATCTTCTACCGCCCCACCCCTAAATTTTTGGGCTGGCTACGGGCCTGGTGCACAATAAACTCGTAACAGCATAAAAACCACTAAACTATTGGCGATGTTCCCTTTTATTAGACATGTTTGCGCGAGGGAATATTTATTAATCCCCCGTAAGAAGAGATACATTGGTGGTTAGGGCGATGACGATCTTGTTGCGAAGTAGCTTAGGAATCTTATTGCAAGTGAAAGTAGGCAACTTACAAGAGCCTTAGAACATCGAAGGTACCGAGGGGAGCGCTATTTACAATAATATGGCTCAAAACTAGTTTGGGAGAGAGTTCATATTGGGTACAATTGCTTCCTGTACGGTAGATGCACAACAATAACACTATAGCTGTCGTAGTTCTACTATATTGTTTCACCTACAGGCATACTGATTGGACTATTTCTACCATATTGCGCTAATATTGAATTTCCTTAGATGTTACTCATTATTTTGCGAATCTATAGATTTTACCCGTAAATTTTCGAAATAGTGTCTGCATATTCTTAATCTACACCAAAAGTTAACTCTGACAAGGATGACAAGGAAAGAAGTGGTGGAGTTCAACAATATGACTACCAAAATTTACTGGAAAAAGCTATTATGTCACTATGAGATACCAATTTATAAGGATCACATATAAGGTGAATAACCCTAATTAAAGTAACACGATAGAAATAACAAAAAAATGTTATGTTACTATCTTATAAGCCCGCTTAAATGGCGTTCTGTACATTGTATACTCTTCAACATTTGCGTGCACTTCACTACGCTTACGGCGTCCTACATCTCTCTTGAAATATAGCTTACCCACTGTCTCTCCTACGTGCTTCCCACTGCGAAAAAGGTTGTTCAGTAACGAAGCAAATCCCCTTGTTCAAATATAACTTTTAAAAAAAACTTACTACTAATATAATAAGAATTTTATGAAAATTAAGAGACGGTTCCATGAAAAAATACAGTATGTAATGTAATGACTCTCAATGTTCAATTATACGGAAGAAATTATTTGTTCATAATCATTTTACAGAGGGCACAGTAATGGGATTATATGAATTAAGAGGAGAGCAATTAGTTTGGCCATTTAATTCAATGAATCGTACAATGAACAGATTCGTAACGAAGACAGAAAAGAACGTGCTCTGCGAGGCTCTAACCTGCCTTCACTCGCTGACGCTCGCTCGGGAACACTATGTGAATTGAATATTAAACTTTGGTACAGAAAGAAACCAACCTAGCTACTAACTTACATATATACGGCAACAGGCAAGTTTTCAAACCGGAAACAAAAGATCGAAGCATTAAAAAATGAAATGGCCAAAGTAAAGATTTATCAAGAGGAATTTGTGAAAACTTTGATAAATGTGGAGAAAGAAGTTCTTGATCTGTATTTCACTTTTGGGCAGGTGTCAAAAATGCAAAATGTGCGGTAGTTGGCATATTACACCTCCTTCAAGTGTAAGGAAATATGGTAGCTTTGAAAGGAATTTGTTTAGAATCAAAACTAAAAAATAGGCCTATCTACCTACGAATTAACATTTGCAGCTGCAGCTATAGAGAAATGAATAATCTAAGTACTGTATTCGTTATTTTATGCTAGGGCTTAACATTTTAATTCATACGTCACTAAAATTTGTCATTTGCGTGCAAATAGCTGCATTACTGATAGTGTAATTATTTCAATTAAGCTACATAAACCATGTAATATTTAAGCACAAATGTTTTTATATCATTATTAAAGAAACTATTTGGTTGCTTTCCCTACACACTTCCATTGCATACTCAAAGAACATAACGTAAATATGTTTATTTTTACTCAAAGAACATAACGTAAATATGTTTATTTTTTGCGTAACATTTTTATATTCCACTTGTAAAATCACTAATTTGTATATTTATCAAGTAAATTATTATTAGATCAGCCCAAAAATATTAAGAATATGCATTTTAAAATTTTATTAGGTCATTTTCCGAGAAAACGCCATATTAAGTACACAAGTATATGAACCTAGTGTACATCCTCGCACACTACGCACGCACTATGCACTCGCAGACTTGTGAACTTGGACCTTTTGACGCACACTAGGTGACGTCAGTTCCGGAAAGTAGCGTACTTCGAATGTGCACTTGTATCTTTTGGACACGGCCTCTGTTCCAATATCTATTAATACATTTCCTGTCTAATCTACTTCTTATTGACAGGCTTTCTAAACCTAATTTTGTTATCAAATTATTGTAATCTATAGTATACCTACAGTAGTTCTATTTCTTTTTTATACATAATAACCTTACAAAACATTTCTGCACTGATTCCAGCTTATTGATTAACATATTTTGAATGTCGCTTCATTGGCCTGTTTCACGAAATGTACTAGTCTTGTAATACTAGTGTACGTCTTGAAAAACATATTCAGAACTACCAACTTAAATTTCGTAAAATCACAATTGTTGGTGAAATAAACAAGTATTTACACCCCTCTTCACTGATATATTTTCAACGTGATTAATGCTTCTGTTTAAAATCAGTTTTGATTTCAGAGCATTTTCCCCGGGGGCGGGAGGGGGATTTCAGTCCACAGAAGGGGTAAAACTTGTAAAAAAAAAATACGTGTTCTACAGAAATTTCCGCCAAGATCTCAAGCACCCGGGGGGAGGGGAAAGAATTTCGTAGCTCCCTCCCCCCGGCCCTCTCTCTAAAACCATTACTGTGTTTGATAGAAAATGAGACTTGTAAAATACGCTTGTAAACTAGTAAGTTTTGTGAAACAGGCCCCAGATGATTGATTCAAATTCTAGCTTTGACCTTGCAAGTAACTTGTACAGGTAGAAATAAGTATCACGAGTTTTAAAATTCCGTCACTGTCTGAATATCATAGTGCTAGATATTAAAGAACATACTGGAGTTCCTGGAAATGTGAAGCTCCTATTGTTTTGCTATGAGAAGAAATTTGTTCAACTTCAGGCCAGTTTTTGACTAATTTTGCCTAGCAGTGGTCCGTATTATAACCCTAGGGGCTTCACATTTGGAGACACTCCGGACAGTCCAAATCATTACATCTAGCTCCATATCGTAATTGCTTTTTAATAAAATTGATCAGTTAATCTTGCCGAATATTGAAGATGCGCAGACATGTGCGCATACAGCACACGAAAGATAAAACACATATATGAAACGTTTAATAAACATTCTAATATTTATTAAACGTATAATATACGTATATTATACATTGTGTGCTGTGTGGGTGGCTAACCTCAATTTAAGGCGCCTTCACGAAACCCGGTATATTCATTCTTATTTATATCCATCTCTGTATAGAAAGCCTAAAATTCGTCTTGCTTCTTTCGGTGTTTATTAAATGATTGTTGAATCTCAAGAAGTCGACAAATGTAATTCGTAGATCCTTCCTTAATAGATTTTATTATTTTTTTTAAATTTTAACACCATCTATTGTGTATGTGTACTATAAATTACCCATAATAATTTGTTTTTTCTCGTGTACAACGTGAATTTCGTTTTTCCAATATTTATTTTAATAGATTTTCTCTACACCAATTCTGTATACTGTTTAAATCTAATTGTAGTAAGTGTTGGTCATATTCCTTACTAAAACTTTCATGTCATCATCATCATCATAATCATCATCATCATCATCATAAGTGTTCTGCTAATAACGGCAGGTTGTTTTCCATTAGCTAAATAAGAAGCCTCCACTTGGAGCGATCCCCCGCTACCCTCTTCGTTGCAACATATGTTCCTCCCTCCTTAATATTATCTATCAATTGCATTCTTCTTCTTCCCTGCTTTCGTTTCCCTGCTACCATCCCCTCTAATACATCTTTTAAAATACAATCCCTTCGTAAGCAGTGGCCCAAACAATTCCTTTTCCGCTTCCTGATTGTCTCTAATATCGCTCTTGTCTCTCCTGCTTTTTCCAAGACTTCTATATTCGTTTTCCTCTCTACTCAGCTGACCTTTTCCATTCTCCTCCATACCCACATTTCGAATGCTTCCAGTCTTTTCTCGTCACTTTTTCGCAAAGTTCACGTTTCGGCCCCGTAGAGCACAAGGTCCACAAAATATTTTTTTCTTTTTTCTAAACATTTCCTTCGCCATTCCTATTCTAGCTCTTATTTCCTGTTCACACTTCATGTCTTCCCTAATAATACTACCTAGATATCAAAAACTAGTTACTTGTTCTACTATTTCACCTCCTATTTTAACAGTTAGCTTAGTTCGCTTCGTGCCAATTACCATTGACTTAGTTTTGCTAACATTTATTTTCATCCCATAGTCTTCACAGCTTTTCCTTAGTTTCTCTAACATCGTATTGGTTTCGATTTCAGATTGCGCGAGAAGAGCCATGTCATCTACAAAGCGAAACAACTGACCCGCCTACCACCCAACTACACACCGGCTTCCTTACACAAACTTGCCTTTACTATTTCTTCTAAATAAATATTAAATAAAGTGGGTGAGAGGCAGCATCCCTGACGTACTCCCCTGCCAGTTGCGCGTTCGGCCGTCATTTCATCTCCTATTCTAACTCTTACTCGTTGGCCCATATATAAGTTTCTGATGCGTCTTCTGTCCCTCCATTCTAAACCGACCTTCTTTAAAATTTCCATTAACATTTCCCAATTTACTCGATCAAATGCCTTCTCTAAATCTACGAACACAACATATACGTCCTTCCCTTTTTCTATGAACCGTTCACATATTACTCTCAGCAACCCAATAGCGTCCCTTGCACCCTTCCCTCTCCTAAACCAAAACTGTTCTTCCTCTATTTCCCTGTTCTAGCGTATAGCCTCCTATTTAGTATTCGTAGTACAATTTTTGCTGCGTGTGATATTAAACTTCGGAAGTCTTCACATTTTTGTGCGTTTGATTTCTTCTCTAATGAGATCATCACCGTCTGCAGAAAATCTTTGGCCCACTCTCCCGCCTTATATATATCATTACACAACCTATATCATCATCAGCATACAGGTATCATTATTATTACTAGTATTAACGTTGTTCGAACAGTAGATCTCCGAATGTTTTACCCAGATTCGTCAGTTCTCATTTATGGAACAATCATTTTTCACTTTCTGGCTATATCCTTATCTGATTTTACCCCACCCTTCTACGTAGTAACGCTCCGTAATCCCCGAGGTATGTTTGTTCATTTCTTGTAAAAGTATCGTTTTGATGCGTCTGTTTTCATTTTTGATCGCCCTTTTTTCATTTTCTGGCTACACCCCTAGCCTATTTTATCCCATCTCATCCGACAAAATAGGCCGTGATCCTTGAAGTAAGTTTGCTCGTTTCATGTGAGTTTCATTTTGATTCGTCAGTTTGATTTTTAGATCACTCTCTTTCTCATTTTATGGGTACACCATTATCTTATTTTGTCCACCTCCGAAAAAATAGTTCGTAATCACTAATTACCGAAGTATGTTTCTTCATTTCTTGTGACAGTTTCGTTTTGATTCGTCAGTTTTGAATTTTAAATCACTCCCGTTTTCATTTTTTGGCTACACTCTTACCCGATTTACCACCACCACCCCGGCCCTCTCCGATGCAATAGGCCGTAATTCATGAAGTGTGTTTTGAGATTTCCTGTCAAAGTTTCGTTTTGATTCGTCCGTTTTCACTTTCAGATAACCCTCTTTTCCATTTTATGAATACACTCTTATCCGATTTTATCCTTCCACTTTCCTCCCTAACAATAGCCTTTTAATTGCTTATTTATTAAGCTCTTGTAACAGAAAGGAGTCCATCAAATTCGTTTCTAATTGTGATATTCTTCGTTTTCTACATGTTCGCACTTTTCAGAAGGGATTTCACCCCCTCTACCCCTGATCCGATTTTGTTCACAACGAACTTGCCCTGTCGTTTGAACCAATAAATACTGGTAAACGAACAGTAGACCTCGCGAGTTTCATTGGGATTCGTCAATTTTCATTTTTCGATTACCCCTTTTTTAACTTCCTGGCTGCAACCTTGTCCGATTTACCCCCCTTTCAAAGCAATAGCCCGTAATTCCCGAAGTATGACTATTTATTTATAAAGCTCTTGTAACAGAAAGAGCACATTAAATTCGTTTTTAATTGAAGGGGTAATTTGGATAAGGGATTACCTAAACACCTATTTCGGGGAAAATGAGATATTTATATTTTCTGCAAGTTTGAGTATGTCCGTATGTGTCTAGGCGGTGTTTAGGTAATATATTTACTCTGTAGCGAACGCCTGTCTCCAAAAGTATTGTGTGAATACGTTGGTTTATTGGATAAGACCGTTCGTTTTTCTGCTCTCCTGAAAAATTGGAGAATTGCTAGTTACGCCCTTATCCAAATTTACCCCTCAATTGTTGTTTCCTTCGTTTTCCTACATTTTTTTTTTCATTTAAGAGGGGTTTCACCCCTCCTTCTGGTCTGATTTTGTTCCCCAACGAACTTGGTGTGTAACTTGAACCAATAAAGAATCTGTGAAAGTTTCAATTGAATCGGTTCACGCGTTCGACTTTTATTGTGAGACATACGCACAGGCAGACAAACAACACTCACGTGCCAAACGTTTCGACCAGAAGACCTTCGCTTCGCTCGGTCAATTATTATTATTATTATTATTATTATTATTATTATTATTATTATTATTATTATTATTATTATTATTATTATTATTATTACACTAGCCTGCGAATTTTAACTTTTGGATCATTGCAGGAAGTATAGTATGTCACGTTTCATATTTCGGGTGTACCGAATTCAGAACAAAAATCGGTTTAGTTATTGCACATCAGGTTTTCTTGCAAATTGCATATTAACATTGCCAATATCAATGTATCTAATGATTAATACTATTCATAACACTGCTACGAATACTAGTACACTTACTAATATAAACAATATTAATATCTTATATTTGTATTTCTAGTGCTGTATGCGACCGTAAGTTAACTCGTAATCACGATATTAGAAACTAACAAGGCAAGAAAACGGGTGAAAAAGAAGCAATGTTTATGTATAAGCATTCACTAAAAAAACAGTAAGACTCTTAAAGCAAGCAAACGTAAACTCCATAGTGTTTTTAATTAGTGCTCTCATCTGCGCCATTTTAAAGGAGGAAATAACGCACCCATGGGTTATCACACACTAGTGGGGCAAAAAATCCACACTAGTAGGTTTCACGCCTCTTCCCCGAGAAACTGCGCCTTGTCGCAGCACGCTTGTGCCTAGTGGCAGAATCTTCTTACTGTAACAACCAACAGTAGTCTACAAGTATGTTGCAATTTCATTTTCCTTGATAACAACGTTCGAGTTCCTTGAGGTCCTGATGAAATTTCTCTCCTTGTTCCTCACTCACAACTCCAAAATTGTCTGGAAAATAGTCCAAATGGGAAAACAGCATATGTACTTTCAAACTTATGTTACAACCCAATTCTTTAAAACACACTAGCATTCTTTCCACCATGTCTTTATAGTTTGGATCCTTTCTGTTGCCAAGAAAGTTTTTCGCTACATCTCGGAAAGCTGGCCCATGCTGAACGCTCGTTTTGGTTCATGACATTTTCAAAATTTGCGTCACCAAAAAGTTTCTCTTATCTGGACCATCGAAGATGCCCTCTTTAATTTTTGCATTACTGATGCCAGGAAATTCTTGACACAGACATTTGAAGCACTCATCTTCAGTATCTAGAGCCTTTACAAATTGCTTCATTAAGTCAAGCTTAATGTGAAGGGAAGGTAACAGTATATCATGTGCATTAACAAGACTTGCGCGTTGTAAGTTTTTCGAACCAACAATCCACTTCCTATCTGGCCATTCCTTTTGAGTCCAGTGGACTGCCCTTGCCCGACTGTCCCACTCACACAGAAAACATGGGTATTTGCTATAGCCTGACTGTTGACCCAACAGAAGACCAATGAACTTAAAATCCCTACATATTTGCCATTGATGTTCGTAGTACCTTATCTTGTTCAACATCAAATCAAGGTTTTCGTAGCTTTACCTCATGACAACAGAATAAGCAACTGGAATGGATGCTAGCTTGTTTCCGTTGTGTAGGAGTACACACTTGAAACTCCGCTTGGAAGCATCGATGAAAATCTCCATTGGGATAGATCATAGCCAGGCGATCCTAATTGTAGTATTAACTCCGGAATGTGTTGGAAAATACTATATTATCTTCTGCAGAAAATAAAGCAGCAAATTCTTGTTCACGATGCCTGTACCAATAGTACGTCGTCTCAGCCATCAACAGGTTTCTCTCCTTTAGTCGTGATCCCAGTAGTTCAGCAGATTCCTTTGTGAGACCAAGGTCGCGAACTAAATCATTTAAACCTATAACCGCCACCAGGTTATAGAAGTATTTTTTGTGGACGCCCTGTATATTTCGTGAAGACAGTGATCATTATTTTCGATTTATACTTTATTCTGCAACGCACATAAGTTCTTTCTTTGGTGGGAATTGCTTCTTTCCCACACAATTGGACAAAGAAGTCTTTCATCGTTTTTTCATATATATATTTAAAACGTTGCTTTTGCTGAGAACATTTCAGTTAGTGACTAACCATTTCAGTGTTTCTCCCTGACTTATTATATGCACAGTATATATTCTGCAGTTATTTGGAACTGAATTAAGTGCTTTCTTTAATCGCTTATGGAAACATTACAATAGATTAGAGAAATACGGGCTGACCAGATGTCCCAGTAGCCGAAGTGGCACCAACTGCGTTGTATTCCAGCCCGTTATCTGTACTTTCTCACGCCAGTGTTATCGCCGTGTCTAGTGCATTATAGGCAGTTGACTAAAATTAACATAAATTGTTTTCTATATTCTGTTTGTATGTGCATACAGGTGAGTTAACCGAGTGATTTTTGAAATGAACTGCCAACACTTTTCTGTTGACCATTGCAACCCGTAGCTTGAGCTTGGACGCTCGAGGAGTTTGACTACAGGTCTGGAAGATGCAACCACGCATCTCGAGTTGAACTTCAAACATAAGTTGTGTTAAGGGGCACAAGCTATTTAGCCGGTGAAGGACGATTTCTTACGGCTAGCCCCAATCAGTGAAATCCTAGGTCCTCAGACCTTGTGCGTTTAAAACGTTATATTCGCGCCCTCCAATATCAGAATTCAACTGCGAAGACCTTCTTTTCGTTTATTTACTCAAGATTTACTTTTACGCTGCAGGACTGTTCAGCGTAACAACTGGGTTCATCGTGGGACGATCCAGACAACTTTTCCCCAGTGCGAATCCCCCAAGTGTGTTCATGGTGTGAGCAAAGTGTTTCTAGTGATACCTGAATTATAATCATATATATATAGAAAGGGCTATATTTCCCGTAAAGGGCAAAACGTAATTTCAGCGGCAAAATTTATTAGTGTCCAGTGTTGTATTCATTTCTCTTCGTTATTTTTTTTTCAAAATAGTGTTCTAATAAATAAGTATAGTGTCAATTAATCCAGTGTGTTTTCGTTGTGTGTATGAGTGATGTCTGTGTGCGTTATGGTCTGGATGACCGTCTGATCGTCCGTGAGGTTTTCGAGACGAGACACCCGAACCTCTCGGCGCCTAATGCTCATCTCATTATTGAGACCGACGAGCTTTTTGGGAAACAGTTTGTAACCTTCTTGGAGAGGTCTTCGTCGTCCTGTCCAGGTAAGTTAAAGTATCAGGAGTATACTTATTGGTAATACCACGAGCCAAGGACAGCGAACAGAACCACGCCGGTTACAAATAAATGGAAGCCCGAACAGCGACTCGACCTCTAGTTGGTTACAAATAAATGGCGCCCGAACAGGGACCACGAACTTGAGATTGGTTACAAATAAATGGCGCCCGAACAGGGACCCGAATCGAGACCGTTGGTGCTCGAATACTCATAAGATAAATATTTTAATATATCATTTCTCTTCCAGCTTAGAACCAGTAATCTGAAGAAAAAAAAACTTCTCTTGCAGGTGATTTTAATAATATGTTTTGTGATAGCATATTTTATTCTAATTGTATGTTTTAAGCTTTATCTTGTTCAAGATGCCATATACGCAAGCAGAATTAGCTTTATTTAATGAGAAACTAGATTTACTTTTACAAAAAGCAGATAAAAACGAAGAAAAGTTTGCTAAATTATTAAAGCAAAGTCAAGACTACCGTGCTGAAATTAAAGAGACTTTTGCTGAGGTAAAGAGCGAATTAGGGCAAAAGATAGACGATTTACGGGACGTATTTCGTGAAAATAGTCAGCAAACAGTAAAGACTGAAAACAGGCAAGAAACAGAGAGCGCTGAAAACAAAACACCGGAATGTGAACCCCAGTTACAGTCAGATGTTCCTACTGGATACGAGACACCGGAATTTGAGCCTCAGTTAGTAAGTGAAATTCCTAGTGTAAACAAAACATTGGAATTGAAACCTGAGTTAGACACTAACATTCCTAATAAAAAGGAAACGCAGGAATCTGAACTCCAACCAGAGACAGGTAGTCTAAACCAACCTCTTAACAAATCTGGCAACGATTTTATCTATTCAGAATCTAGTGACGCCGCTTGTAGTAGAAGTAGTGAAATCCACGAACACATGATTGTACACGACAGAGGTCGTAAGCGCACAAGAATAACTACCACAAACCACAGAGAGAAAAGGCGTAAACGAGATTACAATTATAGCAATAAGCAAAGATACGCAAACCGGAGCGTAAACAATACGAAATTTAAAGGGAATCAGAACCAAGACCGCACTCGAAAAGGCAGAAACAGAAGGAGTCGTAAATCACGTTCACGTAACCTGAGTTATCACATACTAGACAGGAACCGCAATTTGTGTGACATTAAGCATAGATTTGTACGGAGAGGGAACCATCGTAGAAATAGACGAACAAACCGTAATTATCAAAGCAGAAACAGTAATCATAGGAAAAAAAAAAAGGTAACCAAGAATTTGTGTGTTGATACAAATTTTTCTCCTAGAAGAGCGACGCATTTCTAAGCGATAAACATGTATTCATTTTCTTCCTTTTTGCTTTTAGTTTTTGACAGAACACCTGGATACGAAAAGAAGAACTACGCATTTCTCTCAAACTTATTTTTGCTTCTAGCTTTTAACTGTTCGGCAATGAGCAGATAACACGTTTTTCTTTCTTTATTTTGATAAGATAGTCGCTGCATTCTCGACCACCTGTGCTTATGGTTACGAATGACGAACGACACACAGCTGATTCTTTTCCGCTTTTGGTCTTTACTCCGTGTCGCGCCTCACAATTGAATACTAATGTTGCAAACCTTATCACTGACTTACTATTAGTTTAATGTCATTAATTTTTTCTTGTTTTCATTTCAGATGTTTGAATTTAGATCTTTTAGTAAATAATTAACGTATCAAATACGTAGAGGGACCGTATTTATCCAAAAACGGTTTGATATCTTGGCGAGATATCCGTACCTTAGCTAGTGGGAAGATGTTTTGGCGTTATAATATATTTTATAATATATTAAATTTTAAATCCCTTTTTAGGATCCCTTCCCACTTTCGAAATTCTTAAATATGTTATTACATGTTATTTAGAATTAATGTTTGATTTTCTTTTCAGAAAAAAAAAATATCGAGATGCTTAGAATGAGAAAATTTTTAGTTGTTAGTTATGTATATATTTCTGTATTTGTAACTGAAATTTAGTATGTAATCACATACGTAGGGAAATTGCATTATCCAAAAGCAATTTGAACTAGTGGCGCAGTTCCGTATTCCTAGCTAGTGGGAAGATGTTTTGGCGTTATAATATATATTTTTATTGTATTTTAAATTTTAAATCCCTTTTTAGGATCCCTTCCCACTTTCGAAATTCTTAAATGTGTTATTACATGTTATTTACAATTAATGTTTGATTTTCTTTTAGATTTTTTTTTAAATAATGCATCGAGATGCCCAGGAAGAGAAATTTTTTAGTTATTCATTATATGTACACTTGTATATTTGTGATTGAAACTTAGTACGTAATCTCATTCGTAGAATACGAAACTTTACACTTATAATCAATGTTAAATTTACTTTTCGGTGTTAATCTTAGATTTTCGTATTCATTTTAATAGTAACCCGTAACTAAGTATGTGTATTCTTAGATAAGATTTTTCAGCATGTTTTATTGTTTAGTAATATCCCAGCAAATATTTTAGCGTTTATGAATCGTAACTAAATTGTGTACTTGTATGCTAAGGTGTCGTAATTTTTTTTATTAATTTTAAGAAAGTTATATTTTAGTCACGGTATGTCCCAAAACTATTTGGAATTTTTTTTAGTAAAATTGTTTTTGTTATGGAGTATTTCCTTCAGAAATCAACATGGCCAAAGGTTTTGGAATATAAATCTTTAGGTTTCAGCCATACTACCAATGACGGATGATTTTCTTCAAAAATCGACATGGCCCATTATTTATGAGGTTTCAGCCGTCTCAGAAATATTGATATAGATCCCGAAAAATAAACTTATTTTCTTTCCAACAGCATGAAGCCATAACGTTTTATGAAAAATTACTTTGTTAATTATTTCGTATGCTCGATGACTGAATTTTTTTGCGTTAATAAGACCATTTTGAATATTTGTAGCGAAGATGCCTAAGGAAGCTTGTTACAGCTGTTTTGTAGGGAATTTAATTGGATGTTTTAGATTGACCAGAAAGTTGTAATGTCGTTGACTATATTCTTGTTTGTATCTCATGTTTTTCTTTTAATAGGTCTCATGTATTTTGTCTTTTAGAGACATATTTTACGATGCTACGAGAGCATTTGTATTTTGTGTGTTTACACATTTTTTCCAGGTGGATGATGTACGTTATGTTCCAGGGAACATACGCGCATTTTACTGAATATTAGTGTTGATATTTCAGTTATGTATAGAAACATTTTGTAAGTGCCTATGATTGCAGGCCGTTCCACGTTTCTAGTCTTGCCTCGCAGGTGTCGATGGCATATTTTGTGTGTAAGTACGTGTAGTATTACACATTTTCCCACCTATGGTTTTGGTCAATTCATGGCGTAATGACCATTTATTTTCAGGAATGTTTGGACTAGTGAGTCAACTTCCTTGATTCAGACCTTTGAGAAACTTGGATCAACACCGTATAGTTTTCAACGCTGCATTAATAAGTTCTCTTGCAGATAATACCCATATGTTCTGGTAACCCTACAATGTTTACGTTTTTGGAAGTGAACAACAACCATTATTTTAGGCTTAAGCTAATAATAACTTTGTTTCAGAATAAAATCATTTGTTGTATTGAGCATTACTGAATTAAAGTCTCGATTTTCACGACGAGCAGATGGCATTTGATCTTATGGCGTGCCAAATTTTCTTCATACATGTCAACGAAATCACGATCTTTTCTTTGATATGCAGAATCATGCTTATTTCTTGGAATTACTATGAACGTCAATTTTGACACTTAAGTTTATTTCTTTTTATTTTTGAAAAACGATTTTTCGTTCTTTTCTGCCAAACAACACGAGGCACAGTTAAAAAAAAAAAAAAAAAAAAAGGACATACAGGTGAAAATCTTATTTTGTTTATATATTGTCAATTTATCATGTGTTTACATTTCCATTCATTTTACTTTTTTAATGATTTTCATATTTTTTCAAATATATTATAGTGATATCGAAACTTTAATAATAATTTTAATATTTTAGTACCTTTAACATGTTTTGCTATTTGCTTATTCATTCATATTTTGATATTTTAAATACAGATATCAGTATATTTACTAATTTTTATTGAGATATTTGATAATTCTTCAAGTCGATGTTTTCATGAATAGTTATCGTGTGTGTATATTTATTTCATATTGCACAAAATAAAGTGATCGAAAGGGAACACTTAAACATTTTATGAAAAGAATTTATTAGTTTTTTTTTTAAAAAAAAAACATTTAAATAGCCCTCTAACGTATTTACTTCATATTATATCAAATAAAGTGATCGAAACGGAACACTTAAACATTTTACAAAAAGTATTTGTGTAAAAAAAAAAAAAAATTAATAGCCCTATAAACGCTTTCTGCGAACTTAAAAAAAAATGTTATCATACAGGTGTTGTAACCGTACTTCCTTTCTCACACCAGTGTTAAAAAAAAAAAAAAAAAAAATCTCCCCTTCTTACCTCATCAACTCATCGTTGGAGAATCATGGAGGATACTCACACAGGAAGACAGCATGGTTTCAACATGTGAAGAAACGGAAGATAAGGAAACCCAACTGCACCAATTGTTCAAGAGGATCTTATTACTTCATGGAACATTTGGATTGGACATTGCTCATGCAGGAACCTCATCATGTTGTAGTGAGTGAACAAGTTATTTAACTATTTTAAATAGCCCTTTTTTCAGGTGAAAAACCATTCATCGTTTATGCACGTAAGTCTCACACCATATGACAGTGTTGCCAACTAACTTATTTTAAATTTTCAGGTGAAAAACCTAATTTTATTCATATTTCGTCAGACGACCAAGGGTTCTCAACCTGTCTACGTGTGCACTTGACAGGTCGTTCCACTTTCGGACACCAATCTATAACCGCCACCAGGTTATAGAAGTATTTTTTGTGGACGCCCTGTATATTTCGTGAAGACAGTGATCATTATTTTCGATTTATACTTTATTCTGCAACGCACATAAGTTCTTTCTTTGGTGGGAATTGCTTCTTTCCCACACAATTGGACAAAGAAGTCTTTCATCGTTTTTTCATATATATATTTAAAACGTTGCTTTTGCTGAGAACATTTCAGTTAGTGACTAACCATTTCAGTGTTTCTCCCTGACTTATTATATGCACAGTATATATTCTGCAGTTATTTGGAACTGAATTAAGTGCTTTCTTTAATCGCTTATGGAAACATTACAATAGATTAGAGAAATACGGGCTGACCAGATGTCCCAGTAGCCGAAGTGGCACCAACTGCGTTGTATTCCAGCCCGTTATCTGTACTTTCTCACGCCAGTGTTATCGCCGTGTCTAGTGCATTATAGGCAGTTGACTAAAATTAACATAAATTGTTTTCTATATTCTGTTTGTATGTGCATACAGGTGAGTTAACCGAGTGATTTTTGAAATGAACTGCCAACACTTTTCTGTTGACCATTGCAACCCGTAGCTTGAGCTTGGACGCTCGAGGAGTTTGACTACAGGTCTGGAAGATGCAACCACGCATCTCGAGTTGAACTTCAAACATAAGTTGTGTTAAGGGGCACAAGCTATTTAGCCGGTGAAGGACGATTTCTTACGGCTAGCCCCAATCAGTGAAATCCTAGGTCCTCAGACCTTGTGCGTTTAAAACGTTATATTCGCGCCCTCCAATATCAGAATTCAACTGCGAAGACCTTCTTTTCGTTTATTTACTCAAGATTTACTTTTACGCTGCAGGACTGTTCAGCGTAACAACTGGGTTCATCGTGGGACGATCCAGACAACTTTTCCCCAGTGCGAATCCCCCAAGTGTGTTCATGGTGTGAGCAAAGTGTTTCTAGTGATACCTGAATTATAATCATATATATATAGAAAGGGCTATATTTCCCGTAAAGGGCAAAACGTAATTTCAGCGGCAAAATTTATTAGTGTCCAGTGTTGTATTCATTTCTCTTCGTTATTTTTTTTTCAAAATAGTGTTCTAATAAATAAGTATAGTGTCAATTAATCCAGTGTGTTTTCGTTGTGTGTATGAGTGATGTCTGTGTGCGTTATGGTCTGGATGACCGTCTGATCGTCCGTGAGGTTTTCGAGACGAGACACCCGAACCTCTCGGCGCCTAATGCTCATCTCATTATTGAGACCGACGAGCTTTTTGGGAAACAGTTTGTAACCTTCTTGGAGAGGTCTTCGTCGTCCTGTCCAGGTAAGTTAAAGTATCAGGAGTATACTTATTGGTAATACCACGAGCCAAGGACAGCGAACAGAACCACGCCGGTTACAAATAAATGGAAGCCCGAACAGCGACTCGACCTCTAGTTGGTTACAAACCACTCTGTTCTAAAAGTATAGGTTCTGTTGATTCTTGTGGGTCAAAGTCCGAATCGTCATTGTTGCCACTAGGAGACTCGGAAGAGGCTTCGTTTAATTGGTCTAGTGGCTGTGGGACAGGTATGTCAATACCATGGGATACTGGTAAACTCAATTGTAGTTGGGTAAGCAATTTTAGCCCTGTTCCTACTGTTGAAACCTTTCACATTCACAGAACGAAAGTAGCAATTGGAGCTGTGGTCAGTAGGCTCACGCCACACAGTGGGGATTCCAAACGGCAATGTTTGTCTTTCACCTTTCATCCATTGCCGCAGTGTTCGATGCATGTTCGACAAAACTTATGTGGTGCCCACGACTTGTCCTGATCTCCGAATGCTATACCAAAATACGCAAGATAAGCCTTTCGCACAAAGGA
Source organism: Thermobia domestica (assembly GCF_964235325.1). Taxonomy (NCBI): domain Eukaryota; kingdom Metazoa; phylum Arthropoda; class Insecta; order Zygentoma; family Lepismatidae; genus Thermobia; species Thermobia domestica. The sequence continues at coordinate 129,991,668 of NC_137464.1, forward strand.
AGTTATATTGCGCCGTTGTCTCATGGGCACAAATGTCCCACATATACAACAGGATATATCTGGATTATTTTACAACCTTGACGCTGCATTCCGAAAAGTCTGCGAACAACCACTTCACTTTCGTCACTAAATACTAAGCACACACCACGATATTAGGTACTTCAAAGCACTGAGCACAATTAGGTAGTTTACAGCGAAACTGCATGAATCATTCGCAGGAAAAGCAATATACTAAACAAAACAATGCAGCTAGGCTTTACTATCGTACCGTAACGCTAGACGGACACGATAAGCTGTTGTTTAGCTACTGCTATAGCATTTCATGCCATGAGAGTAATAGCATTTCAGCCAATCTGGATGTTTAGTCTTCCTGGCTTGAGACGCATATGAATGAATAGGTAAAACGATTATCTCAATTTTGACACAAAATGTGATGTGATGAAACAAAACTAACCTCTCTTTTAGGCTTAGGTGGCAATCACCACATCACAGAAATATATTGCACTTATGCAATAAAATCATCGCAGGCAAGTGTTATTATTATTATTATTATTATTATTATTATTATTATTATTATTATATTTCACTGAAAAAAATATTTTGTAAGCTCGTGGAAGAAGAAAAAATAAAGCGAATGATTGCGCAGACGAGAGATAGAATCTGGTTTATTTCTTCTAAATAAAAGCTTTGAATGCTTACTTTTACGTGGTGTAGCTTTAGATTCTGCAAACAAAAAATCCTCGATTAGTCTAAACAATTATCTCAGAAAATTGATAATTATGGCAAATGATAAGATATGAATATGGAGGACATTGTATTCAAATTTAGGATTTTTGATTTGCACAATTCTTGATCAGCATTGGGAAGTAACGTTAATGCAAGTGTAATGTGTTATAAAATTTAATATATATATATATATAGGGAGGACATCGAAAAATTTGAATTTGCTCCTTCACACCCAGTAAATTTCCTTAGACAAGTGCAGAACATACTGAATGTGATCTACACCAATGTAGCCACAGAATAGAGCACTTTTTTTTTTTTTTTTTAATTTCGCTCAGATGCACGGCCACAGGAGATATGAAATGTACCACTTTGGAAGTAGATGCAATAATATGATCGAGTGGACAATTGATATGTTGGTCCGTTTCAGAGGGTATTCTTCACACTACAAAACTAATCGATATATCATTCAATGCTGTCAAGTTTGCATTGGCATTGCATTTTTGGTTTGGTTACCAGGAAAACTGAACTCGAGGCTTTGGCGTCGTTTGTCAAATGACTTTGCAGTACAACCTTCGCCAAATCAAAAAAAAAAAAAAAAAAAAATCAATACGAAATTGTCTTCCCGTCGCTATTGTTTTTTAATCTTATCCATAATTTAAACCTTGTTCAAATGTACCCAGTTTATTCTTTGAAAACTGCCCCAATATGTGTGACGCACACAAAAAAATCCAGAAAAAAAAAAGAAACGAAGGTAGGAAGGATGTCAGCAGAAAATTAGGGCTTCCGTTTCCAGAGTATCGAAGTGAGATTCTATCTCAAAAGCTATTTATCTGATTTAAAAGACACTTATATAATAAATGCACATTGTAAAAAAAATAAATTTACAAGTCTTGACAGTTCGGTTTATATAAGAGCTATGTGACAAATCGAGCTTAAACGGAGCAAAACTCTATGGTTGTTTCTACACTTATAGCCATGGCTCGAAATGGACCGAAGCTCCGTACCGTTTCGTCAAAATCTGTGACGTTTTTGTTCCGCCTCGTTTAAAATTTCTGTAGACCACATACATACATGCATGTAATGAGGAAGTGCAGCGTTCCGTCTGCTGTAAATTGTAATTTCAAGCCCTGCTTATAGCATAAACGAGTGTTAAAAAAAGGAGGGGGGATCATAATGTACATAATATATAAGGCATCGCGAATACCACTACCTTTTTATAAAGTAAATTTTGTATATTAATAATAGAAAGAAATTTTTGATAAACAGCATGATGGGCCGCAAGAAACCTCCTCGACGGCCGCATGCATACCGCGGGCCCGTAGTTGACCATCACTGGCCTAACTCGTCTTGATCATCATTCTTAAAGCTAATTAACGTACGCAAGTGCTTGCAAAGATTCAGCACGAAATTACTTAGTGACAACACTTACTTAGAGGGACTAGTGGTCACACGGAAAAATCGCAAGCCTTTCAGTACAGTATTTCCTCCGGTAAGAAGTCCATCAAGTGCTCAGAACTTTGAATATTTAGGTTCAATATTTCCGGCGATACCGCGTATTGGTCAGTGGCGTACCTAAGATCGCGTAGGCCCTCCCGCAATATTCCAAAATGGCCCCTTACTCTTTATGGGCCTCCTGGAGCCCGTGCCCCCCCACGGGTCTGGGGGAACGTTAGTTACGCCCTTGGTATTACCATGTCTTTAACATTCAAAACTGCGTATTACGTATCAGGACAAACATTACAACGTTTTCTCAAGCTAAAATATTTTATTAATTCTAACTAACTAACTAACTAACTCTATGGCCTATGGAACCCGGCGGTTCAATGCCGCGTTCACAAAAGCTCTCCACTGACTTCTATGCTTAGCTAAATGCATCCAGTTTCTACTTTGTATTCCAATCCAATCATTCCCTATTAAATTTACATCATCAGCGTACGCATAACCTGGTGAACACCGTTCAACGCTAGGCCATGGTTGCTATCTTTGATTTTCCTTATAGCGTATTCCAGAACGAAGTTAAATAATAATAGCGACAACGCATCTCCTTGTTTCAGGCCATTTTCGACGTGAAAGCTCGTGGACAAAAATTTTCCTACCCGAACTTTACTTTGGGATTCATTTAAATACATCTTAATTAATCTAATTAGCTTTCTCGGTATTCCAAGTTCTGTAAGAACATTGTATAATGTTTCTCTCCTAACCGAGTCGTACGCCTTTCTAAAATCAATAAATAGTTGATGTACCGGGGTATTGTATTCCCACTTTTTTTCGAGTATTTGGCGAATGGTAAATATTTGGTCGATAGTTGATCGATTCCGTCTAAGCCCGCATTGATAATCTCCAATAATTTCATCTGCGTATGGGGTCAGTCTTGCTAATAGAATATTTGAAAGGATTTTATATGATGTTGACAGAAGAGAAATGTCTCGATAATTATTACAGTCAGTTTTGTCGCCTTTCTTGTGAATTGGAACAATGATTGATTCTTTCCACTCTTGTCGCAATTCTTCCTTGTTCCAGATGAGGAGAATGAGTTTGTGTATCTTGTTCCACAATTTTTCGCCTCCAGCTAAAATTAACTCAGCCGGAATTTCATCTACACCCGGAGATTTGTGTTTCTTTAATTTCTTTATAGCAGTTTCTACTTCTATTCGGTTGGGTTCTAGAATATACGGTTCTGCGGTGTGTATCTCCTTTTCTCCACGCACACTAGTTTTCGGTTGCGTGTTAAGCAAATCGCCAAAGAAATCTTTCCATCTATTTAAGATGCTATCCGTGTCAGTGAGAACTGTACCGTCAGATTTCTTTAACATATAAGCACGAGGTTGATAGCCTTTCTTAAATTCGTTGATTCCCTTATACATGTCCCGGATGTTTTTATTTTTACTATTATCTTCAAGTTCCTTAATTTTAGCTTTCAGAAAATCGCGTTTATTTGTTCTAAAAGTTTTGGAAGTTTCCCGCCTGATATCTGTGAAATTTTGTGTAGTTATTTCATTCGGGTTTTGTAGCCAGCGTAATTTTGCATGTTTTCTCGTCTCTGCTAGTTTTATGCATTCCTGGTCGAACCATGGTTTGTTCCTACGTATTTCCGCGTATCCCAATTTTTCTTTTGCTGAAATTTTAATGCTATCTCTAATTTCAATCCAGGTATCCTCAACACCAGTGCACTCCGAATCTTCTAAAGCCGAGAATCTATTCGAAACTTCAATCTGGTATTTCCCTCTTACCTGGCTCTCTTCTAATTTCTTTAAATTGAATCTCTCCGTTTTCGGACAATGAATATTACCTTTATTCAACGATAACCTCTCTCGTATTATCGTTGCTACCAGGTAGTGGTCGGTGTCACAATCACCCCTCTAAACGACCGGACATCAATTATGCTAGAATGCCTTCTTCTATCTACTAAAACGTGATCAATTTGATTATGTGTTTTCCCGTCTGGTGATGTCCAAGTGTATTTATGAATGTCGCGATGTGGGAATTTTGTACTCTTCACGATTATGTTTTTGGATCTAGCAAAATTTACGAGTCTAACACCGTTGTCATTACTTTCCTTATGCAGACTTTCGTTCCCTATAATCGGTTTGAAAATATCCTCTCGTCCTACCTTCGCATTGAAATCCCCTAATAGAATTTTCATATGGTATCGCGGGAGTTGGTCAAATATCGGTTCCACCTCTTCGTAAAAACTGTCTTTTATATCGTCATCCTTATCTTCAGTTGGGGCATGTACATTTAAAACAATAATATCACACCACCGTCCCTTAAGAGTAATAAAAGAAAGTCTGTCAGTGACAAATTCAACCCGTTTAATTGCTGGTAATATACGTTTATGAACGAAAAACCCTGTTCCTAACTGGTGATTTTTGTTTCCTTCCCCGTAAAATAACGTAAAATTTCCGGAATTCTCGGATCCATTTCCTTCCCACCTAACTTCCTGAACTCCTACTACGTCCATCCTGTATTTCTCTAACTCACTCGTTACGGATTTTAACGCGCCTGCTCTATAAAGACTTCTAATATTCCATGTTCCAAATCTCACGTCCATTTTCTTTTGCTGAGGTCGTGCCAAGTTATCAGTCCTTGTCCGAGGCTTTTGTGAATATTTCTGAACAAGTGCTTTTTTTTTACAGGATGAGGTTGTTAGCCCTACCCAAACCCCCAAGCTGAAGGGCCACTCCAAGTCGGCTGTCCGCCACTGCTTATTCAGTATATTCGCAGCTAGCCTCTATATCTAGAGGCCTTCTCCTCGATCCGCAACCTGAGGACGCGCCATGCCGTGGTGACAGGATCCCAATTATTTTGTTAATTCAGTTCCTTTAATTCAGCAATCGCTCATTCGCTTATAACGTTAATTTCACGGACAAAATGTAGGTGAATTTCAGTTGAATAGAATGAACCGTCTTTGGGAGAATGCCCAGGAATGTTATTTCTATAGAAATGAATTTTTGATTTATGCAAGAACGTAACTCCATTTTTATTAGAATGTTGGTTAGTTTTGACTTTCAGATAATTTTAGTCATCAACATGAAATTTTTGAAAACAGATTCGATTTTAAATCATTTGTGTAAGAATGTTCTTAAAATATAAAGCAACAGAACTTTTTTTTCTAACCCCATTTCCTTTTATTTGTTTTTATTATTGTCTCTAGAAAAAATTTTGTCCCTAGAGTTATTATTTCGTAAATAAAGAACTCGAACACTGAACTGAATTTAAAAATTAAACTTTGTAATATTTGCGTTGATATGTAATATGCAAGGTTTTGAACATTAAATGCACAAAAATACAGTAATATACGCTCTCATTCAAAATATTACAAGTTTTTTTGTACGGGAGGAATTACTGTACCGAGACACTTCGAAAAAAAATCATCTTTTTTTTAAAACAACAAAATAATGGCGCCAATAATGTTGTGATATTTTGAGAACTGATCTAAAAGGGTGTCGTTTTTTGACACCTGTTGTCCCTTTCTAGGAAATTTCAAGGTCCTTTCCTAACCTCTCTCCAAACTTCTCTCCTTCACATTTTTAAAAACAAAACACTTCCTGCATTGTAAAGAGAGGTTTACCGACAAAGGAGTGATGACCAGGAGAGCGCCAGTGAAGAGAGCGTTGGGTCAAAATTCCTGACACACACAGAAAGCGACGGATAAAAACGGAGAGATGGACGACGGAGAGATGGATAAAAACGTCGGCGCATTAAAAAAAAAAAAAAAAAAGATATTGACAGCAGTGTTGAATCCACACATACCGAAGGAGGGGTGTGTGGGGTGAACCTCCGTGGCTCACGGCAGGTAAACACATTTTAATTATTATAATGATTTATGTTTCTGACACGAATAGTAGGCGAACCAAGTAGCGAATTTGTCGTGCCACTGTAAAATACGCAGAAAGAGGATCAATTTATTCCAATTGTAGATGTATTTATGTGACTTTTGCTGCCACAAAATTATGTAACTTTAAAGTTTGAGGGAGAGGGATTTGGCCCCCTTTAAACCCTTCGATTGCCGACATAAAAATACAGGTCTCTTTATTTTATTTCTAGTGTCCACTGTGTTTAAGTTTCATTAAAATCTGTGAGTGAAACATCCCTGTCTCCTTGTAAGTGATTTTTCCATGGAAGGTAATAGCAAAACACCATGGGTTTATCATGCCCCATGTTCGATTACCGATGAGAATACATTATCATTTCATGAAAGGCAATGACACCAGCATGGGTTCACCTTGCCCAGAGACCTTCGGATCAAAAACTTATATCCTCATCGACAGTGCAGAACACTATCACGATCGTCATTCTCTGTCGCTACATCCTCTCCCTTTCCTGTCTCTCCAGCAGGTGCATTGCATTTAGCAAAATCAGTGAACCGTGCAAACGCAACTGCTGTGAAAGAGATTCCGTGGGTTTTAGATCAAGATCGCATCAAGGTCACGTATTCAGAGGAAAGGAATGATTGCAGACAGTGGGGTAACCTGTCGATTCGGCCGGCCAGGATTAAAAAAAAAAAAAAAAAAAAAAAAATGATGGAAAATTAGTAAGTCCAACTGCGGTTGCGGGAATGTGATGCACTAGTTAAAGGCAAGGAGGATTGGAGGAGGGTCCAGTTGTGCTGTTAAGTGACATTTCATATTGATCTCTTTAACTCCGAAGAAGACATATAAGACATGCAATGACATCTCCAAGGAAAAAAGCCTTTGTTTTTTTTCCCTGTTTCCGTTTTATGGAACATCAGAATGGAGGAAATTGGAGCAGTTTTGGCTACCATATTTTCTAGTTTTGGGGTGTGCCCTGTTCATACCCAAAATTTGGTTTAAATTGGTCTGTAACTCTTGGGATAGTACCCTTGTAAGTTATCGACATAATACACTTTCCACGACGCTGAAAATCATATTTACGGATTGTAGCAAATCATGACTTCTCATTAGCGTTTTCTCTAGAGTATAATATCGAAATGCAATCGTGGGTTACGATTATATTACTCACAGGGTCAGAATTATGAACCGATTTTAACCAAATTTGGCATAAAGTAGTTAGGCTAGTAGTCTATATGTGTTGCTTCCATAATATTATTTTCCATTACATCATCCATATATATTTTTTTATTTTTTGTATCCATAAAATATTTTATAGAACCCAGATACTTTATGGATTTAGAAGCAAATGTATTCACTTGAATCCTACCTTCATAATAATTTCTTGACTAATGATAGGGTAAAATAGGACCTGCAAGAGATAATGTCATTACATGTCAAAACATGCTTTTTTTTTTAAAAAAAAAAAAAAAAAAAAAAAAAGTAGGCCTACTGCAGGACTGCAGGACTTAAATAATTTATACCATTCATATCTCATAGTTTTTGTGGAAACACAACTATTATAATAATTTCTTGCATTGAAACTTCCTAGCTATAAGTGAGAAGGATGGGTTTCTCAATAATTTTGAAGGGATGTAAGGGGGAGTTTTGAGGAATATAGAAAGATCCCTGCCCTGCAGATCTTATGGTAATTTCTTTATACTGTCAAGTGGGGTGAATACGAACAAAACTTTCATTATTTAAATTTGTTCACTCTTACGTTTTATAAATGCAAGAGAAACCCTATATTAATTGTTTGAGGTACTCTTCATACTCTAATATTGCTACGCATGCAATAATAGGATTGGCGACTTGCTTTAACATGTTTTCTCTGCAACTATTTTTAGCTACATTACTGTTGACAATTTTTGACCGAGCTTGCGAAGGTCTTCTAGTCGAAAGTTTGGCATTTGTGTTGTCTGTCTGTCTGTGTGTATGTCGCACGATAAAAGTCGAACGCGTGAACCGATTCAAATGAAACTTTCACGGAATGCTTATTGGTTCAAGTTACAGATCATTCGTTGGGGAACAAAATCGAACCAAGGGGAGGGAGTGGAACCCCATTAAAAGTGCAAAATGTAGAAAAACACAGAAAATAAAAAAAATGAAAACGAATCTAATGGTCTATTTTCTGTTGGAAGAGCTTTATAAATCAGCAAATATACTTCGGGGATCTGGAGCTATTTCTTCGGAAACGGGGGGGAGGGGGGTAAATCGGACAAAGGTGTAGCTAGAAAATTACAAAAGGGGTTATCTAAAAGTGAAAATTGACGAATACGAATGAAACTTTCGCAGGTTTATCACGAGGTGTACTGTTCGTTTCACAGAGTGTATATTGGTTCAAATGACAGGTCGAGTTCGTTGGGAAACAAAATCGGACCAGGGGAAGGGGGTGAAATTCCCTCTTATTAGTGCGAAACTATAGAAAAACGAAGAAAACCACAATTAAAAACTAATTTGATGAACTCCTCTCTGTTACAAGAGCTTAATAAATAAGCAATTATGAGCTATTGATTCGGAGGAAGGGGAGAAGGTAAAATCGGATAAGGGTGTAGCCAGAAAGTAGAAAAGAGGGTTATTTAAAAATGAAAACGGATGAATCAAAACGAAATTTCCACAAGAAATGACCAAACATATTTCGGACATTACAACCTGTTACTTTGCAGGTGTGTATGTGTGGGGGGGTCGGATAAGGGTGTAGCCAGAAAATGGAAAAGGGGGATCTAAAAAAAATAAAACTGACGAATCAAAACAAACCTTTCACAAGAAATGAGCAAACATATTTGGGGATTACGGCGTATTGTTTCGGAGGGAGCGGGGTAAAATCGGATAAGGATAAAATTGCAAGAATACAAAAACGGGGGTGATCTAAAATTGAAAACTGACGAATCAAAACGAAACTGTCACAGCAAATGAACAACCATACATCGGGGATTACGACCTTTGTTTCCGGAGATGCATGAAATCGGATTAGGGATGCGCTCGAGTCGAGACATGTCTCGAATCTCGACTCGACTCGACTCGAATTCGAGTCGAGTTTCGAGTCGAGACACGAGTCGAGTCGAGACGACTCTTAAAAATCTCGACTCGACTCGAATGTCTCGAAAATCTTTCTATAATTTTTAATATTATTTTGAAGATAGTATTCACTCAGAAACAGCCTTGAAACCAATTCCAGCTTTTATTCCTTCAGAAAGGTACAGAACGCATAAAATTAATAGTTAATCTTTAAAGATCAAGATTTAATTTTCAGCTCAATTCAGTTAATTAGAACTAATAGTTAATGTCGTTGTATTTGGTTGTACTGCAAATGTAATAATAATAATAATTGATTATCTAGTTTGTATAAAACTATTATCCGTAGTCTAAATCTAGTTTGTATAAAACTATTGCGATAAAGTGAACTTCATAAATTCTCTGAATGAGCAGTTGGTAGTCTATAGTAATTTAGCATAGTTATAATTATTGTGTTTTCGTTCCCATGAACGCAATAGGGTTACGTAACTTCTGGATTATTTGCTTGCCCAACTATTCTGAGGCTTTAATATGTTGCAGCATATCACGAGCTACGGATAATATATAATGTAACATTTGTTGTAAAAAACATATTATGATACGAGACTATTTTCCATAGTATATCTTATCTAATATAAATAAAATAAAGAGTTTGTTTGTGTGTTTGTCCGTCTGTCTGTGTGCGACCTGGGGACCAGACGAGTGGACCGAGAGTTCCCAAAATTTGGTCACGGGTACCTTAGTCCAGGCCCCAGATCAAGACGAAGGGTTTTTTAAAATTTCGAACCAAGGGGGTCTCGGGGGGACGTTTACTGGGACCGACCTGGGGACCAGACAAGTTGACCGATAGTTAGCAAATTTTGGTCACGGATACCTTGGTCCAGGTCCCAGTCTAAGGCGAAGCGTTTTTGTCAAAATTGGAACCAGGGGGTCTCAGGGGGGCGTTTAGCGAGACATGTAGTAAAAGTAATCCAAATTGATCGACATTAGTGTCAAATCCATAGTTTTCACGGTCGCTGAGATCAATGGTGACACTTCCATCAGCGATGACTTGCAAATTCAGCTATTACTGTATGCGGGCCGGGTGTCAGCGGGTGAGGAATACCGAGACATGTATAAATAGCCCATATTGATTGATACTAGTGTCAAATCCATAGTTTTCGCGGTCACTGAAATGAATGGTGATACTTCCACAGGTGTTGACTTCCAAATACAGCCCCCATGCGAAGAATGGGTATATTAAGCTAGTATTACAATAAATGGACTGCTTGGATGCCAAGAACTAGTACAGATAAGTACCATTCACTTCTATGAATAGCTATTTTTTAAAAGGATTTTTGTAAACACTAAGTTATAAAACAATGAACTACATACAGTAGTTATGGTTTTGGTTCCCAACATAAAAGAAATATGGATTGTTCATGAGATATTGAACTTCAACTTTCACTCCTGGAAAATTTCAATTTTGGAGTTAGGCCACTTGGCATCAAAGCAGTTCACTGTAAGATAAATACAATCCGCACATTAGTAACATAGTTGTTCAGGGGCCTTCGATTTCCATCCTCTCAAATGAAAGCTGAACGATTGCTTGATACATGCTGACTATATAGGAGAAATAGTGTATTAAGTTTTCGAGCTTTGGTGCGTATCCGTATTTACACTCTGATATAACTTTAAGTTCACACTCAAATCGAGCTAATTGTTTAATGCATTTGTTTTTAAGCAGCTCATTAAGGAAAATCTATTTCATAATCGTAACATTTATGTACTAAGAAACTATGAACGTAAAGTGGACTCGACCTAGCCCCGTGGCCGCTGTGACTCAGTGGCACAGCTCTCACCCTTGATGTGTGAGGACTCTGATTCTGTGTGTGTGTGTGAACTCCGCGGCTAGTGTACGCGTCTTTGCCGTGGAAGACTCGGGTTCAATTCCCGGCGCGAGATCATGTAGTTCGGATTCCACGTTAATCAGTAGGTCTACATTTCATATATCCTCGCTGCTGAAAGAGACGGTAAAGTCAAAATCAACTCAACAATATATATGTGTGTGTGCTTATGTGAATTTTCTCGTGGCTGTATGGTTAACACATACGCCTTGATCGCGGGAGACTCTGGTTCGATTTCCGGTGGAAGCTCATGAAGTTGTTACCGGTATCCCATTTTAAACTGTAGATCCATGCCTCATATAACCATAGATATAATATATATGCCTTTGATACACTTATTTTCCGACTTGGAAGCCATCGAAAATTTCCGGACAGAGAGTCTCGTAGACCGAAAATGAGAAACATGGGTACAGAGTAAAACAGCCATAGAAATTTAAGCTTTTTAGGCTAACTCAATCCTTACATATAATGCAACTAGCTTGGCCAAGTTATAATGGAGGAAATGGTATCATTGCAACACTCTGAGAATAGAAAATGTTCGTCAGGTATTACTATCCCCCCCTCTCCTGCAGAATGAAAACCCTGACTAAAACTCAATATATATATATATATATATATATATATATATATATATATATATATATATATATATAACTATTTTGTGTAATGTAACAAACAGTGGCGGATAGTATTCATGTTTCCTTGCAGAGGTCCTTACGAGGGTTCGCTTCCATCTTCCTCTCCCCAAGAACTAAAATAAATTAAAAAATTGCTATTACTTGTTAATCTTGTACAAAGGACGCAATTAAAGTCCCAGTGTAACACCCCTTCACATTTAGATTTTTCCCCTGGAAGAAAACCAGCTATTATCGTTTCTTGATTTCTCAGTCTCACCTACATAAACATACGAATAGAATTACAGGATAGGACATGTTTAGATTGCTTGCACGTGACATCTAACTATATTTCTCATCAAATGTGTCACAGATGAAAATTTCCGTTTGTACTGCTTCTATTTTCTGGTACATATGTTTCATTTATGTTATGTTGCTAAAATTCGTTAGGAAACAAGTACAGACTGCGCCTGTGTGCCTGACAAAACGTAAATGTACTGGATAATTATTTCTTCACTTTCTTCCAGAAAAAAAAGTAACCCATCTCATGTCGGCTAACAAAAGGAGGTAGCGGACCAAATATAGCCGTTGTTTACCTAAGGTCGTTACACAGCAGGGGTTTTATTCAGTCAGAGGGAAAAGAAAAAATAATTTAAGGTTTCTACATTTGTTTTGAACTGCAATATACTTCTTCCTTTTATTTTAAGAATCATTTCCTTCTCATTTGTCTGCATCAGAAAAAATGCAAAAAATCACTAGAATGTGCCTATTTACCCAAAGTACGTACTAGATCACTAGTTCAATAGTAAAATCACTAAATCTAGTACGAAATCATAAATGTGGCATCCCTGGGTTGGAGCGAAAGTAATGGTTGGAGTAAAAACTAGTCCGTATTTCTACTGCGTTCTGTTGTTGAATTCACAGAAATGTTCAAAAATAAATTCAAGAAGTAAAGCACGATCCTACAAAAGACTGTTTACTTGCTCACTGGTTTTCGTATTGTGAACTGAAACTCAAGTGCGCAGTCATGTTGAATACTTCTGCCCCTTTCTACTTTACAAATTGAGGTGGGATGAGGGTCAGGATAGATCTAGTGATATACCGCTAAAGGAAGTGCTTCAGTACAGAGTCGGAAGCGGTATGTATTGTTTATACTACTTACAACGTTATCCCCCACATAAAATATAAATTCACCCTTTCTCCCTTCCCTTTTTCGAATACAATGAACCGACTCTTTTGCTGAAGAAATATGCTAAAAGAAAATTGAAACATCTGTGTCTAAACTTTCTTTGAAGCGCAGTCTTTTGTATTTGTAAGGTTTTGCGAGTGTTTTCGAGATAGCCAAATATTTTACCAAGGACTCCTGCTGCGAACTGACCGTGAGTAAACACCCGATCTCGCTGTGCTCAATTTCTCTCGCACACGTGAAATGGGTTTGTTGTTTCCAAAACAAATAGGAAGTTACCTTGTGCTTTTGCATTTCTGCACGCATACAGGTACCATTGTTGTTTTAATGATCAGAAGAAATATCAAAACCATCCTATATATATGATACGAAACAGCTAACAGAGGGAGGCAAAGATAAAAGTAGGCCTATACCAAGTTTTCCGCGTGGTACCATTACGGAGAATAAATATTTGATAAAGTCACGTAGATGCGCTTAAACCTATTCCATCTGTCGTTATAACTTTTCTGGTCTCATCAATTTCTCAGGAGAATACGTACAATATATGTCCAAATTCCATATATACTCTTTCTAAACTAATGAGTAAACTCATTAAGAACACCAACTGATATCAATAAACAGGAAAGAAAACAATACTTTATACTTCTATCATTTGGTACACATCTCTATGAAGCACAACTTGTTTCTTTTCGAAATATCTCCTTCGTGTCACAGCTGTGGTTAGTTTTGTTTTGTGTTAGGATGAAAGAGAGAAATGCAACATTTGCTTTGCGGTGAAGTTATATATATTATTAAGATGAGCGGTGATAAGCGAGGTTTAACGAAGAGTGCCTTTCGGATGCACAATTTAACGGGTAGTTGCAGTCCGTGTTGAGAATCGAACCAAAGCTATGTAAGACATGTTATGACAAATCCAAAAGGTGTGTTGTATCGATGCAGTACCAGTTTTTCACGCTTTTCAAAATGTTCCAAAACCCAAAGAATAATCTTTAATTTCTGATATTTTAGTCGTCACAAATTACAATTTTATAATGTAGTCAATGTTTATAATTACTGGGCAGTTGGGCGTTTAAACTAATGACATCATAATAAAGTCAAAACCATAATTTTGAGTTGAATTGATTCTGAGTTTAACGTCCCGTTCAGCAGCGAGGCTGTGTGAGACGTGGACCTACTGATTAACGTGGAATTCGAACCACATGAACTCCCATCGGGAATCAAGCCCAGGTTTCCCACGCCAAAGGCAAGTATGCTAACCGTTAGCCACGAAGGAGCTCCACCATAATTTTAGTGGGCGTTAAGAAATATCTCGCCAGTGCTTTTACAATAAATAAAATTTTATAAGTATTAAAGAATAGTGGTAAGAGTTTTTATAATAGCTCTTTTATTTATGAGATATGAGTATTTTGAAAAAAAAAACAACTAAAGAATAGGTTGGCGGAACCACAAAAGACTTTCTTATAAGTACATACGCACCTTACTCACCTTTTATAATTGCCATGCTTACGTTCTCCATAAAAACAGAAATTCTCTTTTAGTGATACTTTACACAAGATCATGAAGTGGTTCAAATTTAATTAAAGGCAAAATACAATACAATAATCCACAAATATTGCCTCAAGTGAGTTTAAAGATTTCTAAACACTAGTGCGAAACCGGGCTCTGTCGTTGCGATCGATTTACAGGTCTTGAGACGAAAGTAAGAAGGGACTTACGCACACAGTAAGTAAAAACAATTAATATGCCGGTAACTTTCCCCCAAATGGGTGTATCTTAAAACTAACCTCACCATTATTTTTCTAATTAAATTCTAGCCCGAAATTATGTATCATAATACCCTATTCCCATTTTGAAAACTTGACCTTAATTCAAAATGGTGGATTTCAAGATGGCTGCCATCAAGGTCATATCTACCATACGACTTCCCCCCAGGACTTATATGTATCCACATGGTTTTTCTTCACTTTTCTTCATTAACGCTCCGTTTACAAAGGGTAGTAAGGGACTTCTGTAGTAATCTCTAATAACCACATCACAACTCTTAAAAGTTATTTAAAAAAAATAGAAAATATGCACCATGGCAAAAATTTGTCATCACAAGTAATGATGCATACATGCCTTCTATCAGCAAAATAAGTTTCATTGAAATTGGAGCCGGACATTTGAGTGATGTCCCTTGTGGGATGTGATTGAACGTGATGTCAGAGCACATCGCCCCCCTACTGGGAATTTACGGGAATTAGGTGACCTGAGTGAGCACATGTGGTGCCAGCTCTCTCCAGCGACCTATCAAGGATCATTGCGTGTATGCCAAGACGTGTCGCCGTTTTTATCCATGCCAAAAGTCGACATACTGACAATTGGGTAGGTAGTCATGATGGTCTGGCTGATGTGTGCGTATATTTTAACTCGTACATTTTGTCTCGACTCGAATTTCGAGACGTCTCGACTCGAATTCGAGTCGAGTCGAGACAGAGACTGTCGAGTCGAGACATGAGTCGAGACAGAAACATATTTTCGAGTCGAGACACGAGTCGAGACAACATTTTCTCGAGACGAGTCGAGACAGGCTTAAATCTCGACTCGACTCGACTCGAATGCATCCCTAAATCGGATACGGTGTAGCCAGAAAATGAAAAGGGGGTGATCAGAAAATGAAAACTGACGAATCGAAACAAAACTTTCCACGCAACACACAATGTATAATACACGTATATTAAACGTATAATAAACATTCTAACGTGTATTAGACGTTTAATATACGTATATTATACATTATGTGCTGTGTTGGTTTCATAGAAAACGAGCAAACGTACTTCGCGGTAGGGATGGTACCGAGACCAAGACACACCTCTATAAATCGAGACGAGACCGAGACGAGACCTTAGTCAGTCTCGAAAGTCTCGGTCTCGTGTCGAATATTGACAGCTATTTTCCCTTTACTCAAAATTTGTTTCGTTGCTGTGTGAGATAATATGGGAACGTTTAACTGATGTACTGTGGCGTATTTGGGGGTAGGTGTCGGGCTCAAGCCCCTCCCGAATTAAATTTGTGATAATTTTTTCGCATTGTACGTACTACACAAGTGTTTCTTACCCGTTCCTCAAGCCTCTCCCGAAACAAAATCCACTGCTGTTTTATATAATCTTCTCTCTCTCGCTATATATATATATATATATATATATATATATATATATATATATATATATATATATATATATATATATATATATATATATATATTAGACTCGCGGATCCAGAATATGATCAAGGGAGGGGCTAAACCATAGTTTGCCTCTTTATCCAGTGTCAAGCAGGATTGAAGATGATTTATTCAGTGTATACCTGAGCGTTAAGGAAGGATATAGCCCCTATAGCCTTTCCCTTGGATTCGCGCCTATATATATATATATATATATATATATATATATATATATATATATATATATTAAAAATACTGAAAATTTGTACCATGTTGTGTGAAATATTGAAGGGTAAATTCTTCTAGATACTCTGCAATACCACTAGATAAACAAGCAGTGTTGCCAACGCAAAATAAAGTTTATTTTCTCAAATTGCACTATGTAAGATATTATCTATTTCTAATTTAGATATTAAATAAAACAACAATACCACATACATTATTCAGTGTAACAAAGGGTAATACAGTATCACCAACATCATCATTTTGGAGATCTCTAATAACTCAAATGGCATAGACGGTGGAATGTGCATCATTTGTATGTTAGCGTCAAATACTATAATCATGGTATAATGTATTTCGAATGAATGAAGGATCAAAGTTACAAGAAATGAAAAATTTAACTTTTTGTAAAGACTTTACTTCGAAAACCTGCTGACATATCACGTCTCATCATGTAGATGCTACCAAAAGACTTAAGTGATCATGTAATTTACAATTGTTATTTCAAACCGTTTCAGAGATAGCAAACACATGGATAGTGATTGTTATACTGCTTAAAATAACGTATTTGTGTTAAATTTTTATGATTGTTGCTTTAGTTTGCTTCTGTAACATTACAACAATAGTTTCTGGTGGTTTTAATTACAAGTCGCAGTTCCATTCTTTTAAGTAGTGTTGCCAACTTATATAAATTGCTAAATATTATTCTAAATATTCTGCAAATAACGTAGCTAAACTGCAAAATATTTTAAAATTACTCGTAGTTTGTTTTATAGTGCAAGAATCTTTTCAAAAGACAACGTTTTTCGTAGTCTTTATAATGTTAATGTTAATGTCAAAGTTTTGGTTCCAGCAATACATGTAAATGCAAATTGTAACTGAAATTAAATATAACTGATAACTTTTCAGTAACCCTAGTTGTTCCCCTAAGCCTTAACCCTTAAGCACTAACTAACTAACTAACTCTATGGCCTATGGAACCCGGAGGTTCAGTGCCGCGTTCACAAAAGCTCTCCACTGACTTCTATCCTTAGCTAATTGCATCCAGTTTCTACTTTGTATTCCTATCTCTGCGAGATCCATCTTAATATTGTCCTCCCATCTGCGCCTAGGTCTTCCTAATGGTCGTTTTCCTATGGGTCTACCAGTCAAGACTTTGAAAGCGTTTCTACTTTATTCCATTCTAGCTACATGACCTGCCCACCTAAGCCTCCTAGACTTGACGACCCTAACAATGTTGGATAAACCGTATAAACTATGTAGTTCCTGGTTATGAAGCTTCCGCCATTCCCCATTCTCGTTCCTCTTGGGTCCGAATATTCTTCTCAGGATCCTGTTCTCAAATACTTTCAGTCTATGTTCTTCCCTCAGAGTAAGCGACCATGTTTCACAACCATATAGAACAACAGGCATGATTATCGTTTTATATATTTTAAGCTTCAAATTCCTCGACAGAATTCGCGACGACAAGAGATTTTGAACCGAATAGTAACACGAATTCCCTGCTTTTAGTCGACATTTAATTTCTTGGTGAATATGATTTTCCTCTGTTAATATTGATCCTAAATATTTGAAAGTATCCACTTTATCAAAAGCATTATTTAATATTTTAACGCCTCCACAATTTGCCGTATTACGGTCCCGACGCACTTCCATGTATTTAGTTTTCTCTGCATTTACTTCTAAACCCATGTCCCTGCAAGCGTTTAATAAGATCTCTGCATTTACTTCTACTGTTCTCCTATCATCCCCTATTAAATTTACATCATCAGCATATGCCATAACCTGGTGAATGCCGTTCAACTCTAGGCCCTGGTTGCTATCTTTGATTTTCCTTATGGCGTATTCCAGCACAAAGTTAAATAATAATGGCGACAACGCATCTCCTTGTTTCAGGCCATTTTCGACGTGGAAGCTCGTGGACAAAAATTTTCCTACCCGGACTTTACTTTGGGATTCACTTAAACATATCTTAATTAATCTAATTAGCTTTCTCGGTATTCCAAATTCTGTAAGAACGTTGTATAATGTTTCTCTCCTAACCGAGTCGTAAGCCTTTCTAAAATCAATAAATAGTTGATGTACCGGGGTATTGTATTCCCACTTCTTTTCGAGTATTTGCCGAATGGTAAATATTTGGTCGATAGTTGATCGATTTCGTCTAAATCCGCACTGATAATCTCCAATAATTTCATCTGCGTATGGGGTCAGTCTTGCTAACAGAATATTTGAAAGGATTTTATAGGATGTTGACAGAAGAGAAATGCCTCGATAATTATTACAGTCAGTTTTGTCGCCTTTCTTGTGAATTGGAACAATGATTGATTCTTTCCACTCTTGTGGCAATTCTTCCTTGTTCCAGATAAGGAGAATGAGTTTGTGTATCTTGTTCCACAATTTTTCGCCTCCAGCTAAAATTAACTCAGCCGGAATTTCATCTACACCGGAGATTTGTGTTTCTTCAATTTCTTTATAGCGGCTTCCACTTCTATTCGATTGGGTTCTGGAATATACGGTTCTGCGGTGTGTATCTCCTTTTCTCCACGCACATTAGTTTTTGGCTGCGTGTTCAGCAAATCGTCAAAGAAATCTTTCCATCTATTTAAGAGGCTATCCGTATCGGTGAGAACTGTTCCGTCAGATTTCTTTAATATATAAGCACGAGGTTGATAGCCTTTCTTAAATTCGCTGATCCCTTTATACATGTCCCGAATATTTTTATTTTTACTATTATCTTCAAGTTCCTAAATTTTAGCTTTCAAAAAATCCCGTTTCTTTGTTCTAAAAGTTTTGGAAGTTTCCCGCCTGATATCTGCGAAATTTTGTGTAGTTGTTTCATTCGGATTTTGTAGCCAGCGTAATTTTGCCTGTTTTCTCTTCTCTGCTAGTTTAATGCATTCTTGGTCGAACCATGGTTTGTTCCTACGTATTTCCGCGTATCCCAATTTTTCTATTGCTGAACTTTTAATGCTATCTCTAATTTCAATCCAAGTATTCTCAACACTAGTGCACTCCGAGTCTTCTAAAACCGCGAATCTATTCGAAACTTCAATCTGGTATTCCTCTCTTACCTGGCTCTCTTCTAATTTCTTTAAATTAAATCTCTCCGTTTTCGGACATTGATTATTACCTTTATTCAACGATAATCTCTCCCGTATTATCGCTACTACCAGGTAGTGATCAGTGTCACAATCGGCCCCTCTAAACGACCGGACGTCAATTATGCTAGATTGTCTTCTTCTATCTACTAAAACGTGATCAATTTGATTATGTGTTTTTCCGTCTGGTGATGTCCAAGTGTATTTATGAACGTCGCGATGTGGGAATTTTGTACTCTTCACGATTATGTTTTTGGATGTTGCAAAGTTCACGAGTCTAACACCGTTGTCATTACTTTCCTTATGCAAACTTTCGTTCCCTATAATCGGTTTGAAAATATCCTCTCCTCCTACCTTCGCATTGAAATCCCCTAATAGAATCTTCATATGGTATCGCGGGAGTTGGTCAAATATCCGTTCCACTTCTTCGTAAAAACTATCTTTTATATCGTCACCCTTATCTTCAGTTGGAGCATGTACATTTAAAACAATAATATCACACCACCGTCCCTTAAGAGTAATAAAAGAAAGTCTGTCAGTAACAAATTCAACCCGTTTAATTGCTGGTAATATTCGTTTGTGAACGAAAAACCCTGTTCCTAACTGGTGATTTTTATTTCCTTCCCCGTAAAAGAACGTAAAATTTCCGGAATTCTCATATCCATTTCCTTCCCACCTAACTTCCTGAACTCCTACTAAGTCCATCCTGTATTTCTCTAACTCACTCGTTACAGATTTTAACGCGCCTGCCCTATAAAGACTTCTAATATTCCATGTTCCAAATCTCATGTCCATTTTCTTTTGCTGATGTCGTGCCAAGTCATCAGTCCTTGTCCGAGGCTTTTGTGAATGTTTCTGAACAAGTACCTTTTTTTGCAGGATGAGGGTGTTAGCCTTACCCAAACCCCCAAGCTGGAGGACCACTCCTAGTCGTCTGTCCGCGACTGCTTATTCAGTATATTCGCAGCTAACCTCTATATCTAGAGGCCTTCTCCTCGATCCGCAACCTGAGGACGCACCATGCCGTGGTGACAGGAACCCACGTTACACGGACCCTTAAGCACTACGGAAAAAAATAATCACGTAACTACTATGGAACGGTCTGTCAGACCGCATTGTTGTTTCACATTTCCTGAGTAGTAGTTTCATTGACGTCCGTGAACTTGGCCCCCCCACTTTGAGCACTAACGATAAAATTAGTGCCAATCGTTAGTGCATCGTTAGTGCTTCTTAGTGCACCAACCCCTAACGTTAGTGCTTAATTAGTGTAGGAGTTACAAGCAAAAAACCTTTGGGGGGGCCAAGTTCACGCTGCCCCCCCACTTCAAGCACTAACGAAACAACTAGTGCCATTCGTTAGTGCATCGTTAGTGCTTCCTAGTGCACCAACCCATGACGTTAGTGCTTCATTAGTGTAGGCTCTAGAGCCAAAACAATGGTACACGCTGGCCCCCCACTTCAAGCAATAAGGAAACGAATAGTGCCGTTCGTTAGTGCATCGTTAGTGCTTCAACAAAATACTAAAAGTTTCGTTAGTGCTTCACTATTAGTGTAGATATAGCCAATTATAAGTTACGAAACTCCCATAAGAAATGCATGGGGAATTTTTCATTGCGTCAAATTACCTCCAAATTCCAAAGCACTATTGACCTCTTCTAGTGCAATCGTTAGTGCATCGTTAGCGCTTCTTACTGCAAAAACCGCTAACGTTAGTGCTTCATTAGTGTAGGAGTTATAAAGAAAAAACATTTGGGGGGCCAAGTTCACGCTGCCCCCCCACTTCAAGCATTAACGATAAAATTAGTACCATTCGTTAGTGCATCGTTAGTGCTTCTAGAAAACACTTATACTTTCGTTAGTGCTTAAATATTAGTGTGGTTATGACTTATTACATGTCACGAAACTCCCATAAGAAATGCATGGGGAATTTTTCATTGCGTCGAATTACCGCCGAATACAAAAGCACTAATGATGTCTTTTAGTGCAATCGTTAGTGCATCATTAGTACTTCTTAGTGCACCAACCCTAACGTTAGTGCTTCATTAGTGTAGGAACTACAAGTGAAAAACCCTTTGGGCCTAGCGTGAACTTGGCCCCCCCACTTTGAGCACTAACGAAAAGATTAGTGCCATTCGTTAGTATATCGTTAGTGCTTCCAGAAAATACTAATAGTTTCGTTAGTGCTTCATTATTAGTGTAGATATAGCCAATTGTAAGTCACGAAACTCCCATAAGAAATGCATGGGGAATTTTTCATTGCGTTAAATTACCGCCAAATTCAAAAGCACTAATGATCTCTTTTAGTGCAATCGTTAGTGCATCGTTAGTACTTCTTAGTGCACCAAGCCTAACGTTAGTGCTTCATTAGTGTAGGAACTACAAGTGAAAAACCCTTTGGGCCTAGCGTGAACTTGGCCCCCCCACTTTGAGCACTAACGAAAAGATTAGTGCCATTCGTTAGTATATCGTTAGTGCTTCCAGAAAATACTAATAGTTTCGTTAGTGCTTCATTATTAGTGTAGATATAGCCAATTGTAAGTCACGAAACTCCCATAAGAAATGCATGGGGAATTTTTCATTGCGTTAAATTACCGCCAAATTCAAAAGCACTAATGATGTCTTTTAGTGCAATCGTTAGTGCATCATTAGTACTTCTTAGTGCACCAACCCTAACGTTAGTGCTTCATTAGTGTAGGAACTACAAGTGAAAAACCCTTTGGGCCTAGCGTGAACTTGGCCCCCCCACTTTGAGCACTAACGAAAAGATTAGTGTCATTCGTTAGTATATCGTTAGTGCTTCCAGAAAATACTAATAGTTTCGTTAGTGCTTCATTATTAGTGTAGATATAGCCAATTGTAAGTCACGAAACTCCCATAAGAAATGCATGGGGAATTTTTCATTGCGTTAAATTACCGCCAAATTCAAAAGCACTAATGATGTCTTTTAGTGCAATCGTTAGTGCATCATTAGTACTTCTTAGTGCACCAACCCTAACGTTAGTGCTTCATTAGTGTAGGAGTTATAAAGAAAAAACATTTGGGGGGGCCAAGTTCACGCTGCCCCCCCACTTCAAGCATTAACGATAAAATTAGTACCATTCGTTAGTATATCGTTAGTGCTTCTAGAAAACACTTATACTTTCGTTAGTGCTTAAATATTAGTGTGGTTATGACTTATTACATGTCACGAAACTCCCATAAGAAATGCATGGGGAATTTTTCATTGCGTCGAATTACCGCCGAATACAAAAGCACTAATGATGTCTTTTAGTGCAATCGTTAGTGCATCATTAGTACTTCTTAGTGCACCAACCCTAACGTTAGTGCTTCATTAGTGTAGGAACTACAAGTGAAAAACCCTTTGGGCCTAGCGTGAACTTGGCCCCCCCACTTTGAGCACTAACGAAAAGATTAGTGCCATTCGTTAGTATATCGTTAGTGCTTCCAGAAAATACTAATAGTTTCGTTAGTGCTTCATTATTAGTGTAGATATAGCCAATTGTAAGTCACGAAACTCCCATAAGAAATGCATGGGGAATTTTTCATTGCGTTAAATTACCGCCAAATTCAAAAGCACTAATGATGTCTTTTAGTGCAATCGTTAGTGCATCATTAGTACTTCTTAGTGCACCAACCCTAACGTTAGTGCTTCATTAGTGTAGGAACTACAAGTGAAAAACCCTTTGGGCCTAGCGTGAACTTGGCCCCCCCACTTTGAGCACTAACGAAAATATTAGTGCTATTCGTTATTACATTGTTAATGCTTATGGAAAATACTAATAGTTTCGTTAGTGCTTCACTATTAGTGTAGATATAGGCAATTATAAGTCACGAAACTCTCATAAGAAAAACATGGGGATTTTTTCATTAGGTCAAATTCTCACGAAATTCAAATGCAGTAGTTGTCTCTTCTAGTGGCATCGTTAGTGTTTCGTTATTGCTTGCTAGTGATCTCTGTGCACCATTAGTCAGTGTAACATTAGTGCACGAAGACCGAACATTAATGCTTCTCATCGTGAATGCTTTTATTGGCTAGCGTATAGTTAGCTCCCCTTAAGTTTTATTTTCTACCGTCCATACTGTTGATGCACTAATGTTTGGAGTTCTGCAATAAGAGGTACTAACACTACACTATACTATAAACATTACACTATATGTGGTTATTAGTGCTTTTAAATATGTTGGAAGTTTTCAAAATGAAAAATGCTGTGTCTAAATTTAGCCCCGCACGATTCTCAAGCGGTAGTAAAACTATATACATGGTTAGTGCTAAGTAATTTCACATTAATGCACTTAACAGCAACGATAGCACTATCATACTTTAGTAGTTATTAATGAATAACTCGTTCGGGGCTAACTTTAGATTTTTCAACTTTTACACAATTTTTTTATTAATTGTGTCACAAAAGTGGGACTAACGCCAGTGGGTAGTGCATTAATAGAGCCCTATTAAACACTGATTACTGTCATAGTTTAGGAGTTATAAGTGAATAACACATTCCGGGCTAAATTTAAATTTATCGAAGTTTACAATAATTGTCTCACAAAGGTGGAATAATCGTCAAAGGTTAGTACAGCGTTAATACTCCAAAAATCTCTAACGTTAGTGAAATTGTAGTTTGGGAATTATTAATGAATAACTCGGACGAGACTGAATTTAAAAGTATCGAAAAACACTAATTTTCTCACAAAGGTAGGACAAACATAGCATCCTTAACGCTTCAAAAAATAATAAGTACTAACATTAGTGCTATCATATTTTTGGACTTATTAATGAAAACTCAACGCGGTCTAACTTTAGGCTTTTCAACTTAAACAGTCTTACACTAATTGTAACAAAAAAGTAGGACAAACACAAGCGCTTACTGCATTGCTAGAGCTATAAAACATTAAGAATTCTCGTTAGTGTTTTCATGAATAGTCCGGATAGGATTGAATTTAAATTTTCGAACTTCACACTAATTGTCCCACAAGGTAAGATAACCGCCGAAGGTTAGTAACTGTTAGTGCTTCATGAAACACTAATCACTTAACGGCAGTGCCGTCACAATTTAGGAGTTTTACCAAATAACTCGAGTGGGGTTTTTCAATTTTTACACAATTATTGTAAAATTCGATAAATTTTAATTGAGTTCCGTCCGAGTGATTCACTGATAACTCCTAAACTGTGATAGCACTATCGTCAATGCTTAGTATTTTTGAAGCACTAAAAAGCACGATCCTTTAGCGATTATCCTACCTTTGGATTGACAATTATTGTAAAATTCGACAAATTTGAATTTAGGCTCGTGCGTGTTATTCGTTAATAACACTTAAATTATGATAACACTAGCATTAGTGCTAATTCAGCGGAGGACTAAACGCTGGTTTGGTCCATTTTTGTCAGACAATTAGCTTAAAATTGTACAAAATTTAAAGATCTAAAGTAGCCCTCCACCCCCTGAGTTATTCATTTTTAACCCCTAAACTAAGATAGCAGTAACATTAATGCTTAGTGTCTTTCGGAGCACTAACGATGTACTCATCTTTGACGTTTATTCAACCTTTGTGAGGCAATTATTGTAAAATTTGCTAAAATTAAATTTAGCACAGAGTGAGTTATTCACTTATAACTCTTAAACTATAATCGCGCTAACACTAATGCTTCGTGTTTCGGGAAGCAATAAGGATGCACTAACTTTTGACGTCTATCTCACCTTTGTAGGACAATAATTGTAGAATTAGAAAAATTTCAATTTAGTCTTGCAAATAATGTTCACTAATATAGAGTTGAATCAAAGCACTAACGTTAGAGTTTAGTGTACTAATGGGTACTAACGATGCACTAAACATGTCAAACGTTTCTTTAGTATTTGAGATGCGTGCGGGGCTAAATTTAGACACGTAGCATTTTCCACTCTAAAATTCTTCCACCAAATTTAAAAGCACTAATAACAATATATTAGTGTAATGATTACTATTACGTTCGGGAATTTAACACAATGAAAAATACCCCATGTATTTCTTATGGGAGCTTCGTGACTTATAATTGGCTATATCTACACTAATAGTGAAGCACTAACGAAACTATTAGTATTTTCTACAAGCACTAACGATGCACTATCGAATGGTAATAACCTTTTCGTTAGTGCTCAAACTGGGGCCAAGTTCATGTTAGGCTCAAAGGTTTTTTTACTTGTAGTTCCTACACTAATGTAGCACTAATGTTAGGGTTGGTGGATTAAAAAACACTAACGATGCACTAAGGATTACACAAAAACAGATCATTAGTGCTTTTGAATTTGGCGGTAATTTAACGCAATGAAAAATTCCCCATGCATTCCCTCTGGGAGTTTCGTGACTTACAATTGGCTATATCTACACTAATAATGAAGCACTAACGAAACTATTAGTATTTTCTGGAAGCACTAACGATATACTAACGAATGACACTAATCTTTTCGTTAGTGCTCAAAGTGGGGGGGCCAAGTTCACGCTAGGCCCAAAGGGTTTTTCACTTGTAGTTCCTACACTAATGAAGCACTAACGTTAGGGTTGGTGCACTAAGAAGTAATAACAATTCACTAACGATTGCACTAAAAGAGATCATTAGTGCTTTTGAATTTGGCGGTAATTTAACGCAATGAAAAATTCCCCATGCATTTCTTATGGGAGTTTCGTGACTTACAATTGGCTATATCTACACTAATAATGAAGCACTAACGAAACTATTAGTATTTTCTGGAAGCACTAACGATATACTAACGAATGGCACTAATCTTTTCGTTAGTGCTCAAAGTGGGGGGGCCAAGTTCACGCTAGGCCCAAAGGGTTTTTCACTTGTAGTTCCTACACTAATGAAGCACTAATGTTAGTGTTGGTGCACTAAGAAGCACTAACGATGCACTAAGGATTACACTACAAGAATTCATTAATGCTTTTGTATTCGGCGGTAATTCGTCGCAATGAAAAATTCCCCATGCATTTCTTATGGGAGTTTCGTGACATGTAATAAGTCATAACCACACTAATATTTAAGCACTAACGAAACTATAAGTGTTTTCTAGAAGCACTAACGATGCACTAACGAATGGTACTAATTTTATCATTAATACTTGAAGTGGGGGGCAGCGTGAACTTGGCCCCCCCAAATGTTTTTTCTTTATAACTCCTACACTAATGAAGCACTAACGTTAGCGGTTTTTGCAGTAAAAAGCGCTAACGATGCACTAACGATTGCATTAGAAGAGGTCAATAGTGCTTTGGAATTTGGAGGTAATTTGATGCAATGAAAAATTCCCCATGCATTTCTTATGGGAGTTTCGTGACTTATAATTGACTATATCTACACTAATAGTGAAGCACTAACGAAACTTTTAGTATTTTGTTGAAGCACTAACGATGCACTAACGAACGGCACTATTCGTTTCCTTATTGCTTGAAGTGGGGGGGCCAGCGTGTACCATTGTTTTGGCTCTAGAGCCTACACTAATGAAGCACTAACGTCACGGGTTGGTGCACTAGGAAGCACTAACGATGCACTAACGAATGGCACTAGTTGTTTCGTTAGTGCTTGAAGTGGGGGGCAGCGTGAACTTGGCCCCCCCAAAAGGTTTTTTGCTTGTAGCTCCTACACTAATTAAGCACTAACGTTAGGGGTTGGTGCACTAAGAAGCACTAACGATGCACTAACGATTGACACTAATTTTATCGTTAGTGCTCAAAGTGGGGGGGCCAAGTTCACGGACCTGTTTCATTGCATATTTTTAAAAATGATATCCTACATATCTTAGTTGCTTATAGAAAAGGAAAACATAGTAATTTCACGATGTTAAAAAGCTTTATATTTTTAAAACAATGAGAAAGAGAACATAGTCAAAATTTGCAACAATGCTTTTATTGTTATTCTAAAATTATAATTGTTGAAATATTCCGTTTTTGCTCCGTTTCTATGTAGTCAAAATAACACTAATTTAACCCTTTGGGGATCCTATGGTACAATTTGTACCATACGCGTTTTTCATGGTACATTGCGTTATTTCTCTTCTATTTGAGCTTTTTCGTTCGGTTTTTGTTTTTTGTTTTCCAAGTCCAGAGGCCTTGTAGAAGACATTACGTATGGTTTCAGACCGTCCTGCGTCCAGACATAGGAGGTGATGACGTCATAAGTAAAAAAATTATTTTCTCATTTTCTAAGCCTATGTTCAATATTTTTTGTCGGGCTTATTTTTCTACGTAGAAAATTGAAATTTTGCACAAACATTCAGTCCACCGAGTAGTATTTACCAGATTTTTTGTTCCGATGTCAGTGCTAAAACAGGGGGGGAACCAGAGGGGCAAAGGGGTAAAAAAAAATGGATTTTTTTACCCCCAAAATCCTGTTTTTCGTCATTTTCCCGCCTTACATACATGATATGACCTCGTGAGTCATACCGTCTGAAAGGCAGTTCCATTCTGAAGAGAACGACGGTCGAATTATTATTCTAGGGTAATTAGGGCCGTCTCAGTGAATTTTTATCCAAATATACTTCTGTATAGGGTAAAAGTGGGGCATGGTAGGGAAATTTTTTCTGGCGGGCCTATTTTTTCACGTAGAAGATTGAAATTTTGCACAAACATTCAGTCCACCGAGTAGTATTTACCAGATTTTTTTGTTCCGATGTCAGTGTTAAAACAGGTGGGAAACCAGAGGGGCAAAGGGTTAAAAAAGGGATTTTTTACCCCAAAAATCCCGTTTTTCGTCATTCTCCCGCCTCACATACATGATAGGATCACGTGAGTCATACCGTCTGAAAGGCAGTTCCATTCTGAAGAGAACGACGGTCGAATTATTATTCTAGGGTAATTAGAGCCGTCTCAGTGAATTTTAATTCGAATATACTTCTGTATAGGGTAAAAGTGGGGCATGGTAGGGAAATTTTTCTGGCGGGCCTATTTTTTCACGTAGAAGATTGAAATTTTGCACAAACATTCAGTCCACCGAGTAGTATTTACCAGAAGTTTTTTCCCATTTCTGCGTAAAAACAGGGGGAGTACAGAGGGGCAAAAGTTGAAGAAAGGGAAATTTTGCTCCCAAAAATCCCTTTTTTCAGGAATTTCCCGCCTTAGATACATGATGGAGACATGTGAATGGTACCGCCTGAAAGACAGTTTTATTCTGAAGAGAATGATTGGCGGATTATAGTCCTAGGGTAATTAGGGATGTCTCAGGATTTTTTTTCCCTGAGATCATAGTGTTTTATGGTAATTTGGGGCATTGTGGGAATTTTTGATAAATTCTCCCGACCTTACTATTCAAGATAGAAACTTGAAATTTAGCACACACATTCAGTATACCAAGTACTATTTATCAGATTTTTTTTAGATGACTGCGATCACACAGGGGGGGTCCAGGGGGGCCAAAGTTCGAGAAAAAAAATTCCCTCCGAAATTTTCACTTTGACATTTTTTTCCCGCTTCTGGTATATGGTATGAGCATGCAAGTGGTACCATTTGAAAGCCAGCTCTATTCTGAAGAGAATGAGGTATGAACCATGATCCTAGGGTAAATAGTGACGATACAGTAGCTGCTTGACTGAAAGTCTAAAAAATAGCCCAAAAAGCCAGGATCCTTTAAGGGTTAAAATACACTGTTCTTATAGATGAACTGAGAATAAAAAAATACAGTGAAAACGGATAAAAAACATGGAATTTTAGCTTTTTTAAACTTACAGGAAGGTAGGCCTACTGTTAATTGTAATCTTACATTTTTTTGTAGTGTAAAGGTAATGAATAAAACTTATTTTTAGTTCTTATATGCTGGAGAAAGTAAAGAAAATACGTTTTGACGGTAAAGAAAGTACCGCACAAAGTTTTCTGACAGTATGCGCTTTCTTCAGGTAGGCACTTATATCTTCTTTTTCTGCACTGCAAGGAAATCGGTACCCACACCGCTGACACGAATGAGCATCTTTGCTTTGCGCTTACAACTCAATTGACAGAAGACTATGTTTTCCTTTTGAACTCCTTATGCGCGATGGTGGGAAACTCATTTTCAAGCTCTTGATTGAAAAACTCAGCTCTCGTGGCAGATGTCCGATGAAAAATCTACGTTCTATGTGAGGCCTAACAAGTCCTTTTGGCAACGTTTTCATGAAATCACGTCTTGTCATCACTGCGGACTTAGCGTAGACTTGATGCAAGACATACGCATTGACACCACACGCAACATCCACCAACATAAAGAAAATTGTCAATGGCTATCGTCTTGTTCGACGACTTGATGTGTAATCTGTACATTTTTTGTTTAGAGTATCCACTCCGCCTTTACTCATGTTATAAAATGTGATTATTTCAGGTTTCCCAGTCTCTGGGTCATTATTTGATGTGTGGTGCAAGACGTGCCACACGGTAAGACACAAAACTGCTAATAATCAGTAGATAACGAAAGACAACTGATCAGCAAAATACTCACGTAACTACTATAGTACGTCTCTGAGACCGCTCGACCCCTCCAGCGCCGCGCACAGGGGATCAATTATAACACGAACTTCACAATATGTAACCATTTGGTAGACAGGAAGGTAGACGAAAAGATCCACTTGTAGTAGTGAGACTGTGGAAAATATAATGATATGAAAAGTCGCAGCGGTCTGAGAGACGGTCCATAGTACTTACGGGTTAATCCTGATGTACACAAAACCATGGTTAATTAAAAGTTCTAATCACACCCTAGTTACATTTCACTTGTTTTAGTTTGACCACCAATCACTTCAAACTCGATCCATACCATATAGCTATATGCAATTATTCAAGGACTTACAGTTAGTAATACACATTATGTTGATTTTTGGTTTGGTTTGTTTCAGTTTAACGTCCCACGATTATGCTAGGGTGTCTAAAGGAGACGTGGAGCTAACGATTATAATAGAATCCGAATACTTCGGTCGTTCAACTGTACCCTCACCGGAAATCGAATTCGGGACCACGCGAACCGAAGTCAAGCGTGCTAGCCACTAGACCAAATGGAGGTCCTCACATTGTATTGATTTAAATCATTGTGTCAGTGTTATCAGATTCGAAGATCAAAAACTAGCGTGTCTGTGCTCCAAAAGTAGCGGATTTGAACTATTTGTAGGCCAAATACATACAGTAGAAATGAATTATTTGGCAACTAATGACTGGTACTAATGAAATGATTTTTAACATGGACTGGAAAATGTGATGGACATATTGCAAGAAATTATGATCGATGAACAGAAACAATTCTAGACAGGATACCACGAGATAAAAACAGCCTAGAAAACGTCCTTGTTCAAGAAGGTTTGACGAAATCAAGAACAACTGGGGAGTATGATTATGTTTATGATTTTATTATATCTGGACCTCAGAGATAATCTAAACTAAGTCATAATTTCATAATTTTACAGGAGAAGCGAAAAACCGGTTCCTTAAGTAAGACCTATAGTACTCTTTTTCAAACTATACTAAGTAGTTACAAAGAAATAGCATGCTTTTACCGTATACTTACATTATTACACCACTAGAAAGAATGTACCATAAAAGTATTGTTAACTCAACTTCGACCAATAAGTGACTTAGCATTATCTACCTCTAAAGTTCATATATATATATATATATATATATATATATATATATATATATATATATATATATATATATATATATATATATGTGTGTGTGTGTGTGTGTGTGTGTGTGTGTGTGTGTGTGACTTTTATTAGGAAAGGTAGGCTAAAAACGGATCTAAAATTCAACGAAATTCGTACAGGGAAAAAAAATATTTTTGATTCTTCATATTGCAGCAAAACCACAAAAATTAATAGAAAAGAAAACTAGAAAGGTAAGAATCACTTGTTTTGCCGGGACAGAAAAAATAGATACATATAGCTCGAATTACTATATACTTATATAATACACTATGTGATCAAAAGTATCCGAACACCTAGCTGAAAATGACTTACAAGTTCGTGGCGCCCTCGATCTGTACTTCTGGAATTTAATATGGTGTTGGCCCACCCTTAGCCTTGATGATAGCTTGTACTTTAGCAGGCATACTTTCAATCAGGTGCTGGAAAGTTTCTTGGGGAATGGCAGCCCATTCTTCACGGAGTGCTGAACTGAGGAGAGGTATCGATGTAGGTCCGTGAGGCCTGGCACTAAGTCGGCGTTCCAAAACATCCCAAGGGTGTTCTATAGGATCCTAGTCGGGACTCTGTGCAGGCCAGTCCATTACAGGGATGTTATGGTCGTGTAAACACTCCCCACAGGCCGTACAGTATAAACAGGTGCTCGATCGTGTTGAAAGATGCAATCGCCATCCCCGAATTGTTCTTCAACTGTGGGAAGCAAGAAGGTGCTTAAAACATCAATGTAAGTATGCGCTGTGAGAGTGCCACGCAAAACAACAAGGGGTGCAAGCCTCCTCCAAGAAGAAACATGACCACACCATAACACCACCACCTTCGAATTTTGCTGTTGGCACTACACACGTTGACAGATGACGTTCACCGGGCATTCGCCACACCCACACCCTGCCATCGGATTGCCACATTGTGTACCGTGATTCGTTACTCCACACAACGTTTTTTGACTGTTCAATCGTCCAATGTTTACGCTCCTTACACCAAGCGAGGCGTCGTTTGACATTTACCTGCGTGATGTGGGGCTTAAGAGCAGCCGCTCGACCATGGAATCCAATCCTCACGCCTAACTGTCATAGTACTTGGAGTGGATCCTGATGCAGTTTGGAATTCCTGTGTGATGGTCTGGGTAGATGTCTGCCTATTACCCTTTACGACCCTCTTGAACTGTCGGCGGTCTCTATCATTCAACAGAAGAGGTCGACCTGTACGCTTTTGTGCTGTACGTGTCCCTTCACGTTTTCACTTCACTATCATTCAGGTAGGAGTGTGGAAATCTCGCGTACAGACTTCTGTCACAAGTGACACTCAATCACCTGACCTCATTTGAAGTCCGTGAGTTCCGCGGAGCACCCAATTTTGCTTTCTCACGTTGTCTAATGACTACTGAAATCGCTGATAACGAATACTTGGCAATAGGTAGCAGCACAATGCACCTAATATGTTTCGCAAGTAATTTTCAATCAATATAAAATTTCAACATAATGGACGCACAATTAGTTTTCTCGAATAAAGATCATATGCACCGCTGAGAGTTCAGGAATAAGCTTAATCTATGTTATGGCACTGGATATATGCTTCCGTATGAACTTGTATAAGAAACAGAATGTACTTAAAGTGAGACGCAAACTATACGAAACATCGGACTTTGAATCTAATTTGTTTGGTGATCCAACCCAAGACCACAGATAGCAAAGATGAATACCGTAGCTCCCACCACAAGTTCCTGTTTTAAAGTGTCAATTAAACACTGAGATGTGAAACGGTAATAAAGCATTTGATCAATTTGAAACAAAATATATTGTAGTAATAATCTACTCTATTTGTTAAGATAATGAACATTATATTTTGTTTTTAAAATGACAGTCAAAGCAGAATGTATTGGATAATACTTGAGAAATTGTAAAATTTCAATTTCGGTACGATTAAATACATTTGTGCTGCTATGTGTTGCGTTATCCGTTAGGAGGTACTTAACAATTCTGATTCAAAGGAAGGAAATAAACTACTTTATAGTACTGGAGTTAATTTAATACAGTTTAATTGTATAGGCAATACTAAAGCTATCTGAGACAAACTCTATTGCTGAAAGTGAAATATGGATTACTAGTAGGGTTTTACCCCAAATATGTTATACCCACTGATGATGGAACCTGCAACACACACATGGAAAGCACTAGCGCTAGGAAATTAGCTACGAAGAGATACATCATACCATAATTCTAAGTCAAGAATGAATGCAAAAAACAAGAAGCTGAAACGACATACTGTACGATAATAATACTTTTAGAATTTTAATTTCACACTATTTATTTCGAGAATTTCGAGACGAGACCGAGACTTGGTCTTCGAGACCGAGACCGAGATCGAGACAAGCATCTGTTGACCGAGGCGAGACCGAGACCGAGACTGCGATTTTTGACTCGAGACGAGATCGAGACCGAGACCGCTACTTATCAACCAAGACGAGACCGAGACTGTATAAAGTCTCGTCTCGT
The DNA here is from genome assembly GCF_964235325.1 of Thermobia domestica. Lineage (NCBI taxonomy): Eukaryota > Metazoa > Arthropoda > Insecta > Zygentoma > Lepismatidae > Thermobia > Thermobia domestica. The sequence goes on from NC_137464.1 coordinate 130,025,087, forward strand.
CTCGTCTCGATACCATCCCTACTTCGGGGATTACGGCATATTTTTTCGGAGGGAGTGGGGGTAAAATAGCTAAGGGTGTAGCCAGAAAATGAAACAGGGGTGATCAAAAATGGAAACTGATGAATCGAAACGATACTTTGACAGGAAATGAACAAATATACTTCGAGAATTACTGTAGTTTCGAAGGAAGGTGGAGGGGGTGGTGAAATCAGATAAGGATGTAGCCAGAAAATGAAAATGAATTATCCAAAAATGAGAACTGACGAACCTAAGTAACAGTTTCAGAAATTTATCGCGATGTCTAGTGTTCGAAAAATCTTAATACTAATTAACTTAGTTTAAATTTGTTCACTCCCAAGGTGGCGCTCCAAGCATTTGACGTGTGGGGCTTTAAAGCATTTGTTTTTGACTGCACTTCGATGTTTCATGTGCAAAACTAGTTTTTCATAATTTGATTTTAAGACATTTTTATAAATTAACAACAGCATTTTTGAGAGTGGCAGGTGAACAGGTTCATAATGTTTTGAGTTTATAAACCATAACCCCGTGCCAATAAATATCGTAAATACCCAAATGACCTAAGTGAAAAAGCTAAAAGGGCATTATCGTTAACAAACTAACGTAAAAGACGTGTTAGTAAAAAACATGACAGTTTTACAGAGACATGTAAACCAATATAACGTGAAGTCTCAAGATCGAATACTGTAAATATATACAGAAGAAATGATTATTTATAAAATTGTGGAGTGTGCAGAGTAGGGTTATTTCCTACAAGAGTATGACATAACACTGATGATCAAAAGATATCTTAACAAATAAGGGAAAACATATCCAAAGTTCAAAAATAATTTGCTCGTAAGTTTTCTTCAACGTCATTCCGAAAAATCTCAGATATCGATTTCGTGTGTGGCTATCCCGACGTTCCAGATGTGTTCGATTTCCATTTTGGGCAGGTAAAAAGGAAACTCTCGCAGCCAAAGCTTTACTGTAAGGGAATGATGATAATGCATGTCAGTTGCAATGCAATAGGAAGGTAACACAAAAAAATTAATGCTTGTTCCTATTCACCCCACCTGTTAGTTGAATAGAAAAAAACAACATTTAAAAAAATATAAATATATAACTAAGGAGCAGTATTTTAATTTAATATTTGCAACAGTTTCATTGCCTCAATAAAGACTGTCATTTATTCATATTAAAAAGTAAACTTCCGATGTGTCTGAAACGGAAAGTTTTCAATGAATGTATTCTTCCTGTTTTGACATACGGAGTTGAGACATGGACACTAACAAAATCAGACATTCAGTCTGCAGACTACACAAAGGAGAATGGAGAAATGTATGCTCGGAAAAACCCGAAGAGATAGGAAAAGAAATACGTGGATCAGGAAGATGACAGGAGTGACGGATATTATTGCGAAAATAAAGGGACTGAAGTGGCAGTGGGCGGGACATATCGTAAGAAGAACTGATGGCAGATGGACAAAGGCAGTTCTCGACTGGATACCTAGAGACAGGAAACGCCCAAGAAAGCGTCCTAATACAAGATGGAGTGACGAAATGAAAAAGCACTGTGGCATAGCATGGGAAAGAACAGCAGAAGATAGATGGTTATGGAGAAAAGTTGGAGAGACCTTCATCCAGCAGTGGATCGACATCGGTTTAAAATGATTATATAAAGATATATATATATATATATATATATATATATATATATATATATATATATATATATATATATATATATATATATATATATATATATATATATATATATGTTTAAAAACTATTTTTCCTCAATGCATTATATCACTGTAAAATGTGCTAAACTGCACAAGAATTGCTAGGAATGATGGATTGCTGATACAACAGGTCCAGGGTCTGGAAGCGTCCACCTTATGTCCAGGGCCTGCACCGAACTTTCCTACACTGAATCTTCCATATCCCCACAAAAATACCCTTTCTTGCAATTTGTCCTATTTTTAAAGGACGGTAAAGTCCCTGGACCTCACAACCTTCATCTTTATTTCTAGGTCAAATGGCTAAAGCTAGAAACACCAAAGACAAATGTTGATTATGATTAATGGGAATGAGAATGAGAATGAGAATTAGAAATACGAAATTTGATATAAAAGCCTTTCACCAAACGTGTATTACGAAAATAATTTCTTTAAAAAGTTCATGAAGTCGCCATCTTGGATCCAATATGGTCGATGAGAATGTATTTCACAATCGCTGGGGATAGAAATAACCAAATGAAATACACATATTGATTATCAAGATGTGATCACGAAATGATAAAGTGTGAAAAAGTCGTTGTCTTGAATTCAAAATGGCCTCCTAAAATAAAAATCGAAGGAACTAAATTTGGTAGAAATGTTCATGAGAATGGGCAGGTAAAGGGGAGAATACCAAATGCAGAAAAGTTCTCATCGTGGATCAGTATGGCACCCTGAATAAATAACGAAAGTATATGCACAACCCAATAAATGGATGAAGGCAGAAACACTGAATTTGGTATAAATGTGCATTATGATGACTACGTAAATGGGATAATATGAAACTTTGAAATGGTTTTCATCTTGGATTGAATATGGTCGCAATCACGAAATAGGAACTTTTCCCCTGTATATGACTTTAATCGAAACAACTACAATTGGCATCTGAATTAAACCAACAAAATGAAAATACAGAATAAAAGCGAAGATATCTGAAAAGCCCTCGAAAAAGTGGACGAAAACAAACTACGCTTACATTGTACGGAAATGGTGGCTACTTTGAAATTGTATGTACGGTTGCCATATTGAATTCAAGATGACAACATTTTCAAAGTTTCCAGTGATGTCATCCTAAAATTTTAGGTGGGTATACGCACTGACATTTATTACACACTCTATAGATGCGGTATATAGACTTCATAAATTTTAGGTAGCCATACAATGGTGTCTCAAAATTGAAGGTGAGTATACGCCGAATTCCCTCGTATTCCCTCCATTACATTCTTGGTATTATCCAATTTACCTAATGGATTTACCAATTTATCATAATGCACATTTATACCAAACTCTGTGTTTGTATAGCTTCAGCCATTTGGTTTGTGCATATACACTTCTTATTTTATTTAGGCTGCCAAATAGGATCCACGATGGCAACTTTTTTCAAAATTTGGCGTTGTTTCCTTGACTTGCTCATTCTCAAAAATATTTCTACCAAATTTGGTACATATAACTTCAGCACTTTGACTGTACATATAGCTTTGATTTTTATTTTAGGAGGCCATATTGGATTCAAGATGACGATTTTTTCATACTTCAGTGCGTGATCACATATTGATAATCAATATTTGTATCACATTTGGTGTTTCTATCCCCAGCGACTGTGAAATATATTCTCGTCCGCCATATTGGATTCAAGATGGCGACTTCTTGAACATTTTTATTATTCTTTTAATGCACGTTTGATGAAAGGGTTTTATACCAAATTTCGTATTTTTAGGTTCAGTAGTTCGGGCTGTGCATATACTGTCCTTATATTTTAGGAGTCATATTGGATTCAGGATGGAGACTTTTCCCAAATTTATTTTCTGTTTCTAACCTCCTCGTGATGGTCATTATTTATACCACATTTGGTGTCTCTATCCTCAGCGTCTAGGCTCTGTATTTTTATGACAAATGCTTTCGGCCACCATATTGGATCCAGGACTTTGGGAGTTGATAGGGGAGGTCATTCTAAGCAAAAATGTTTATGTGAACATACAGGCTTTCGGAGATAGGTGGAGATAATTTTTTGCATCTTGCACTTGCCCATTCTTGTTTCAAACATTATAGCACACCCTGTAGTGGTCTTACATTACATACTATAGCTTGTTTTAAAGCTAATGAAACAGGCTTTTAGGAGGTCTGCAATTTGTCTCAATACTGCATACAATAAGGAAGTAACGGAGGGATTTTTTAAAATTCTCTTTTGTAACACAATTTTTTTACTGTTCTTGAGTAGAAACTCTGTCAGTAGAGAAACTGTTTCTGATTTCAGGAAAACTATACACAGGTGTCAAGTTGTTATCTTCTTTAGAAGCCACCACCGCCCGCTGGAGTCACTCCTCTCGCTCGCTCCTTATACTGCCTGTCGAAACAACTATTTATAGCGTACGACAAAAACAAAAAATTGGCCGCTAGGTGGCAGGGACAGCCGAGGCTTCTTCTCGTCAATTTCAATGTAGCTCTACAGCAATTCGGCATTTTTTTTCCCCCAATTTTTGAAAGAAGTAGTACAATTTTTCAAGAACTTACTTACATATGGCAAGATTGTATATATTTTTTAAATAAGAATTTTACTTTTAACAAATTCTACGTATCTATTATCACAAAGTAAGAGAAAGGTTAACACAAAAAGAGCGCAATAGACATGTAATCATCGTTAGCTGTATCAGTCAGTAACGCCATGTTATTTGTGATTCGCTAAGTATTTCTCTCACATATAAAAAATAAATAATATTAATTGAAAATATATAAAGTATCATTGTTAGTTTCTCAAAGAAGTAAATCCAAAATAGACCAAACACATACTGTTAAAAATACTTACTCAAAAATGAGTAAAATTGACTCAAATTTGAGAACATTGTGTTCTCAGAATAGCTCCGAATACATTGTTCTCAAAAGTGAGAATGTGTGGGTGTTCAAAATATAAGAACAATATGTACTCAAATTTGAGTAAATTTTACTCACTTTTGAGTAAAAATTCTCTTAAAAGCGAGATAAAATATTCTTAAATAAAATGAGAAACTGCTATTTCTCAAAAATAACGAGAACGTATTTTCTCAAAAATGAGAAAGTTAACCGTAAAATGAGATGAATGTAATCAACATTGAGAAACTCTTTGTTCAAAAACTAGTAATGCTCTCCTCACAATTGAGAACATGTATACTCAAAAGTGAGTAGAAAAGTATTCGAAATGCTCAGATAGCCGCAAAACTGAGAAACACACGTTCTCAAAAATTGAGAATATTTCCTCTCAAATTTAAGAAAAACTCTTCTCAAAAATGAGAAGGGTTTTTTTAAAAAAATGAGTAAAAAAGTACTCAAAAATGAGATTTTATTAGTATTCAAAAATGAGAAAAAAGTACTTATTCTGCTGCCTTGCTGACACAGGGAAGGTTTCCTGGAACGAGAAAGGAAGATTACTCTCACACTGCACTGGCCAATTTATAGTAAGTACGCCTTCTACACATTAGTATTGAAGTTAAAACATTTTCCTCTTAAAAGTTGGAAAATAGAAATCAGTTTTTGAAAAAAATACGAGTATTTCAAAAATTACTTCTATTTCCCAGCTTTGAAGATGAAAATGTCTAACATCAATATTAATGTGTAGAAGGCGTACTTACTATAAATTTTTTAGTGCGTGTGTGAAATTCATCTACCTTTGTAATTTTGGGGAATTTTCCCTGTGCTTGCAAGGCAGCAGAATAAATACTCCCATTCCTATTTTTGAATACTAATATAATCTAATTGTTAAAGTACTTTTTTACTCAATTTTGAATCTGCAAGGTTACATTTTTATGCTGAGACCTGTTGTTTCCATAAATAGCATAGATGAGAATTTTAATTTAATCAACACACAAGCTCCTTGTAACTTATTATGTTGGTTTGCGTAGTTTTAAACAAGTAAGCCTGATATGGTGGACAAATTTTATGTGCACTGGTTTTCTCGATGTATTCTCGTTTCCTCCTACTTTCTTCATTGCATCACTTCATTATCATTGCCTTCTCCTTTAGCCTTGAAACATAATCATGCGACGTTACACACACACAAACAAACAAACTTAAATGTATATATATTTGTTTCATTTTGATTAAAGGAAAATATATTTGTACATTGTATTTTTTATTTGTCAAATAATAAACTAAGTCTATACATGAGCACAATTTTTATAACAACTTACATAAGACAATGAGGATACATGAACCCTCTGAATATGCCTACAAAGTAATATGACAGATTTATGCATTCGTTGGAAAACAGTCTGTGTCGACTGCCAATTCAGTACCAATTCCAACATTTAATCAAATAATTTCCTCCTAACGTTCACACTACAACTAACACATGAAAACTCGTCAAAACTTGTGGAACTTGCTCACATATTTCTAAACAGGCGTATTTTTTTTTTTCGGAGAGTAATTCGCTGACTACTTTCTCAATATCAACGTGGGCTATGTTCGAGATCCTCCCAGAAGTTTTTCATTTGCTATAAATGTGTCTATGCCTTCATCTCCCTGGAAACAAAGAGATTGTGTAATTAGTGACAATAGAAATAAAAATAAAATGAAATACTTTTAAATCTTATTCGTGTATGGCGATATCTCGAATAATATTAGTGTTGCTACGTTCTAATTTGAATTAGTATCAATTGAAATACGATAATATAGACTCTGGTAAAGACAGTAAAGAGAATTATGCAATATTTCTTCAATTAATATTGAAACCAGAAGTTGTAGTAGATCTACCATTTAGTGTTTTAGCAGAGTGATTAGAGTGGAAATGGAATATATTCTGGGGACACTTAATCGATTAAAAAATATACAATATGAGATTACTGTCTATGCTCTATAGTGATCAACGTTAACCGGAAATGGTTTATTTCTATCACTACAAGTAGGTGGATCACATCCATTAACGAACTCCTCCGAGATAATTATCTAGCTGTTGATTGCAGAAAACAATTTTAAAATTATCTTTTGTTGAAGAGTTATTGAGCGGTGTAACGGACGTACTTAGCCAGAGGTGTTTACCCTTGCAAGGATGGCCCTCTCGAGGGCATCCTCACCCTCAAATTCTCTCAACCATAATGACGCGAGGACAATGACAAGCTTGGACAGCGAGGGCGAGGGCCAACTGTCACTGTCAGGGCTAGAGCGAGGACAAATTTCCAACACGAAGGCGAGAGCGATGGTCAACTCTCTTCGAAGGTGAGGGCGAGGGCCAATTCACTGTGAGAATGAAGGTGAGTGAGGTTGGAGTAAAATGAACACCTATGGTACTAACATTACAATATCATATATATCCCACTTGCGTGATCCTAATAAACATCAAATGAAAGACTTAAGACCTGACTCGTCTATGGCGATCTTTATAATAATAGTAGGGTTGTCACGTTCTGGAAGGATTAATATCAATTGAAATAAGATTATAATAAATAAGGAAATTGAAAGGTAACCAAAAATATTTCGATCTGTTTCATCTATGCAAGACAAGGAAACAATAAACCTGGAAATCAGTCATTTCTGCTTATGTGTGACGAAAAAAAACATAAGTGGCGTCTTTTAGCGGAGCTTCCTGAATCAATACTTGTTCTGTCACACTTAATACATTTACTCAAAGTCGAACCGTTTTAAGAAAGGCTATGAGTCACCAACATAAGTAAAATCCTCTTATCAGTTTTCTTCACTGTTTCCCTTCCAGGAAAAAGAAAGAAAGAAAGAAACAATGAATCACACCACAAATTCTAATTTATATAAAATTTCACCGTTATTCGATTTCTACTTTTTTAGCAATTGTTAAACGAATTACTAGAATGCTTTGAGAACAGTAGCGTAACTAAGAATGCATGCCCCCCTCCACCCGCGAAAATGCCAAAGGGCTCTTCCTGTTTCTACGTTCATGGCACACGTACAATTTATACAGTAGTAGAGTTATTTTTCCATCTAGTCAGACATTACTTGCTAATATACAAAAATTGCACATTATTATTATTATTAAGCAATTACATGGGACTAAAAAGTTTCTTAAAAGAAATAATTTCTAGGAATTAGGAATTAGATTTCTGAGCTGTCGGCATCTAAGGCCACGTTAGCCCATCCCGTATGAAGGATGACGTCCCTCAGCGAGCCCACTGTACGATGAGAGGGAAGGAAGAAAGGATTGGGAAAGGAAGGAAGCAGCCTGGGACCATTATATTAGGTACCTCCATCCCGGCATTTGAATGGTATGAATGAACGAAACCCAAGAAAGACTTCACTCAAGATGGCAGGTCTGAAAAAGCTGTTACACTCTTTCGGCCGAGTGTCCCCACCAGGAGTCGAACCTGGGACCGCTCACCTCAAAGGCAAGAGCAGAAATAATTTCTTCCTAACGTTCACATTACAACTAACATATGAAAACTCGTCAAAACTTGTGGAACTTGCTCACATATTTCTAAACCGGCGTATTTTTTTTTTCGGAGAGTAATTCGCTGACTACTTTCTCAATATCAACGTATCTTCTCTTTCAATATCTTCGCTTTAGTGCTCAGGATTGGCAAAGGGCTCAACCAATGCCGTAACTTTTGCGGGGGAATGGGGAAACTGCCCCCCCCCAATTAAGCTTCCAGTTGTTTGATAGGATTCATTTGAGTTAAAACTTTGTTGCTTTGTATGATGTGATATGAACAGGAACTTATAAATAAAGCTTGGAATAGGTTTACCACATAACAGGAAAAAAAAAATGAAACGAAAATGTGTTCCGAGCCTCATTCAGTAAAATGTGTCCTATTAGAGCCCCAGACAAAATATATATATAGTAAGGCTTTCAACATATTGTCTCATTTAGTTAACTTGTGAAGCACCGTACTATTTTCAAAAGCATTGCAAATAATTTAAGATGTTTCTGCTGCCCCACTATCTGAACGAAATACATTCCTTTAAGATGTAGCATATATGTAATATAGATCTTACTTTAGTAAACCATCAACTGGCGCCCCAAGAAGTATCGAACACGTTTAGTAAGGATTTCACATCAAATGCCATCATCATTCTAGGGGGCCTCAACTTGACATATTTTAGGAGGTCTAATTAATGTTTGGTCTTCCAAGAAAAAGCCCAAGTTACGGGGCTGAGCTCAATTTCATCTTCGACCTTGTTCTACGAATATAAAGTTTGATGGCTTTTAGTGTACTGAATGATCGCTCAGGATTGGCTTCGTCAGAGGCACAGTGCGATACAGTTGCAAAGAAGTACACAAATCCAGAACACTACTAACATAGGAAGTTATCTACGACTAAATAATTGGCTAATTAATTCCAAGTTAAAATTTCACTAAATTGTTTCTTCACTACTCATCGGAAACTTGTTAGTTGTTGCAACAAAAGGCGATACATTTTCCGAGTAGAATTCACTAAATCTATTATAGCTGGTTCCGTGATTTCTTTTTCCTCTAAGTAGAGTACTCTTGCAGTAATATGAAACCTGCAAAGTGCTTTTGAATGGAGTTGAATTTCAGTTTAGCGTCCCTTTCAGCAGCGAGGCTATGTGAGACGTGGACCTAATGATTAACGTGGAATCCGAACCACATGAGCTCCCGCCGGGAATCGAACCCGGGTCTCCCGCGCCAAGAGCGCGTACGCTAACCGCTTAGCCACGGAGGAACTCTGCAAAGTGCTTTTAACATCCAAACATTATAAAGTTATACTCCAAAACTTAAATACCGGAGCCTGTTAGTTACGCCACTGCTTGAGAATACAGATTCTTTATTCACAGAAAGGAAACTTAATGACTACATATCAGGGTTGGCTGGTTTAAAACATTGTTTAAAGCAGCTGGTTTTTTCAAAAAAAAACCAACTGGTTTAAACCAAGAAACGAAAATGTTCGTAAAAGTGTAAGTGTTTGTAAAATCTTGATGAACACACATTTGTGGGTTATCACGTTTCACTCCCGTATATTATTCGTATTATATTCAGACCTAAATTCCCCATTCATTACTCAAAAAGATTATACTACAAAAGCAACTTTTTTTAATGTAAGTTTATAAATGTTTGTTTTGTGATTTTTTTGTAGTTATTATTGTTATGTAATTGCAATCAAAGAAACATTCTAAATATTGTTTTGTTTACTATTGATAAAATACATCGAAATGCCGTACTTTGTGTGTGGGGGGAGGGTCATACAGACCCCACGAGAGGCATTTAGCGAAATGAGAAGTATCTTCGATATCTATTTATGTATAAATGAGTCTGAGCCAAAGTGGACTCAAATAATTCGTATCTTTGTGATATGCAAATTAAGTCGTTGTATTTCTTTAATTTAGACCAATAAAAGTCGTTGTTAACTAACTTGAATTAAATTAGTTCTTCTGTACTCCGTAGTACTTTGAAATTGTCCATATGTAATTCAGTATAATGGTTTAACTTGTGCACTGTTTATCTTTTTGTCCTTCTGAAATGACTCTTGAAAGCTATATTAAGAAGCATGTAAAGATCAGTACAACGTATTTTTATCAGGATTCCTTCGTGAGTGAGTCGGCAGACGTATCGTATTTGTGGCCAATTAGTCCTGGTTCCGAGTACAAATGGAGGACATTTTTTCTCGGATGTAGCTCGAGAAGCAGTTTTTATTCCGCTTTAAGCTTATGTGACCCCTTCCAGCATAACCCGGCTGTTGCATAATAACATCAAGGCGACACAAACTTATTTCTGTCCATATATGATATGAATATATAGAGCAAATTATTTAAACCAAATAAACCTGGTTTAAACCAAAAAAACCTGGTTTAAACCAAAAAACCCGTTTTTTGTTTTTTTCAATAAAAGCCATGGTTTTTGCCAACCCTGCTACATATACAGATGACGTTAGAACCATCCATTAGTATGCAAATCAAATTATTTATAAAACCATCCTTCTATTAAGATATTTCCAAAACGTATAACCTGGAAAGTAAATGTATTAACTCTGTAATTATGAAACTATGATTACAATTGAACGATAATGGACATATTCCTAATCAGGAAGGTATACAAAAATTATGTGTCCAATGAAACGCCTGACACGACTTACTTGTAGCTCTGCAATGACATATTCGTGGCTCCTGTAAGATGCCGGCCTTCTTCTTACTATTTTAGCTCCTTTCTTACGTATGATTACACCTTGTGGTAGTAGAAATGGAAGCAAATGTAGTGCGCAATTGATTGCTATAGAGAGAAAATATGACTAAGTCAGTATATAATAATGTTTGGAATTAGTAGATATTGCTATTGTCTGCCAAAATATTTTTTGAAGTACAATGTAAATCACACTAAATTATTCAAAAACTACGTCCATGAGTTGAAATAAGGTTTTACTTAAAGTGTACTGCTTTCTAAAGCCCTAGACAATTGTTATATTCCTTAGCACAATGATGGGGAAACATTTTGGGCCGCAGGCTAAAGAAAAACGAAAAAAAATATAGGTGGGCCAATATAATTTAAAAAAAAAACAACAGTGATTGTATCACTTGTAAAACCAAGCTCTATTAATACTCGAAAGATCGTGAAGGGGAATGTGATAAATGGTATTGTGAATGCATTTTTAAACATTTCTCATAATTTGGCTGGAAGTATAATCCACTGATTCTCAGAAGTGAAGTTATATTCGTCAGGTAATGAATCACGTCGTGGGCTGGGTGGAAACGTTTAAGGAGCTACATCTAATCCGCGGGCCATGCTTTGCCCATCACTGTCTTAAGACGTGAAGATAATAAGCCAAAGATGTGCAATTTTGAGTTCATGTACGTTTATTTAAAAGGTACTACGTGTTTCAAAATACTGACTTATTTTTACTTCTCAAAGTAAAGCATATAAAAGCTACTATTTGCTGCGATTGAATTATAACAATAAAACAATGTTTGTGAATAGACACTATAAAAAGATAATGTAAAGAAAAAAAAACAAATGGGTGCTTTGCCAGAAGTAGGGTTGTGTTGATGACAAATAGACTCTTGTGTACATATTTATACATGCAACCTGAAATATGATAAATATACACGAAAACTTGATCTTACTCACCAAGAACTTTCTCTAGCGAAACCTTAAAGAAAATTATCACTGCCAAACAGATGACATTGAAAACAGACTCTGTCGCGCCGAACAAATTTTTAAATTCAGCATCCATCTGAAATACAAAGATTTAATTGTTATACAAATATATTCTATTAAATAATATATTTTACCTTTTTCTAGTCATGAAGTTCCAAAGTAGTTCATTGTCATAATGTTTTACTGCAATGTTAGAAATGCGCATACATGAATAATGTGAAGTAGCAATTAGACTCTTGTTCAGGCAAAGTAAACTATGATAAAACCAGGCAGATCGTGCTGTTACTGGTTGTACGTACAACTAATAAGTCAGATATTCCCGAAATTAGTATGATAAATTTTTACCTAATAACATTTAGTTTTATATTAATTTGGTATCTAATAAAAAACACTGAAATAAGACTAAACTTTCGAGCTAAACGTGTAAACCTGTTCTTCAAAACCTCGAAATATTTTCAGTTTACTTCGTGTTCTTTAGTATTGAGTATTATATTAGTAGCATTTCGGTAGCGCTTGCTACCTTCTCAGTTGCACGAATAACTCACACGGAAAATATTACACCTCTCACGATGTCATCGTAGAGTTTTGCATGTATGCTTTGCTTGTAAAATTCTCAACTCTAATGAGGAAGGTAGTAGGGGCTACCGAAATTGTTTGGATTAGAATACTGACTACTACAAAAGACAGAATAAAAGATATATGCAAGAAGTATTTCGTTACTATGAAAAACCCTGCCAAATCTTATCGTTGCAAACATTCAAATGAAACGAATGAAATCAAAGTTTCAGTATAATGCCTTACATTTATACTCTGTATGCTACAGAGGTTGAAGTCTTGAAGGCCGAAGTCCCGAAACAATGAGGTCGTATGTTTTGTAAAGCTGTATATGAGAATGGTTATTTCTTATTTTGAAGGGAAAGAAAATCAGAAGTTTATTGGTTTCTTCCGAAGCCTACTTTTGTTTAATTGAAGTAATAACTAAATATGATATTGATTGATAGACTTGGATTTTGGGGACTAGTCCTTTTCCATCCAGGGGCGTGTACAAGGAAATTGCGGGGGGGGGAGGAGTAGAATAGTACATAGTAGTCATAAGTATTGAATCTTGTCAAGGCAGATTTTTAATTGTAGATTCCATTACAGGGAAAACGAAGGTAGTAGTTGAATATAAAAAAAAAGCTTGAAAAAAGCTGTATTCCTTAAACAACGTGCTTTTCTTTCATATGTACGCAGGGGGAATGAGAGATGAATTTGTCACTTGAGAAATAAAGGAAATGGGGGAATGGAGAAGTGGGAGGAAACGGGAGAACTCCGAGAAAACCCACGCACACGGTGTTTGTCTACTACAAAGTTCACTTCGCGGAAGTTGGGATCGAACGAAGAACACTATGCACCACCTCGGCCCTTGGTAAGGCGGATTCAAAATACTGTACTGTCAGATTCATATCCTGACTGAAATGTACCAGTATAAAGTCCCAGCATTGTACGGACAAGACATTAACCAGGTTGAACTGCACGAAGCCAAAGAACCTAACCAGACGGTAAAGGGAGACAGAGATGGATGAGACGTATGAATAATAATACAAAAATAGGTACAATGAAGGAATTGATATGAAACTCGAAAAAACTAACCTTCTGTGCAACTCGCATACCTTCATTTTTCAGGCTCCTACACTTCCCGATGGGTAACGAAACCAACACCCGTGTTAAACAATAAATAATTCAGCTGAAACAGCCACCGTAGTGTTCGTAGTTTGAGGGAAAGTTCCCTAGTCTAGGGAAATTTCATAGGTAAATTTAGCAAAAACGAAAAAAGGGAATTTTTCGATAAAACGTGAAAAATTCAGGGGAATTCTCTAGTTGACTGATTAACGAACATCACTACTTAAATTGTTCTTCGTTATTCAGAAATAAACCAATACAATTGCAATAGTTTGTGTGTGCTGCAAGTAGCATAATTTGCACCCATTGTTAGCTGGTGGGGTGCACGGTGGCTCAGTGGGGAGCGCTTACCTCAGGTACATGGTTTCCTTGGTACGATTTTCACCCAAGCAAGCTTGTGATAAACAACATTGTGTTCGTGGATTTTGACGAGGTATTCCCGTTTCCTCCCACTTTCTCATTCTTCCATCATCATTCACTTGCTTTAATCATCGTCTTCCTTAACCTAATCATGGGATGTTAAACTGAAAGATTTCACTATATTTCATTTTGTTGGCTGTGTGTATACTTTTGCACAAAAAAAAACGTAAACGTAAAAATAGAAGGAAAAAGTAAATGAATAAAGCAAATGTGGTTGGTAGCAGAAGCGTCATTTCAGATTTTGCTTGTGGGAGGGCAAGACCCCTTGATATAAGAAAATTTTCCGTTTTTCACTGACTACTATTCTACTTAAAAAAATCTATATAAATCTCAATCTCAGGGGGTGCAATTACCTCTCCCTGCCCCCTAAATGACGCCACTGGTGGTAGTTCCCTTAATATAGCTAAATTAAAATTATTACATAACTTCTGTCATACGTATTGGACACTCAACGAACAACGAAAAATTTGATAAAGTGAAAAGTTTGTGTCAGTCGAGGGAAATTTTCTTAAAGAAACCTACGAACAGTGCCACCAGGTTCGTCCTGCACTTACTCGGTTAGATAGCATTCATGCTTTTATTGCCACCTAGCACAAGTTCGTTCGTGTTTATGCTATACGTCCACACTGTATTTACATCGAGCCCTTCTGAAGTTAATCTGTATGTAGTACTAGAGCTTCTTATTTAGTGCTGCTAAAAAAAAAAAAAGAACTTTAACCTAACCTGAGAATGTAAGAAATGTGTCAAAACTTGATAGAACAGTCTGCTCGAGTAATGCCTGTTTTTTTTTTTTTTTTTTTTTTTTTTTTACATTGTAGCTTTTATGCAACAGATTCGGAATCCGTATTTATATGGCAATCGTAAAGGAATTGCAATTTTTTAACTAATACTTCTGGTGGTCCCTTGAAATTTTATCTGTGCAAGTGAGCAGGTCGTTAGCCAGTCCAAAAATGTAGGGGGGGGATCCAACCATATTATAGTTCATTTGCAAGCCTACCGTGAACATTTTAGGCAGGCAGTAAAAATTTAGGAGCCCGACCCCCTAGACCCCCCGCGTGGATACGGGCCTGCAAGTGAGGGCAAGGTTCTAGATTACTGGTCCCCCTTCCCATTGAGCAATAATAAAGACAGAAAACAAAGTGCCCTGCGGAGCTCTAAAGCGCCTTCACTCGCTAACGCTCGCTCGGCAATACTGTGTAGATTAAATGTATAAACTTTAGTAGAGAAAGAAACCAACCCAGCTACTAACCTACATGGGGGACCAGTAATCTAGAACCTTCCCGCAAGGGAGTTTTTTCATGTCACCCACCACAAATCTTTTAGGGGACAATAAGAAGGAAATTATTAAAAGAATTGTATTTTAACAACAGTTATTTAGAGTGCAGCGCCAAAAGTAAACCTGCACGCCCCAATTCACCAAAAAAAAAAAAAAAGTAAACCATTTACTGAATATATTGGAAAGTCGCATATCATTAACACAACAACTTTGTCTAAGATATAGAATGCCCAGAAGCATAGAGTGAGGTTTCCGGGCATTCTATCTGGGAACCAGTACCTAGAAGCATTACTCATGATTTTCGAAGGAAAATAATGGATTGTCGTGATTAACCGTCAATCGATTACAATGATCGCACACAAGCAATGTTGCATTCACACTTAAAACTAAATTCATGTTGCTAGCAGTACTTACCTGCGAAATCCTTTATGTTGGTAAACAACACTTCTCAACCATGTTCCTTCTAACTTTCTCTTTATCCATCCGCTAAGTAGTTCCTCCATCAGCCAGAATGAGAACATATAGTTCAGGATTATAAAGGACTTTTGTGCTCTTATGTTAGCTTGTTCGTACTTGTTTTCCATAGTCTTGCATTTACAAACTGTCTTTTATATCTCACGATATTCAATTATGTATCTATATCATAAAACAATATTTTTTAAGACTACATTATTACTCGTTTTTGAGAACCAGTCTCTGACTCAAATATGCAACTAAATTTCCTCATTCTCATTTTTTGAGTTATTTTCTCCTCAAAATTGAGACAAATTTACTCAATTTTTTTTGATTAGTAAAATGTATTCATTTTTGAATAAATCATTTTTAACAGTGCACTCCAAACAATTAAATTATGATCAACTCAGTTGATAAGACCAACACAAGCAGCTCACATTGCCGGTGTTGACTGATCACCACCATCATTATATTATTATTATTATTATTATTATTATTATTATTATTATTATTATTATTATTATTATTATTATTATTATTATTATTATTATTATTATATAAAAATTATAGACAAAAAGAGCAACAAGTCATCATCTCAGAAACACAAGACTGCCGTTGAATCTTATCACTGAATCTACACACTATAAAATGAAATTGAGGATTTATTATCCATCTCTTCAAGATACATTCTCATACATCGTACGTTTTTCTATGGCAACCCAAGAAATTTTATGTATATGTATATATCCTGTGCAAAGCTGGATTTAACAACAACAACTAGACACGACCTAAGGGCAGAACGATCTTACGATCGCCCGTAGGACCAAGATTTAATATGCAAAACGAAAAAATGCAAAAGATGAAGAATAATAAACATGGTTAAAGACAGTAAACATCCTCCATGACGTTCAGCATGATTATGTTAATCATGATGGGGAGATGGACACCTTCGTTCGGTACAAAGCAAGAAGGAAGGCAGTTTAAATTTATTTTAAGGGCAAAAGTTCATATAAATCTAAAATAAGTTGGACAATGGCAACAATTTCCATATTATACTGTTCCATAATATCATTTTCTTTCACTTCATTAATCTTTATTAATTACTGTTCATTAAGATGATACTGAAATTAAGATTTTAATGTGAACAAAAAGTACAATATTCAAAAGATTTATTGAAGGATTTAATTATTCTAACCAAAATAATCACTTCGCATTGCAGTAGGAACGTAAATTTCAACAATCAAATACAATTATTCTGAGACTTTTTAGTATTTCAATATTAACAATTTATGCACGAAACTTCAAAACAATTTCTTTTACTCTTGCACATACTGATCATTCTCTGTAATTCGTTAAAATTAGTACAAAAATATATATAGGGGCAGGGTGGCTCAGTGGTAGAGCGCTTACCTCTGATGCGTGGAGTTCCTGGTTCTATTCCCGGCCAAGCAATGTTGTGATGCACAACTTCGTGTCCGTTGGTTTTCTCGGGGTACTTTCGTTTCCTTCCACATTTCATTCCACCAATTCTTCCATCAACATTCACTTGACTTAATCATCCGTTTCCCTTAGCTTATGGGGCATAATCGTGGGACGTTATATTGAAGTTATATATATATATACAGGTGGGCCATTTTAATTAATCCACGGAAATATCTGAAAAATGATAAAACATAGAAGAAATTTTTGAAGTACACGTTATATATTGCTAAGGGGAAAACCAATTCCGCCAAAAGTACACCTCCCCGCCCCCCCTAAATGGGGGTAACTGGGGGTAACTTTAAAATGTCAAATGGGAACATGGGTCGAGTATTACCTCGTTCGAAATGTCTTGGAAAACTAAGTAACGCTGTACCAAAAGATGTTTCATATTGTGCACCAGTTTCAAAATGGCCGCCATGATATGGTTCGGAAACTCCAGTACCCGTAGTATGAAAACCATGGAAGGTAAATGAATGGAACAAAATTGAAATACGTAAATATCATAGGGCATATCGAATGATGTAATCCCTGTGATCCCAGTGGCCTCCCTGAAGGGGTCTTGTGGGCTAACTTCAAAATTTCAATGTCCGACCGGACAACGGTTCGGGCGTACGCTTGACCTACCCAATGCTGTTTGGAAGGCAGACTTCATGCATAGAGAATTGGTGCACTAAGTTAACGCGGATCGCCACAGTTACATTTTGATAAACTATTAGCATTCATGTCATATTGTGAGCTTGAGGGACGAAACGGTGTGTACGTATATCCCCGAAATGCTTTCTGAATAACCAGCACGTATTGCATAAAAGTTTCTCTTTTTTTAGTCACTACAGCATCATCCTTACAAACAAACGTGTCAACCACACCATACCTATTTGTAAGGTTAGCCTTAATTTACGAATTAAAGTAGAGTTCTCGTTTGAACTTTCACTTTACTTTCCACCCCACTCACATACAGAGCGCAGGAAGAGATTATTTTGCAGGACTTGGATTTCTCTCTATACATTATGGCAATTTTACTCTAATATTTTTATCTCTGTTGTATTATTCTCGAGCCTTGGAACACCTCCGTGGTTTTCCTATTTAATTTTCGTTATTTTCATTTATGTCTAACCGTGTTCATACTATGGGCACTAGACGTTTTCTTAGACACAGTCACCATGTCTTTGCGATAATTTTGAAAACGGTGTCTCATGTCGAAAATTTTCTTACAGAAGCTGTTTGATATTAATTTTTCTATGTAACGTGATGTTACTCGCTTCAAGCTGCTATTTGAAATTTTCAAGTTGGCCCCGGATACCTTTCAGTTGGCCCTTGGAGTCACCCGGACAACACCTCTCGATGTGCCTTACGTCAGTTAGCTACTCCAGTTTTTCTTTTGTTGATTTATCTCCAATCGCTTTCATACTACGGGTACTAAACCTTTTCTCTGACACGGATACTATGTTTCGGCGGCCTTTTGAGAACACTGCCATTTCACATCAATCGTTTTCTCCTGCAATATGTTAGATTTTGCAAGATTTATCGAACGAGGTACCACTCGACTCATGTTACTATTTGAAATTTTGAAGTTATCCCCCAAGACCCCTTTAGGGAGGCCACTGGGATCACAGGACCACACCTTCGATATGCCCTATGATATTTACGTATTTCAATTTTGTTCCATTCGTTTACCTTCCATGGTTTTCACACTACGGGTACTGGAGTTTCCGAACCATATTATGGCGGCCATTTTGAAACCAGTGCACAATATGGAACATCTTTTGGTACAGCGTTACTTAGTTTGCCAAGACCTTTCGAACGAGGTATTACTCGATCCATGTTCCCATTTGACATTTCAAAGTTACCCCCCGTTACCCCCATTTAGGGGGGGCGGGGAGGTGCACTTTTGGCGGAATTGGGTTTCCCCCTTAGCAGTATATAACGTGTACTTGAAACATTTCTTCTATGTTTTATCATTTTTCAGATATTTCCGTGGATTAATTAAAATGGCCCACCCTATATATATATATATATATATATATATATATATATATATATATATATATATATATATATATATATATATATATATATACATAAAATTTTGTACGTCGGCATGAGAGGCGCAAATTTTTTTTGCCTATGGGTGGCAAAACATTAAATCTGACACCGACCTTGAATGTATTTTCTGGCGGGGGCCGCGGTGGCTCAGTGGGAGGCAGTAGCAAGAGTCTCTTGGCGGAGACAAAAGGATATCGTTTAACGGGGATTCGCTGACTGGCTGTTGCCGGGAGTAGACGTTGACAGTTAAGCTCCGGGAATAGTGATTGTATTTGCGAGCTTCGCCTTTCTTTCGACATTACTATACCTGAACAGGGTTTGCAAGTTTTGGTAGTGTTTTGTGGCTCCAGTGTTAGTGGTACCATGCAAGAACTTCGTAAGAATAGTGTAAAATTTGGTTTTGACAAAACCACACGCACGATACGCCCTAGCCCGGATGAATTACATGCCTGGTTATGTGTCCATTTTCCCAACATATTTGAGGATATCCAAGCTTTACAGCTCCATAACGAAGAGTATTGCATGTTTGTTCAATTCAAAAATAGTGATAGTTACGAAAAGTTTATGTCTAAGGCTCCAGACAAATTATCTTTTACCCATTTTGATCAATCTGTCAGCGATGTGTATATTATGGACGCACAAGTTAATCTCACGAGAGTTAAAATTATGGACTTACCATTCGATTTTCCTAATGAACAAGTGTCTCAGGTATTACGTAATTATGGTGAAATTAAAAGTGTGGAGTATGAAGTCTGGAAAACTGTGTTTCCTACACGCCTTTATAATGGTAACAGGATTTTTTCGATGACGTTAAAAAAACATATCCCTACTCGATTACATTTTGACACTATTAAAGGCAATGTCTCCTATCCAGGACAGTTACAAACTTGCCACGCTTGTGGATCACTCGATCACCTGATTTCCACGTGTAAACAGCGGCGACGTCCTGCCCGGTCCACGCGGCTGGAAGGGGACACCCCTGTAATGACAGAGCTACGTCATGTTACAAAAACTACACGTCATGTACCCGAACGACCTGTGCCCTTGACATCCTCTGTTAGTGCTACAAATTCCGACGCTACGTGCCAACAAGTGTCAACACTGCTGTCTACTTCAGAAACTGATTTCCCCCAATTGCCATCAAATGACTCATCCGCTACCATAGTACCAGCTAAGCAACCTTCAGTTCCCACTGATTTGGATGATGGGGTACCATGCCCCCCCGAGGCCCCCCCAGGCACACCACCCTCATCTGTCGCTTCATATGCGACAGTAGTATTTCATGATCCAGCGACAGGTCTTCCTTCTGCTAATCATGGCACGACCCAGGATATCGTGCTTCGTCCAGCTGTGCCTTTGCCCGCTGACGTGTTTAATGATGATACAACCTGTTTTTCGCCTATATTATCAGTAAAACACGTGAAAAAACGTAAACCGAATATACGAGAAAGTGTGAGTGACCTCCAAACGCCTGACCTTGTGGAATAGCAACTGTGGTAAGACTTCATTTGTTTCCTTGTTTCGTCTCGTCATCACGAGTTGTATGCTGTTCTGGTGTTTTGCTTTTTGCTTGTGTTACTTGCGTTATGTGGGAAAGCTATGTCAATTTGGATTTTTACTGCTTGTGTATAGCAAAGATATTAACCTATTTTCGAGAAGTTCTTGGTTTTGTGTTTACAATCCAGTGTTTTTTTTTTTGTGTGTGTATATGTGTGTGGTCAACAATATGTATGGTGTTTCGCAGAGTTACTCAGTGTGTGTGCTGTTCTGCGGGCGAGGTACACTTACAGGTATGTGTCCTGGAGATTTTTACGGCCTTGTAAAGTACACATTTATCTTGTGGGTACGCTTTTTGTGTTTTACCTAATGAACGCTGGGGTCAACTCCCGTTCGTATTTAACTTTAAACATTAATTCTATAAGCAGCATATCGAATAAACAGCTATTAGCGCACTTCATAGCGCTTCACGATGCTGATATATATTGTTTGCAGGAGGTCAAGGATCCCGACCTATCCTTTGTGTCTAATTATACTGCTATTGTCAATATTGCGCCCCCATCATTGGGCACTGCTTTACTTGTGAAACGAGGCCTCCACGCTACACATATCCAACTATCCTCGTCAGGGCGGGCCATTCGATGTGTTATTGATGGTATATGTATTTTGGCTGTCTACGGCCCCTCAGGGACAAATCAGCGTATGGCCCGCGAACGTTTTTATCACGAAGAAGTTGTTGACCTGCTACCTATTACACGATATCCAATTTTGTTTCTTGGAGACATGAATTGTCACATGTTTCCTCAAGATACGAGCGGTGAATATCACCCATCTCCAGCTTTTCATCGTTTTATTACACATTTGGGCTTAAAAGACATTTGGCTTCATTTTCATAAGAATCATACTTTTACTTTCAAATCAGCCCAAGTGGGTTCACGCTTGGACCGCTGCTATCTCCCGGCAAGCCTCCTAAGCAGAGTATTTGATATACAGCAATATGCGGCTTGCTTTACAGACCATACAGGTATTAAGCTGGTCTTACGCTTTCCGACGCAACTTCCCAAATTGTACGGTCGTGGTTATTGGAAATTAAACAATCAACTTTTAACCATCGACCACGTCCGGTGTTTATTTCATGCTAGTTGGACACGATGGCTACGAGCTCGTACGATCTATCCTAATATTAACATGTGGTGGTGTCGCTACATTAAGCCCCAAATTCGAACTTTCTTTCAAGGCATGGGGAAATTACATCGCCAAAACTATCGCGAGATGCACGAATTCTTATACAGTGTCCTGTGCGAACTGTGGAACCAACCAAGTAGCGTTTCCAATATGGCAGCGATCATGCGTGTTAAACACCAATTGAAACAGCTGCAACATACTCAATCGCTGAGCGTTCACATTGACGACGGGACGGCAGACAGGCTTGTTTCTGAACCTTCGTCTTTGTATCATTATGTTAAACGCCTAAATCGCCAACAACATCAGTTTATCTCTCATGTGTCCACTTCGGATGGGCAACAGCTCACTATCAAAGACGCCTTGTACGAGCATTTCCAGGAATATTACACGTCATTGTACGCATTACCCGAGGTTAACACAGTACCTCCTCCTTTCCTTACCAAGATCCCATCGTGCCTATCCGAACAAGACTGCACTTCCTTACTTGCGCCCATCACTCTTTCCGAAATCGAGACAACCCTCTCCCAAGTTAAACGGAGTACATCTCCGGGCAAAGACGGGATCGGGTACCGCTTTTACTCAAGCTTTTTTCCACTAGTCGGTCCAATACTCTGTGAATTATTTAATTTTCTGTTGCAAGGTGGACCGGTCTATCAACATGCAGGCGTTATCATTCTACTACCCAAAGGCGGCAATCCGACAAGCGTGGCGGACTATCGCCCGATCACACTTCTAAACACAGATTACAAACTTTTTACTAAGCTTTTAGCCAATCGTATTAAGCAAGTTATCCTTCCGTACATCTGCCCCGCTCAAACGGCTTTACACCCCTCCCACAATATTCATACCGCACTTGCGACCATTCGCGACTTCCTTGCTTATGCCCAATTTCAATCTCTTCCCGTAGGAGTTCTTGCATGCGATTTTCGGAAAGCCTTTGACACCCTAAACCACTCTTATTTGTTTCAAGTCTTACAACAGTATCACTTCCCTCCTCAGATACTTACCGTTCTGCACCAGCTTTTTCACAATGCTACTTCCCAGTTACAACTTAATGGCCATCTTCTTTCCCCTTTTGGGATTCATAAAGGTGTCAGGCAAGGTTGCGCGCTCTCGGGAATATTGTTCTGCCTTGCACTAGATCCTCTCCTTCATCATTTCCAGCACCCCTCTACATCGGCTCTTCACAGCTTCAAGCAATTGACAGCCATTTCGTATATGGATGATCTAACGTTCCTCTGTGCTACCACTGCGCAACTTGTCTCAGCGTTACGAAAAGTCGAAGACTTTTCCCTAGCGAGCGGTTTGCAACTTAACCTACACAAAACAACTCTTCTGACGGTCAATAACTTTCAGACCTTGCTTCCCAGGGACGTCTTAACCTCTCTGACCTGTACGACAGAATCCCTCATTTTAAGCGTCCGATTTCAAGCCGTATGCCGCTCGTCTTACGACCATATTTGGCAGCCATTACTCCAGGTGCTGCGTATGAATTTATCGTTGTGCCGCTCAAGAACTTTCACCCTAGCTCAACGCGTTCACTATCTGAATATTTACATTAGTTCCAAACTCTGGTTCCTAGCGCGTATTTTTCCACTGCCCGATAAATATGCGCGCCAAATTGAGTCATTATTTGGTTGGTTCATATGGAAAGGCTACATGTTCCGCGTGCAACGACGCGTTTTATATCTTCCGACTGCGCGTGGCGGTTTAAATCTCATCAGTGTGCGTCACAAATGTCGAGCTCTTTACATGCTCACCGCCCTACATCATTTGGAGCATGCCTCCTCTCACACTGCGCAATGGTTCCAATGCTGGGTAGATCGCCTTTGGCCAGGGAACAATGCTGCCCATGTTCGTTTTCCTGAATCGTGTCCAACATACATCTTACAGGTCATCCTGGCCTGGTCGATGGTTCCGAGTGACAATCCTTCCCATGCTTGGACTCCTAAATCTCTCTATTGCACATTGTTGCAATCTGATTTGATAAATGTCACCCCCCTATGTGAAGTCAGAGAATCGCACCACAATTGGCCTGCTATTTGGCGTACCATTCAAGCGCCGTATCTTACATCCCCAATGAGATAAGCCTGGTATCGTTTAGTAAATAACTTGACTGTCACAAAAACCAGACTGGTACAGATTGGTAGGAGTGCGTCCGACATATGTGACTTTTGTCCGCAGGTGGACACTTTAGAACACCGATATACACAATGCACGGCTACGCGACCTGCGTGGCAAACTCTGTGTTCCTTTCTTGGGCTGATTTGTCGCGGTTCAGGGAGATATTTCACCTTTGATCTCCTTTTATTTCCGGAATTTCAGTGGTTCCCGCCTACCAAACAACGAGCAGTTACCTGGCTCACCTGCTGTACTATTTTATTTATAGACAACTACCGACCTTTCTGTGACCGACATCTATACCTGACATACTTGAACCGAGTTCGGAAAAAACAGTTTACTCACCTAGACGAGCAAAGATTGTTCGCTCGATTTCTCCAGGTGACTCTCGATGTTTATTCTTAAGCTGTAATGTTGTTTGTTTTGTATATTCTCCTTGCACAGATATTTTAGGTGTTCATATTAGCCTTTAGATTTAAGCCTATCCATATAAATATGTCTCTATATATGTCTCTCACGCAACTGTAGCACAGAATGTATTCTATATTGCTCTAAATAAATACAATTAAAAAAAAGTGGTAGAGCGTTCACCTCTGGTGTTGGGGTCCCGGGTTCGATCCCAGCCCCTGCCAAGTGAACTTTGTGGCGGGCAAACACCGTGTGCGTGGGTTTTCTCGGAGTTCTCCCGTTTCCTCCCAATTTCTTCATTCCACCATTTCATTCATTACTCATCATCACCGTCTCCTTTAGCTTCTCCGGCATAACCGTGGGACGTAAAACTCATAGATTTTGTATTTTCTGGCCGCCTTTGGCGTAGGAGACTCGGGTTCGATTCCCGGCGGGAGCTCATGTGGTTCGGTTTCCACGTTAATCAGTAGGTCCACGTCTCATATAGCCTCGCTGCTGAACGGAATGTTATTATGAATAATAATAATAATACGAAACAGTGGAAATTGTTCAATACTCATTTTTAGAGCTTCAACTGTCTTTCTGGAAATGAGTTTGAAATTTTAAGAAAATCAAAACGCCTTGTTTATGCTTTCTGCACATATGAATAGTGGTTTCTAAATTTTTTCACTATTATTTCTCATAATAGCAATTTGTGCTTTTCTTGACTGTGATAGTTCAACAAAGTGCATTCCGCAGAACTGGCAAACATAATGCCTCAGGTTTCTCAGTAAATCTACCGATTTCTTGAAATCCGGTATAGCAGCCTCAATGAAGTCTTACAGTCCTTTAATGAGGTAAACGTGACACAGTTTAGAGTATGGAAGTTCACCTTTCTAGGTGGCTCTTCTAGTCGTCTATTACTACTAACATTCAGAGAACACATTGGGCACAGAGTCTTCTTTCAGCTTCCGAACTTTACATTTTTTAAAATCTTCTTTTACAGGATGTTAACAACAAACAACAGATCTGTCTGGAGGAATTCAGTTTCTGCCAATCGTATAACCATGTCTTGATATTTTACTTAACCATTTTTCTGTAGTTGAATACTCGATATTATTTCGTAAAACGATACCCCAACGTATTCTAAAATGTCTCTTCGTGCCTTAGAAAAGGACATACAGGGTGTAGCCACGGGGGGCCCATCGGGGCCAGGCCCCCCCAAATGATTTCCTGCCCCTCTCCCCCAAATGACCAGCTTTTAGAACATCATTGTAAGATTACCTCGCTTCAGTTATTTATAATAAAGTTTATGTAGCTATATAATTAATAATTAATGGTAAAATAGTGTTAAAAATACTATTTTACCATATCGATCTAATAGTAGTATGGTATCTCTTCCTTATACGGATCGGAAAATATCATGGTATACTTTATTGTGACAGCACAGTACACAATGTACTGCGCTTTATGTATATTTGACAGTTTCAAGACAAAAAAGGACCATAAATATTACCCTAAAACAATGCTACTAAATTAATTTGTAAGTACATTATATTTTTTATATGCTGTAACTAGTGTTTTTTTTTTTTTAATTATCAGATGCAAAAGTTGGTGAAGAACAATTTTTATTCACCTTTTCAGTTTGGATTTCATTCGCTTTTTTTCTACTTGGTATAAAACAGGAAATGAGATATAGCTGTTAATAAAATAATAGTCTTTTTGTAGTCACGAATAATGAGTAAATATTTTTGTCAGGAAATCTTAAAGAAATCAAGTGCAATTTCAAAGAAAATCAATCTTATGTAGATACGTTCTGTGTACAAGGGCTTAAACTGAAATAATTATGCACAAAGATATAACGTTTGGTATGGGGCTGTAGTTCGTGGTCAACCCTCGAATTGACAAGCTTATTTCATAACGAATAAGCTTGCGATTTTTCATAATGACATGGTGAGGCTATGAGGCTCATATGTATTTTAAATATTTTCATTTATTATGCACGCTGGTACCTACAGGCAAATGTTGTGTTTTATTATAATTGCGCGTACGTACTTGTCAATAACTCTATTGCTGATTACCATTATTATAAATAGTGTTTACTCGTTTCTTTCATTAAATTGCACTTTTAATGGTAAATTATAAAAGTTACCAATACGTCACATAAAATAATGAATAATGTTTTGATAGTATACATGTTTTTGATATATATAGTTTAGAAGAACCTAAATTTAATCACTTACAGAGAACGGTTCACTTCTTTTGACAACGTACACAAATTCCACTCATCTTGCTGAGCTGCAGACATTTTTCTTAGATATATCAAATCTTTGTTGCTGCATTCTTGACTTTTTTCGGATCAAACACATGACATTCTATGCTTCTTTACCTCCGCTTGATTGTCGCATATCTGAGCACTCCTGTAAATTACGACAGAGTTCCACAGCCAGTTTTGTATCATTATGTAAGCTAATGATGCTACGTCGATTGATCTAAGGCAGCCGTGTGCAACAGCCGGCCCGCGTGCCATGTGGCCCGCCTAATCCTGTCTTCCGGCCCGCTGGTCAGTTATTGAAAACAATAATTATTATATTTTTTCTTTTTTTACAAAACCTGTTAAGAGTGAACTGGAAATTTTCCATCGATCACACAGTGCGAAATAAGATAACGCCCTGAAGATAAGCACTTGGCAAGCGCAGCTACTTGGGGGAAATTTCCCTCGGTATAAGGATTGCTAGATTTACCGACAAAGTTCCAAATACATTAATCTCCTCCTCTTTAGTGAGTAAATAGTTTGGTTACCAGTATAACAGTTGTTTTGTGTTATTGTGATGTAAATTACGATGAACATGTTCCATCATTTAATATTATACTATTCAATTGTCGTAAGAATTATGTACCTACAATGAGGCCCGCGATTCCATTTAGTGCTCTGTGATTGGCCCGCCCACTGTTCCAAGTTGCACACCCCTAACCTAAGGTTTTATCAATACTTTTGCTACTGAAATCAAAAACAGACACCTTTAATCAGTGGTAGTCACATTCCAGTTTGGGTGGCTGTTAGTCCAAATCACAAATACTGCCACTTCACAAGCATCCAGAAGGTTCATAAAATAAGCAAAATGATATCAATTCGTTTTCCTTCTGCATGTATAGCTGTTAACCATCTAACCGAAGGAATGAAACTGCCTTTTTGTTTCGTTGTAATATACAGGGTGTTTCAAAACAAGACCGACAACGCTCTGGGGGTGACTCCTGACACCAAGATAAGACGAAAAGTAAAGACCAAGCTGGGTGCACAAATGCTTCCTTTCAGAGTTATAGGCTGCCAAAAACGTGAAAAAAATGAGCTTTAAGGACTCATTGCTCCAATACTATGGAAACTACCGTGTTCGGGCCAAGACTTCATTTAGGAACTACTATGTGTTCTATCCAAATATCCATGTTTCAGAATCCTGCTGTATTTCCACAATAATTTTAACGGAGATAGTTAGTGAATGCTTCAAATTATATGCCCGTAACCAAACTACCTCTCCCCATCAGGATCCTGCCACCTATAGTCGGACAATTTGTCCATGCCGACCAGATGCCGCGGTCGGATTGCCGGCGCCGGACACCGGCGTCTTTCCGCTCGATTTTCGACCGCGACGAGCAAAAAGAGATTCGTTCACCAAAAGAAAACAAAGAGAGTTAGAAGGTAATTTGTTGCTTTAAAATACGAATTAATGCTTATATTTCCCCCGTATAAAGCTTTCTCGAAACAGTCGGCAGACAGTCGGACGACGACTGCAAAAAGAGACTGCCGGCAATTTCTTGAAAAGCGACGTCGGCACGACGTCGGCGAAAGTTGCAATAACCCGTACCAGCGGCAAAGAGTCGAATTTTGGAAAATGAATAAAGCCTGTATCTTCTTTAATGATGAAGTAAAAATTGAAACTGTCCGAAGGTTTTTCTTGTGGGTGGGCACTAATTCCATAAAACATGTCTTGTGAAAACGGAGTCGGCAGAAAGTCGGCTTACAGCGGACGGAACGACAACGTCAAATGATAGTTGTAAAGACGTCGAAACGTTGACGGCGTGCCGACCATAAAAAAGGTAAATGCATTAAAAGAAATGTAGTAAAGGGACTGCTCGTAAAGTGTATATGAGAAGTAAATACTTAAAATAAAATACAAGTACGAGAGGATCCTTGACAAACATTTTGGAAGGAGACGGCAAACAGTGGACGACGACTGCGGCAAATGTTGTCGGAAAGACGCCGAAACGTTGACGGCGTACCGACAAGTAAAGGAGCCGAAAGAAGGTCGGCAAACAGCGGATGCTCGGAGAGGCGCCGAGCCGCCAGTGCCGCTGAAGAGCCTCATTGAAGAAATCGTATTCTGGTTGCGCTGCCTGTATGTTCGGTTTGCGTTCTTCATTTGTCACATGGTGATGCAGTGTGGGTGAACTGTTCAAAGAAAGTTCGTTGAGGTTGAGTTTACAAGTGGGGAAAAAATGTTTATAAATATAAATATATTCGACTAAATATATTCGATCAGTTCCCGAAGGAGCAGGACGCTCATAGTTTTATGGATTATTCATTGAGTATGACGTGAGACAGCAATATACATTTGGTGAGTTAATTTACTATTATGCATATACATTTCAAATTGTCATAAATTTTATATGTTGTGTTACATATGTTAATTGGTAGATTCGGTTATAGTATGTTCCCGCGCACTGGCGTCTGTGGCATTTAAATTTGGGGGGAAGGTATCAAAGAAAGTGATTTAAATGGTACTACCTAGCCCAACCTGTGTATTAACTTCGATTCTATTTGTTACCTTTCTGCTTACCTTCACGGACCCCCTAAGTTATATCAAGAACTCGATTACAATTGTAGGGTCCGCGCTGGTTCAGTGGTAGAACGTTCATCTCTGGTGCTTGGGGTCCCGGATTCGATCCCAGCCATCGCCATGTGAACTTTGTGGTTTGCAAACAGCGTCTGCGTGGGTTTCGTCGGGGTTCTCCCGTTTATTTACACTTTCTTCATTCCACCATTTCATTCATTACTCATCATCACCGTCTTCTTTAGCCTAACCGGCATAACCGTGGGACAAAAAACTTAAGGATTTCACTTATTTTTTATTTAAAAAAACGAAGGACAGTTAAGAAACTGTAGTACACGATTTTCTTCTTGAAATTGCAAAAGTTTACATGCCTTAGTTTTTAAGGTAAGTGGCTTCTAACTCAACGGCAATGTATTTCTACACAGTGTACGAAAGTTGTATTTTATGTTTAGAACTGAAGCGTTACTAGTATGAAACCATAACAAGTGATATCGAAATATGTATGATTACCAAAGCCCACATGTTTTCACTACCCTCGCTTACGCGTATACCCACCGTCGCTGACACTTGTTCCCTTCGAACACACCCACGCGCGGGCCCACCAGCGTTGCCCTGCTTGACTCAGTTATATAGAATTCGTGCTTTTTAGTGGCCAACTAGCACCAGGGGCGGATCCAGGGGGAGCGATCGGGGCGGTTGTCCCCCTCCCAAATGAGGAAACTTTCTTATT
The DNA here is from genome assembly GCF_964235325.1 of Thermobia domestica. Classification (NCBI taxonomy): domain Eukaryota; kingdom Metazoa; phylum Arthropoda; class Insecta; order Zygentoma; family Lepismatidae; genus Thermobia; species Thermobia domestica. The sequence continues at coordinate 130,054,988 of NC_137464.1, forward strand.
TTATATATAAATAAAACCCATTCCAGAGTTTGGAGTACTCAAAAGTAGCTCTAAGTAGTACTGTTACAACCTCCCTCCCCCCAGAAATCCGTCCTGGATCTGTCCCTGACTAGCACAGGTTGGTTTGTGTTTTTGCACTGTAGTTTTTATGCCCCTAACCTAATGTAAAGTAATCGAACGTAACTTAATCTAATCCAACCAAATATTACCGATCGGAGTACGTTTTGGTACATTTTTTTCGATTTTCAAATTGGTTCTGCGATATAACAGTAAATCCCTAAATTTAGGTTAGGTTAGATTGGATAATTTTTAGGTTAAGTGCTCTGACGTACTGCTAGAGGTGATAGCTTGATTTTGTCTTTTGTGAATAGTTGTTGCATAATAGAGTGAGAAAGTGACCCGCAACCTTTTCTTATGGCAAAAATACTTAATAAAGCGAGGTGGTATACAGGCTGCACTCTTATAATACAATCAAAGGAACGCTATTTCCAAGCAGAAATCCTACTCCAGGGGAAAACGTCAGCGTGGTGAGTGGCACACTGAGAAAAATAATCGGTAACCAACTGGAGGTTAAAGGATAACTTGGCTGCTAGAAGCAGTTAATAATTTTATCTATGCCAGATGTGATATTATCATGTCGCCCAGTGGAAATATTTTAGAAGCAATAAGAAGGAAATTGGTGAAATAATTAAAATTTTTCATCAATTATTCCGGGTGGTGCGCCGAAATAAACCTGAACGAACACAAGTTCGGATTTGTACATAAGTTTTAAGCCTAAATAACAAAAAGGAAGATAATTATCTTAGAGAAACGTGGACAATTTTTCATAATGCTTGTGCCATGACAAGATTTGTGTTCCTTTAGTATTCTCTAGTATTTAGTGTCTCTTTAGTATCCTAATAAGATCCACTAGATTATATACTGCAGAACTTGTTTCACATGTGAGCGAAAACTTCCAATTAAAAAAAAGGAGAAATGAGGTAGTGGTTAAACGCTCTTGTGTACAGGTTTACTTGTGGCGCAATATTAGAAAAAAATTGAAAAATTATAATTCTTTCACCAGTTTCTTTTTTATTGTCCCCTAGATGATTTCCAATGGGCGGAATATATTTTACTTGGCATAAATAAATTTCAAGGGGACCTCTAGAAGTAATTGTTGAAAAAATATAATTCTTTTACGATTTGCGTATAAATAAGGCTTCCAGATGTCTAGCATAAAAACAGCGCAAAAAAGCACAAACAATCTGTGCTGGGTGGCCACTAAATATCACGAATTCAAACCAAGTCCGTTGTTGACGTTTTGGAGGTTGGGCTATTGTAATTAGTTATAAGAATAGTAGTCCTTATTGCAACGTAATAATAAGCATTACTGATTTATAATTTTCAGAATAGATGAAATTACTGTTAATTAGTGTAAGGATACACTGAATGAGTAGAATATTGAACGAGAGATTAAAATTATTTTTTTATTTTTTTTTATCGAAGAAATATGGAAATGGAATAGATGTTAGTTGTTCAGGATTTAATCATAGTGTTATATTAAGTATTATGAAAATTATTTGAATAAGTATCCCTTTAAGGTAGTCCGTGGTAGATTAAAATTTGAAGAAACCTCGATAAGTGAGTGACTTTATCAGTGAAAATTGGGGCCGATTGCTAAATTGTAGTCCAATAAAGAAAATAAAACCCAATTTTGTTACCACTTGATTTGCATGATATATTTATTGTATTTTGTGAAAATTTTTGAGTTGTTGTGTGAGTGAATGAAAGTTGGGTAGCTTGATAGTATTGGAAATATTAGTATTGGTAGTAGTAGAAATAATTCTTGATTTTTCTATCTGTTGCATTTGGTGAATTTTTTTTAAAATTGTGAAAATATTAGAGATGGCATTTTCCGACCACTCTGGCGAAACAAATTATCACAGTTTAAAATTGGACCCGTTTTCTAAAATACAATTTCTTATTGGTGATCGTAGTTCTGGACGGAGGAATGTTGAAGTGGTTCAGCATAATGCACATGAAACAGTTGAAAATAGGGATCAAGCGCGTATTTCTACGGACTTTGTACAATTTGATAATTTGTTGCCTAGTAGTTTGGAGGCACAGTCTCCTCATTTACGCAGTGATGAGTTGAGATCACATTTTTTGAGTAAAAAGGAAGAAGGTGACTCGGATTCTGATAGTAATAATGATCGTAAAGCTCAATCAAAATATTTCAGGGAAACTATCAATGAATTTTGCGATTCGGTTAAATATGTAAATTCTAGATTGATCTCCCATACAAATTTCTCAGAAATCTATGGTTTTCACAAGGGAATTTCGGACTTAGAAACTGAAGTTAAGGGGGTTCCTAGTCATCTATATTATGGGTTTGATAAAAGATTGAGTGGTAACATGGAATCGGAAAATAAGGTTAGGAAAATTGGGTGAACAAGTTCCATAAATGAAAAAATGAAAAAGGAAAGTAAATGGGAGGATTCATCGAATATTCAGGGTGAAACTATCCCTGAATCTAAAAAAAATCAGTGATCTGTTATTTAATGCCAGAGAGAGAGGGTAAAAATATAGCTTGTATGTAACCTTGTTGTGGAATTTCAGAAAATTCACTAGATCCTTTGATTAATAAATATATCTTTGGGAAAATAAGTTCTATTGTTGATTCAAAACTTAGTAAGGTACAACCAACTGATGGAACTGATAGTTACAGGGTTTTTGACATGATGGTAATATTGAATGATTTAGTTGTGAATTACAAATATCCCCTGCGAATGTTGTTATACTCAGTAGGTCAAGACTTCGGGAATGTTATATGCTGAAATTATGCATGGATTAGCACATAATAAGTCTTGGGAAGATATTAGGCAAAAGATTAGGGGTAGATTCATATCGATGACAGTGCGTGGTCACCTTATTGCTACCAGAGTATTTCGTCAGATGAAGCAGACGGAGAATGTAATTGAATATATTGATTCTGTTTACAACTCAGCTAAGGTTCTTCGGTTTAGTGATAGTGAAAAGGATATTGTAAATTTGTTATTGCATGGGATGAACCCAGAATATAGGTTTCAGTGCTTTTATTATCAAATACCAGAACATGTTCAGCAAATGAAGGGTATGGTAGACAACTTTGGTAGATATAAGCATTCTAAAAGAGTGTATGAAAACTTAACTTCGTTTAAAGGGAAAAATGTTAGGTCTTGCCTTGTCACTAAGGGAGATTATAATTGTATGGGTTCATTACTTAAGAAAAGCGGACTTTCAGGCAATTCTACTGAAACGTCAAGTGTTAAAGAAATTTGTGGGAAATTGACAGATGTACAACTTGGTAAGCCAAAATTTAATTATGATAAATCAAATTATAATAAACATTTTAATCCGAAACCAATTGTAACTTCTACATTTTTTTGGAAAAAATAAGAAATATTCGACGAACGATGGGAGATTTAATAATAAAGGAAACCCTGCTTCTCTCACTCATGGCAATTTGAGAGGAAACGGAAAGTGTTTAAGACTGAATAAACCTATGATTGATAAGAAACTAGAAGTTCCGGCAAGTATGGATGACAGTTTGGCTACCTTTGTCCAAGCAACTATAGCAGGAGTTACTGTACCGTGTTGTATAGATTCTGGAAGCACGATTAATCTTATTAGTACTCGTTTAGTTTCATTGTTGGATGAGTCTCAATATAGTTGTAGGAAAACAGACTCAATTGCGATTAACTCCATGATATGTTCTAGTAGAACTGAACCTCGCATGATGACCGTAGAAGTTAATTTTGGTGTACTGCGATTCGATATAAGCCTGTTCGAAATTGCTGAGATTCCGTGCGATGTTATATTGGGAACGCCTTTTTTAAAATCAACTAGGGCTATCCTAGATGTGTCCAGGAATAGAATTTGTTTTAGAGACAGTAATAGATATCTAATATTACGTAAAATGTCATCATTGACTGACTTTTTTGAAAATGATAGGCAGCATATACTAGGAGAGAAGCCTATTCGAAGAGAAAGAGACTTACCGGGAGAGAAACCAGATCGTGCTGACAGAAAACCTGTGTGTATTTACCTAACTGAAAATAAGAACCGGATTTCACATAGATGTATGAAGAAAGTAGATGTTTCTGTTCAGTGTGAATTGGACTCTGCTTCAGCGTTTGAGAATGTAAGGTCACGTGGGACAGCTATATTAGATGAGACTTATCGAGACGCTTGTTGGATGACGGAGAGCTCTGTAAATCAAGGAAATAAGGGTGTCGACCGTATAGATCCAGTTACTAGGAGTGAAGACCAGTGGTCTGTGTCTTTAGAAGAAGTTTTCTCATCGTTTTGCGGAATTTAAAAGGCAGTTAGGAATGAGTAGTTCCAGTGACATTGTAATTGGTGAAGAGCACACTGAGGATGAATTGCCGAGGGATAAAACTGAAAGATCGAATATGGTTGAATCCAGTGATGTTAAAACTTCAAAGGACGAAAGTGAATTTTGGACTGATTCGGATATTTTGGAATTTGTTCAATCTTTAAAGCGTTCCTACCCGGATGTTGTGACTGAGAGAGTGGGCTGTTATAAAAATTTTCAGTGTAAGCTTTATCTTCGAGGATCTGGTTACTTTAAGGATAAGCCTTTTCCCATTCCCCGCGAAAAGCGTCAGATATTTGAAAATGTAATAAAAGAACTTTGTGCTCAAGATGTTTTAGAGGAAGTAGATCATTCTAATTTTGGTAGCTCGTGTTTCCTGGTTAGGAATCGTGATGGTTTGCACAGATTAGTTGCCAATTACGTTAAACTTAACAGTATGTTATCTGACTATGTGTATCCCACTCCAAACATGGAAGAATGCTTGGGAAACCTTGCGGGATGTTCTTATATGTCAATCTGTGATTTACAGAAAGCTTATTTCCAAATTGAGGTTGAAAAACAGAGCAGGGACTTCACTACTATCGTCACACCCATTGAAACTTATCAATATAAGAAATTGCCTGCAGGTATAAAGCTTGGGTCAAGTATTCTAGCTCGTCGTATGAAAGATGTCCTTGGAGATTTAGAAGACCATGGTATATTTATTTATTTTGATGACATTTTAATAGCAAATCGTACGGAGGAAGAGCATATGAAAGCTATAACTTTGGTGCTTGATCGCCTTAGGGAAAATGGTTTCACGCTCTCGCCAGAGAAATCCTTTTTTTGAAAAAGAATTAAATATCTTGGATTTATTGTAGATGGTGAGAACATTATTATGGACCCCAAAAGGATTGAAGCCATTCTAAATTTACCTGTACCGAAGACTCGTAGAGGAATTCAGCGTTTTTGTCGAATTTTAACTTTCTACTCTCGTTTCGTACCTGGGTTTCAGGAAGTAGCTGCTCCTATTTCAGAATTGAGATCAACTAAAAGAAGTTTGCGTGGGGTGAAGCCCAGCAGTTTGTCTTCCAAGAAATGAAAAGACTTTTTGCAGAAGAGTTAGTTCTAAAGGTTTCAGACCTTAATAAACGGTTCGTGGTCCATGTTGATGCTTCAAGTCGAGGATTAGGAGAGGTAATTTCTCAAAGAGATGATAGCAATGAACTTCGTCCATTTGGATTTTTTTTCTAAGAGACTAAGTGAAGCTGATATACATCGTTCTATATATGAGCTTGAGTTTCTAAGCTTAGTAAAACCACTGTCCGATTTAAACATTATCTGTTTAAAGAGTTTGACCTCTGTACAGACAATAAAGCCTTGAGTTGGATAATCAATAACTCCAAGAGGTTGTTAAACTATGGGTCTTTAATAGAACAGTTGTCTCAATTTTCTTTTAAGATCCAACATTTAAAAACAAACGAAAATTAGATCGCGGACTTTTTTGTCCAGACAATGTGATAGTTTCAATTTTGAAGTGAACCTAAACTTGAAGATAAATCCGAGAGGAAAGGTTTCGTTCTAGTTAACCTTTGGAAACTACCATTCTTGAGAGAACCTTTGACTGAGTTGCAGCGTAAGGACCCAGAGCTAGGCAATTACATAAAAGGAGGTGAGAATATTGCAGATATGCAAATTAGAAGTGGATTCTTGTTGAAGAAAACTAAAGCCAAAAAGAATGAGTGGAAGATCATTGTTCCAAAGGAACTTCAAAGGAACCTAGTGGAGTACTATCACTTTCAGTACCTTACAGGAGGGCATTCTGGGATATACGAGACGATGCAGAAGATTATGAAACGATTTACATAGACTGGGATAGTAGATTACGTCAAGGAGTACGTTAAATCTTGTCCAGAGTGCCAGAAACCAAATCATTGAATTCCAAGAAAATAAGTCGTCTTGGTTCAAGTGTCGTTACTAGAATTAATTCGAACTGGATGGTGGATTGTTTAGGACCTCTTCCGGCTTCCAACGGATTTTCTTATTTGTTAATAGTGATCGACAATAGTAGTAGGTTTTGTATGCTGGAAAGGCTGAGAAAATTGTCATCTAAGATAATTAGTGATAAATTATATTATGTATTCACACGTTATGGACTCATTGAATCCTTGTCAAGTGACAATGCATCCGTTTTTACGTCCGATTACTTTCAAAATATTTTGTATAGTTTAGGAATTCATCACATTAAGCAGCCCTTACCATCCAGAGGCGAATGTGGCAGAACGTTACATCAAAACTCTAAAATTATCCATGAAATCGTATTTTGCTGAACGGCAAAACCAGTGGAGTGCTGTAATACGAGACCTTCAATTTAACCTTAATATGTGTGAACAGGAAGGTATGCGTGCAGTTCCTTCAGAATTATTTCTGGGAAGAATTGTTAATAGCCCCTTGGAAATTAAATGGAAAGTTATGGAGGTTGATATTTGTGGAGAAACTTCAGAGGACGTGTGGAAAAATGTCTTGGAAAATATGGTAGAAAGCTGGGAAAACAGGAGGAAGTTGTTTGAACAAACTAGAAGAGAAGTAAATTTGGACGTTGGGAACCTTGTATTAGTGAAAACTCATGAGAAGGCTTCATTGAAAGATAAAGTTACCAAATCGTTAATGTACCAATGGGTTGGTCCGTTTAAAATAGTCAAGTTTCTGATTCCCAATTCTTTGTTGTTAGAAGATGTAAGCGATCCATCAAACGTTAAACGTAGTCATGTAACCAATGTTAAGAAATTCTTTTCACGTAGAAATTGATTTCTATGTTAAGCCTGAACAACTTATTCAATATTTTACTCATTGCAGTTCAACTTTCAAAACATCAACGTAATTAGTGATAACTATAGAATAGAGATTAGATTAAGTTAGATTGTAAGATTAGGTATTAGATTTAGAATTAGTACGTAGAATTCAGTTAAAAATGTTAAATGTTTTCAATTCATTCATATCCATAATCATCTTATCTTTCATAAATCATTTTCATTGGTGCTAATCATTAATGGTTTGTAATTATTTGTATTATAAATTGTTTTTGTATAATTATAGGAAAATCTGTTGATGTACTAAAATGGATGTAAACAGCTGTTTCTCCATCTATGCTATGAAGAGTAGAAATCCTGACCAGATATTGACATTTACCAATGAATTTCCAGGCTTCAAACATGGGTTACATTGTTTGGCATTGATTCATATCCATGGAGGATGAAGAATAGTACAAATTCGCCTGAAGATCTAAAGGTGGAATAATATTAAATAGTTTGTTACATAATTGTGAAATGTTTCTCGAGAAAGACACAACGGCCGAAAAGACAATTGAAATAAAATGTTAAATAATGAATTTAAAAATGTTCTAACTAATGAGACTTTTCAATGTTTCCAGTTATGTGAATTTGAAATATAAAAAAATTGGTGTAGTATTTTTTATATTTTTCGGGGTAGTGGTGTTTGTAGCGATTTCCAATACGCTACATTATTTTTATAATATATATATTAAATTCTGTTGTTGTGAAGTAAATTTACTCTTTAAAAAGGGCAGAGAAAGAAATTGATTAAAGTTTATTTTTTTAAAAAAATGTAATATGTAGGAAAGAATTTGTTTTGTTTTCCTTTCTTTTGCTATTATTTCTGTAAAAGCTTGAAGTTGTAAGGGAAACACTTTTTCTTTTCGTTAGCTGTGTGTTTGAATGACGTAGCACGGAAAGACAGGAAAGTGAGTGACACGCCCCCTTTTGGGGCTTCGGTTGCCTCGTGCTAACTATACCTCGTCACTTGGTTTGAAGGTGTGATACAGGGAACTAGTGGAAGATTTCGTACATGCAGCAGCTTACGGTTAAAGTCGGTGCATCCGTATTATAATTCTCCTTCCTTGTCAGTGCAAAAATCTAAAATATATAAATACCGTGAATTAATGTAGTGAGTGTGGAGTGTTTCTTTTTCTAAAAATGTATGAAGAAGTAACTTGACGTCTGTTCGCTACAGTTTGATAGGCAAAATTGTTAGGCTATGTAGACTGTCTCAATTTAATTGAAGTTGTATTAGGACTCCTCTTATACCGTCTTGTTGCTAGAATTTAACAAAATTAACAATTAAAAGTGAGACAAAAATTAGATTTTTTAAAAAAAAGTGAGCTTGTAAAGATTAAGTAATCTCTAAATAACTTTTTTACTTATTTGTAAGTTTTTAAAAATTGGAATTAAACTACGTAGTGGAATGATAGAGCTAGTATGTAGAAGAGTGGGTAAATACGTTAGTGGCTGTAAATTGAATTAAGTAGTTTTCGGAGTAGTGGTTAAAGAGGTCAAAACTAATTTAATAAACGGTAGATTTATCATTGAATAAATTTAACGAGACTATATAGGGAGTTTTAAGAGGGGTAGGGAAATAAAATACAGTACCAGTTTGATCGGATTGAGGCAGAAAATTACGTTAAATTTAGACTTGTTAAAGGAAATTATTTAACTGTAAAGTTAACGCAGTAAGATTATACAGGGCGTTTAAAATTATTAAGCACTGAAATAATTAAATGTATTGCTAAATCGTGTTGCACGATAGTAGAAGCAAGAGAAGGACTTAGACTGTGGAGCCAGCAGATGATTGGAGCCTTTGGGGTAAGAAATAATATTTCCTTCCTGTTTCTAATTTTCCAAATGTGAAGTGGTAAGTACTTAAGAATTTATTTTTGCTATTACTTAGAAACAGTAGATATAGTCACTGGGTGTTGAGTGCACACGTAAAAAAATCAATTAAATTATTCACTGAATATCTTTTGAGCCAAAATTCTCCTCATCGATTACATTTAAAGTTAATAAATTTGTAACGAAGAAAGAGTGTTCGCAATTTAAGCTTATAATTCTCTATTGGTCATTAAATGTTTGGTGTTATAGACCTCCACTCCTGATACTATATAGATCGTTGAAAGATCAGTAATTGTTAGCTATTGTTATTGTTTGTCTATATTTAATTGTATATTGTACCTTAAATCTAAAATTTTTTTAAGCTAATTAAAACTGTCCCCCAAAATTTAATTTCTCTGTTTAATTGCTATGTTCTTGCATTCACCAACCAGTTTTTTTTATTGTATGAACGAGAGAGAGTGGAGTGCTATAATATTAACTATTTGTTTTTCATTTTTTTTATTTTTGGGAGGTTTTCAGGTACGCTGCTGCTGTAAATTTTCACTGGTTCAGAGTCACTCGCGATTACTTTTGTTTTTTAAAAAAATTTTTCTCAAGCCATATAGTAATTGGGATACCGAAAAGTGACGCTTCGAATAAACCAAGTCAATATTTTTTAAAATTGTTTGAGGAAGTTCTGGTTGATTACCTGAGATTTTTTGTTTTATTGAGATGCTATTTCAATTCCAAACCAGCGGTTATATGGGGTTATAAATTGGATCAGTCTAGATACTTATTAATGTTTCAGTGAAGTATTCAATGCTACATAGGTCCAATGAGGGAGCATTCGTAGTCTTTGCGTAAACAGCGCGAAGCTGACTTCGGGGATAATACCATTGCATTGCATAAATTGTTTACACTTTGTAAAAAAAAACTGCAAATTCAACAGCACTGTGTGCGAAGAAACTAAAACAAACAATCGCATAGGAAAACAATCGTACTTTCTCGAAGCCTTCAGATAAACTGACTGAGCTGAGCATTGCTGTTATTGTTTCAGTGTTGCCAGATTTGCATTTTACTAGTCCCCTTTCTAAGAGATAAATAACCATTCTGAATATTTTTTTCAGTGATAGATTGGAACGTATTTGATTAGGAAAGAATCATATTTACTTTTTCTTGCACTGCAGAGAAAAAAATGTGCATTTCTTTCTTTACTCTATGGTTTAATTCAAATAAGGGAAACTATTCGACAATCTAATAAATCTGCAGCCCATACAGACATATAAACTCACAGAATATTAACTTTTAGTACTTCGGAGCTTTTATTTTCCATAGTTGATAATTATTACATGTTCAGAGATAAGTGGAAAATAAAGGCAAACGTCTGTTTGTCGTCAAAGGCTACCTCAAAATGATATATCATACGAGGTCATTTCTATTTAAAATTTTGTGACCGAATCCAAGATGGTGGACGTAAAGATATACCTCATCTCGTTCACTACTCAGTACCAGGTATGGACTTCTACAACCTCTATCCAAGATATGATTCCTTTCCCTCAGCCATTTTTAAGTTACAAGAGTTTATTACAAACTTTTGCCATATACTATACATTGTAAATGCATTCGGATGTTTAGGTCGCTTGGGGGTCGGTTAAATATTCTTCGATTGAGCCCATATTTTTCACAGATTAATTTGGTCCAACATGGAACCAATTTAGGGGTTGGGAGCAAAGAAATTCGGAAATCGAAAATTAAGGACCACCCTAATATATATATATATATATATATATATATATATATATATATATATATATATATATATATACTGATTGTACTGTATGGGGCGGAAACGTGGACATTACGTAAAAGTGATGAAAATCGACTGGCAGCCTTCGAAATGTGGGTGTAGAAAAGAATGGAAAGAATTAGTTGGGTCGAGCGGGAAACGAATGAGAGTGTTAGAAATGGTGGGGGAGAAAATAATACTTTTAGATATTATTAAAAAGCGGAAAAGACACTGGTTGGGACATTGCCTAAGAAGAAATTGTATCATGAGGGACGTCCTAGAGGGTATGGTGGCGGGAAAGAGAGGGAGGGTGAAGGAGGCTACAATCAATGGATGATATAAAAATAGAAAGATCATACGTGAAGACGAAGAAGTTAGCGGAGGACCGTGGAGCATGGAAGCTTCTCAGCTGCGACAAGTGGCCGGCCAATAAGGGCAGAATACCTATGAAATATATACTGATAATAGTGTTCCAATAATAATGTTTGTTTGCTGAGCCTGTCTTGGAGGGAAAAAAACTTTTTATTGTCTTAGAAAGATTATCAGTCTCCATTAATAGGAATAATCATTTGCAGTGATTAACTTGCAAGAGAGAGAGAGAGCTATGGTCTACAGGATAGTCTAATGTTGTAGGATTTTAGGATTTCGGATTTTGATTTCTGGGCTTTCGGCATCTGTGGCCATTTAGCCCGTCATGTATGAGGGATGATATCCCTCGGCGAGCCCACTATCCGGAGAACGAAAGGAAGAAAGAAATGGGGAAGGAAAGAATCGGCCTGGGATCTATAAGTGAGGTACCACCACGACATTTGCCTGGTGTGAATGAAGAAAACCCAGGAAAACCTCATTCAGGATAGCTGGCCTGAAAAAGCTTTTATATTTTTTTCGATCGAGAGTCCCCACCGGGAATCAAACCCGGGATCGCTCTCCATTTTCACTAATGTTGTAACAAGAGTTGATTAATGTATAAGAAAGAAAGAGTTCGTTCAATTATAAAAAAATAAAGAACGCTTTGGATTAAAGAGATCTAAGGCTCATTGCAGCAGAAACAAACTTTTCCATTAGATTTTAACTTGTGAAAAGTCAATGTGCCATGTTTGTTATCAACCATCGTTTGAAGATCCTGCTTTACATCGTCCAGAAGCTTTCATAGTGGAGTGGATTAGAGGAAAAATTCATAAGAATCACGCATATTGTGATAAGAACATAAAATTTTGCACAGAGTCTACTAATATAGCAACAAATAAATTCTGATGTAGACCCCAAAAATTCGACGCCAAATTTCCTGGTATTCCAGGTGTTGGGACATCTGGAGCACTGGAGAATGGTATGTTATCGTTGGAATAGCCATTACGTGAAAACGACTTGACCTACAGAGCCAAAGTAAGGCTCAAATGCAAGAGAAACAACAAACCTTTAATTTAAATTCTATATTGTCTTAATTGCACATCATCCAGGGCCGCACTAGGGACTCAAAATTCATTAAAATTCAAAAAGCTATGGCGTTTGTTTATGGTTTTATCCATCTGGAAGCTTTGGTTTAACAGATATCGCAATAACACTCTTGTAAATCGTTTAGCAAAACCTTAAGCTTTACGCTGATATCCTTTTAGTGTATATGAGATCAATAGTCTCGGAGCTATGTGCATTTGAAGTGATGCGCTACACCACTGGTTTCCGTTCATGTTAGTATTGAATAAACGCCTGCAGCCATCACACTTTACTTTATCATTTTGTGAGCAAAAAATGAATGCAAAAGTGACCCACGAAGTGGTTGTATCTGACACCGAGGGAAACATAACAAAGGCATGTAAGTGTTTCCTCCCAGTATACAGTTTCAAATGTTTAGGCAGCAGTGAGAAATTAAGCGCGGCTAGGTACCAGTAGATGTTTGTAGATAATTTCAGTGGGTGGCTACAGTGACTCCCAGCTGAAAATATGGTTGTAATGATAGCAACTTTGCGCCGTAACTGAAGAAATCTATTTATATTTGACAAACGAGTTGTTGTCTTGAAAAATCAAATTATATTTATAATATTTTAATATTACATATGTGTGAAAGAAGCTTCAATATGGAACTTTAAATAACCAGACGATCTTTTTGCTGTTCATTGGGATGTATGCTGATATTCAGGTAATGTTTATAAAGTTTTTGTTTAACAGAAACAGAATTGAGGGAAGATTTATATATCACAAGAATCTTCGTTGTTTAAGCTACCAGAATATATAAAAATTTCTGAATAACTTTCTCGCAATCTGTATGAGAAGGTCTAAAAATGTGGTTTATGTACATTGTTACTGGCGTGATCCTAACAAGCGATAACATGTCCAACATTAGGTTGGATTAGATTCTAGAAAGTGGCAGTTAAGCAGCTAGGGGTACAAAAGCGTTTGTGATGTGAGATACTGAACAACAGAAAACTTAGCTGTTGAATTTTTTTTGGATTATGGTCATTTTTAATAGAATTTTTTTCTGAAAATAAAAAGGTGAATCCCGACATCTGCGGAATGCATTCGACTATTTACTTCCCGAGTTCTATTTTGTGGATATATATATATATCTGGTTAGGTTTGGTTATAACATATCAAAAAAAGAAAGAAAAAGAACAGAAAAAAATCTTTTTTCTTGGAATGAAAACTATTCTGAGGTTATTTTGTATCAAATTACTGTATAAAAGTCGACCACATTCTTGTATGGGACATGATCAAATGCACAAACAGTGCAACAAGACGGTCAAGTCTGAAGATAGTGCAATTGGAATTCTCGACAACTCAAGTGCGTTGCTAAAATGGATGGTGTCCAGACCTGTAATTGCCAACCTTGTATTGGGTTTTGAGGAAGAGTGTGGAGTGATCTCTGATAATGATGATCTCAGAATACGCCACGAAGAATCACCTGGTGCTAATATGCGATTTACAAATGATGTAACACAACTGGTACGTGTGTTCTCAGAGAATGGCAACAATCCTTTTATTCAAGAAGGTAATGAACTTTTTAGTGTTGCGACTAATTCTATAATGTCCGATGATTCAGTTAAGTCGATATACATTGCTAAAACTCTTGGAAGAGATCAGTATAAAAGTTTTAAACAGGAACGGTTGCAGCTGTGCAGTAAATCACTGTTTGAACCAATTAACCGAAATAACCTTGCTCTTTGTCGCAAGTCAATGAAAAAACTTAATCCTGAACACCATAAGCTATCCATATTTAAACAATGACTGTGCTATCTTCAGTCGTCTCTTCAAGCATGTCAGAGTCGACAAGGAGATCTATCCGACTTTTTTGCTAATGAAAATCTGGGATATCCTCCGTCAATTTCTGAAAATGGATTCATACGCAAGGGAACTAAATCGGATGTATTTACATGTTTAGAAAAATACGGCGATACCCAATTTACCCCTCCACCTGCTACATGTATGATATTGGACGGCTCTGCTATCATCCATATGTTGAAACCATCACCATCACAAACACTCCATGATTACTTGCAGATGAAAGTACATCCTTATATTTCATCCTTTCTATCAGAGAAGAGCAGAGTAGATCTGGTGTTTGATCGTTACTTGCAAGATCACGTGAACAGAGACAGAAACGAGGGTCAGCATCACGAGTTCGTCAACTCTACTCCCGTCCCGAAAAATTGGAATCTGTTTTTGCAAAATAAAGAGAACAAAACAAGTCTTTTTCAATTAATTGCAGAATCTATGAACGAGGCTAAAATACCCAATGAGAAAACTGTTATTTGTACTAAAGGTATTGACATATGGAGTACATTTTACGTAAATATACACGGTCCACTAGCACCGTGCATGCATGAAGAGGCCGATACGAGGTTGCTTCTGCATGCCAAACATGCCAGTAAAGCAGGCCATAAACCCATTATCATCAAAACGGTAGATTCAGATGTAGTTGTCCTGGCTTTGCATGCTTTCTCCAAACTACTACTGTCCCACCTGTGGGTTGAGTATGGTGTTGGTAAGAATAAGCGCTTTCTTCCTATTCACCAGTACGAGGAGAAACTAGGGACCGAAATCTGTGACGGCATCCTGTTTTAGCACGGCGATACCCAATTTACCCCTCCACCTGCTACATGTATGATATTGGACGGCTCTGCTATCATCCATATGTTGAAACCATCACCATCACAAACACTCCATGATTACTTGCAGATGAAAGTACATCCTTATATTTCATCCTTTCTATCAGAGAAGAGCAGAGTAGATCTGGTGTTTGATCGTTACTTGCAAGATCACGTGAACAGAGACAGAAACGAGGGTCAGCATCACGAGTTCGTCAACTCTACTCCCGTCCCGAAAAATTGGAATCTGTTTTTGCAAAATAAAGAGAACAAAACAAGTCTTTTTCAATTAATTGCAGAATCTATGAACGAGGCTAAAATACCCAATGAGAAAACTGTTATTTGTACTAAAGGTATTGACATATGGAGTACATTTTACGTAAATATACACGGTCCACTAGCACCGTGCATGCATGAAGAGGCCGATACGAGGTTGCTTCTGCATGCCAAACATGCCAGTAAAGCAGGCCATAAACCCATTATCATCAAAACGGTAGATTCAGATGTAGTTGTCCTGGCTTTGCATGCTTTCTCCAAACTACTACTGTCCCACCTGTGGGTTGAGTATGGTGTTGGTAAGAATATAGCGCTTTCTTCCTATTCACCAGTACGAGGAGAAACTAGGGACAGAAATCTGTGACGGCATCCTGTTTTAGCACGCATTCACCGGATGCGATACTGTATCTGCCTTTGCAAGTCGGGGAAAGAAAACAGCTTGGGAAGCGTGGCGGACAAATCTAGGAATTACTGCTGCATTTGTAGAACTTTCACATGCACCTTTAAAATTAGACGATACCACATTCATGAAATTGCAAGGTTTCACCGTGTACCTATATGATCGAACCAGCAATCTGCAAAATGTAAACGACTGTCGTCGAATGCTTGTAACTAAGAAATGTCGTCAGTTGGAAAGGGTACCTTCCACTGAGGCTGCACTTCTTCAACATGTGAAAAGAGCCATTTTGCAAGGAGAATATATGTGGTCACAGTGGTCTGCACTACAACCTAATTTGCGAGATCCTGAACAGTGGGGCTGGAAAAGAAGTGATTCAGGGTATACACCTTTATGGTCTGTGCTACCAGAACTTTCCAAGCACTGCCAAGAACTTGTTCGTTGCGGATGCAAATCTTTGTGCACTAATATGTGTAAATGTGCTGGCCTATTCCTTCCATGCACAGCCTTGTGTGCCTGTGATGGCATGTGTAAATGACTATAAACTGATGCAATTACTACAGCAAGAAACTGTGGTTTACTTAATTTAAATTTTGACTTTATTGCTATTTTATGTAACATTTTCTTCATGAAGTGAGCAAATAAAAAGCACAAAAAAGTACGCCATAGGTTTTTTGTATTTTAATGAATGTTGAGCCTTTCGTGCGGTCCTGGATGATGTGCAATTAAGACAATATAGAATTTAAATTAAAGGCTTGTTATTTCTCTTGCATTTGAGTCTTACTTTGGCTGTGTAGGTCAAGCCGTTTTCACGTAGTGGCTATTCCAGCGATAACATACCGTTCTCCAGTGCTCCAGATGTTCCAGCACCTGGAATTCCAGGAAATTGTCGTCAGATTTTAGGGGTCTACGTCAAAATTTATTTGTTACTATGTTAGTAAGCTCTGTGCAAAATTTTATGTTCTTATCACAATATGTATGATTCTTTCATTATGCTACCCCACTATCACCTTCGTCCACGTATTAGTCACTTTCTCCTAGGCTATTTGAATAGGACTTGGTGACAGTGCGTATTTTCCTTACAAGCAACGTGTGATGTTTATCTTATTAATTTTACTATTACTATAATACTCGTTGACCTGTAGTTATAAAATAAAAGCTTGTATAGCGTTCTGATTCATCTGAATGTTTGCTTTTCCCGCTCCGAATATTTTATTAACATTTTATTTTCGAAGCTCCTCAGTTTCCGTTCTTCTATTCGTGTTGGATCAACTTCCACATTCATTCAAAAATATGGCGGATTGAGCTCTTATTGATTTTAATATCTTCGATATTTGTTAAGACAATAAAATGTTTTACAGTAGGGTAAATTTTAGTACATAAAACTTCTTTTCTTAAATATAAACATTAAAAACAGGAATTGTTTGTTACTCGTGGTTGATAGATAAAAGGAACAGCGGTGCTTTCTCAACATCAGGTGCGAGCGAACTGACATACGAATTTAAAGTTTACATGATTGTGTCTGTTAGAAAAACTTCCCTCCATGTGAAGATCAACGACTTGCTTTCCCCTTCTGCAATGGTAAGTAGTGGGAGGTAGGGGAGTTTCCTATTAGGTTGCCTGAAACGGATTTTAGTCCTAAGCCGTGTCAAAAATTTAACTTGACCTTCGACTCCCAGAATTTGGTGCGGGGTAGTGATACTCTTAAAACTTTTAGAGGGTTTGTTCATGTCCCTTGTCTACGAAAGACAAAGACCTTGTTCTGCCCCGGTGTTCCTCTAATGATCACAGGGTAATGATTGATACCTCGTTGGAAAGCTTATTGATCACAGATTCCAACAAGGTAACGCTTGTGTAATTCCAACCCTATTAGTACGAGAAGAAGAAACAAAAGATCCCAAAAAGAATATGAAAAATAGAATTTGGGGGGCTCTGGCAACCCTTACAGCCACTCTACGCTGACAAAATGAGGCTGTGTTGGCAATACACTTGTGACAATAATATAAAATGGTAGCCATTGTTGCAATGCAATGCGAGATAAAAATTCAGAACAAAATTCCTATAAAAACGCTCCGTATATCATTTTCAAAGGACCGTTGCAGACCTTCACGTTGTCGGCCTTGATGATTTCGAATTATCACAAAGTCATAATTCATACATCGTTGGAAAGCTTATGGACCACAGATTCCAACGGGGCACTTATGGCAATAGTGCAATTCCCGCGCTATTCGTAGAAAAATATGAAAAAAAAAATCCTAATAAATTTGAAAAAAATAGAATTTGGGGATCTGGCTGGCTTTCTACTTTTAGCATAGCTTCTAGATAAGAAATTATGGGTGAAAATGAAGTAAGTTACAATAATTGCTTGTAGGAAGAAAAATGTGTGTGTCAAAGAAAATAGAATTATTGCTTTACTGAAAAGAAAAGCGTGATGACTTGGTTTTATGATGGAAATATTCTTTTAAAAAAGTTATGCGTAACAATTCATTGAATTTGACATTCGCCCCGTCCCCCCTCCAAAGTACTACGTTATATGCACGCCATTTTTCATTATCATTCATGGAAAATACAGAAATGATGACCAATTCTGTGAAAAGATATCTTGTAAGCAACCGTCCAGAAAATAAATGTAATTTACGTCAAAAAACTGTTTGCCCCTCTCCTACTTCCCACATATAAGTAACAAATACTTTTGCAGAGTAATGACGTATAGTAGACTACTTCATTGCTTCACATACCCATTTTTAGAACTGCACTCCCAAGAGGGAACCCCGCTAAAAAAATAATGAAAGAAAACAAACAGTCACTGACTTTACCCTCCCCTTTCTCTGTCGTTGTACCACACATACATAAAATGCATATCGGCGGCAAGCTTCATCCTTCAGGAACGCATTGATATTGAAATTACCTTCCTATTAAGATTTAAAGCCTTGACGCAGCAGTTGCGTCCTTGGTATTTAAAGGTTAATGGTGGGCCTGTGTTAAGAACTCGTACTCTGGACCCTCCATACAGTGATTCCCAGCATAATAAAACATTAGCAAAGAGTTCAAAAACTTCCAAAATTTTATACTCTTAAAAAGGTAATGGGCTGAATTGGCGTCGGTCAATGAAAACTTGACCCACCACCCACCATGACCCACTCCGACCCACCACCCAGCATGAACCACTTTCACTCACTGTGACCTACTCTGATCCACCAAAATCCATCGTGGTCAACTCTGACACATCATCCGCGCCCTCCTCTCCACTGACTAAACAGTTTACACTTGTAATAAAACAAGGCTGTGAAATTATCACTAATTGGAGTTTGAATTTCTACGGTCAATCGCTCAAGCACCACTCTTTTACAATAACTGTGTATCTGACCTTTAAGATATAAAAAATGTGTAAAATTTTCCATATAATCATGCGTACAGTCTAAACTTAAAATTTCCGTGTAATGAAGCGCACAGTGCAAATTTTATGTCTATTTTTGTCAGAACTTTATGGGTTGATTGCCCTGTGCTCTCAGCGCTCCATATAATAAACATAAGCTTCGAGCAATGGATATATGAAGCGAAGCACTACATTTTGTTTCTGAATTAATAATTGTTTCTGATTTTTTTCAACTAATACCGATCATTATCAATTATTTCTTACAAACCCACCCACGACCAATTTTCCATATATAGAAAGTGCCCTCCCCCATAAAGGAGAATGCTAGGACTCATTCTGTTCATTTTCAATAAAGAGTTAATATACTGAATTTCATATCCGTAAGTTTAACGGCTTGCGACATACTCATTTTTTTTTGGAAAAAAATTCGAATTCCTACTACCCCCTTAAGATATTATTATAATAAAAGTGATATGATAACATCCCAGCTTGGATTAAGAACTAACTATATACCAAAAGTCATTCCATTTGACTTCGTAATTTGACCGTGATGATCTGGCGCACATAGTTACATTCATTATTTATATAATAATTTACATATTTCAGTGATTCAAAAATGTATTTTTTCCAGTAGTTCGCTCGTCTAAAAACTCACAGGCTGTGTGCCTCGAAAGCCAAGTAGTAGTATAAATCCTATTGCTATTATTACAATTACAAATATCAATATCCAAAAATGCCTGAAGCTCTTTTCTCACTTAGATATACTCATCTCAGGTAAGTAGACAGAAACAAATGGAAAAGGAAGGAAAATGGAGGCCTTGAAAGTAAAACGTAGACAAATTCACCAATGTTCAGAAGATACTGTCTACAATGTAGTGAGCGGAGTAGGTCGGTATGTCAGAGTGAGTAAGGGGATCGCAGTGGGTCTTGGTAGGTGGTGGGTCGCAATGGGTCACGGTGGGTGGTGGGTCGCAGTGGGTCATGGTGGGTGGTGGGTCGCAATGGGTCACATGTTGACCGCGACCCACTGACCCACTCAGAAAACTTGACCCACCGACCGACTGGCCCACCCCATCTCTGGTAATGAGATGAGGGAGTGTTTATGTACTCTCTTATACTATTTTATAATGTAATAAACATCATCAAAGAGATCAAAAACTTTCCATTTGACAATTTTATATCAATAAAAGGGAAGGAGGTAGATTACCATAGCCTCTAATCGAAAAATCTCGGTTAAATGACGTCATAGAGTTTGAGGGTGGAGCTAATTCTGAATTACCCGCGAGGGTATGGCCTAAGACCATATGACCTCATGACGTCATACCACTTGACCTATAGGGAAGGGGATAATTTTGAATTACCCGCGGGAGAGTGGCCTAAAAGCACTTGGCCTCTAACAACCAATCAGAATCTTTAATTTTTTTTCTAACTCGGTGAGACATAACGGCGCTTCTACTACTAGCACCAATGCTAAAGTGGGCAAAAACTCAAAACATATTAGCACTCCTTCGTAGACAGATAAAAATATATTTTGAGAATGTGAATTGTACTAGAGGTATATTCACTCAGTGAGACAAATGCAACGTTAGTCTATGTTTTCCTTCATCCATCTCTAAGCTCTTTCCGGTGTTCTACTGGTGCATTTGTTGTACGCAATCCCGGAATCGATTCCGGGTGAGAGAGCAATTGAAAGCAGACGATTGTTCTGATTCCATCTTAAATTTTAAATTCACGACTCGTATAGGCTTGGTGCGGAAAAGACACACTAACTTCCAACAAACATTAAGAATAACAATTGTTCTGTTGAAAAACATACTTCATAATAAAGACTTTCGTATTTCAGACAAAGTAAAACTATGGTAAATTGAAAAATAGTAATAGGATAATTATATGTTTTGCCTTTAAAACGCAAGAAATGTAACGGTTTTTTTATACATTTCATGTTCTCTTAGTGTTATTCTCCATATAGAGTGTATCGTTTCATGAAGAAATTATGGCCTAAAATATATGTAGAAAGAAAGTAAAATTGTGTTTAGATTATTATGAGGAAAAAAATAGTGTGAACATGGGATTCAAATGAGTGTATTTTATCTACATTTTTGGTTATTATGATTTACTTCACATGCAACTATTGGAAAACTGACAAGGAAACATTTTTATGCATATAACTTTCTGTTCATGAGTTCAAATTGCACAAAAGTCTATAGCAATAGAAAAATGCTAATACATGAATATTCTCACTGAAATTAATTGATCCATGTCTCTAAAGTCGGTTTCTTTCTTTTTTCTCTTTTCTTTAACATTGTTCTGAGATACTGGTTAGCACGACACATCAGTAATCACAAACAGGAGCGGATTAAGGGCGGAGCCAATGGACTGTAATGAAAATCTAAGAACAGAGTTTAAAAAAAAAATACCTGTATATGTTTTATGAAAAACATGAAAAATTTTACTCTAATGTTAAAGGAAAAGAAGACTGAAATTGCAAATATCATTTTTGCCCAGGCTCCGGGGCCTCCAAGCTCAGCCCCCCCCTCTTTAAAAAAATCCTCTCATTGATACTAAAATATAGCTAGAAATCAACTTATTATAGGCTTCAGACCCATGCTAATTTTTTTTCCGCTCGTTACGCTCAGGGTATCGCTAGACTTCTTCCACCAGCGTCTTCACGATACTTATTTTGTGAGGGAGTCAGCTATATTGGACCTATTACAAACCAAATTATGAGCTTGTGGTGACAATTCATTTGAAATATCTCTGTCACTACTTATAGCATATCCAGAAGGTTTTCCAAATCTATCCAAAATTTATGCGCTGAAATTATTCGTAATATAGGGCCCTCTTGAAATAGTCGGCTCCAGGGCCCCAAAAGCATTAATCCGCCCCTGATCATATAGGCTACACCAGCGTAATAAACAAAAATGCATATCATTATGAAATGATAGAGAAATTTCAACTTTTAGAAAGTAGAAATACAAAATGTCGTACCTTTCAGGAGAGTTTCGGACTCTCTTCTGTAAATATCTCAGGCCATGTAAACTTGAATGTTTGCAGTAATCATCTACAAAGGGCATAAGTAAATGTATGTTTCGCATTGTAACAAAAGCATTCGCCTTAGCGAAGCACATTACCCTCAATATCAATACGATTTAAATATTTTTGTATTGTTTATCGATTTATACGACACTCATCATGACATATTGTCATATTCATTTATCATATTAACACCAATGTCCTTTTAAAATGTTTACAAATCATTATTCTTAATTGTTTCGGTGTTCCTTTTTAATATCAATATTCAAACCATGTCACTGTGTCATTCAATCATAATTAAGGGTCATCAGTATTTATACTTCTTATGACACTTTAAGACATCTTGCTCTGATATCGCATATATATATATATATATATATATATATATATATATATATATATATATATATATATATATATATATATATATATATATATATATATATATATATATATATATATATACGTATATACATGCGTCAGTTCTGAGCTATAGCCCGCCGAAAATGTATCAAAATAGAACACGGAGAAAGGTCAGGTCAAAGTAAATAGTGCATTACTTGACCTGGAGATTCGATTGAGGTACAAATCGATGAGGAACATTGGCGGCGCAAGGGGGGCTCATATGACAGCACTGGTTGGGATCGAAAACATTGGGTAAAACGTACTGGGAGGATGGAAAAGGATACAGAAAACAATTCGAGAGCCGGATCCCTATTTCGGAAATGCAGCAATCGCGAGGTATATCCCACCGAAACTGCGATTGACCAATACAAACGATAGAGAACGAGAGAACGAATTATCGGATGAAGGTCGGATCAAAGAAAATAGTGTATTATTTGACTTGGAGATTTGGTTCAGTTACAAATCGATTAGGAACAGTGGCGGCGTAATGGTATGCTCACAGGAAATGGACATAAGGTATGCAAGGGTGGATAACTTAACGAAATGTGCAATATTTACATTTTGTTATCTGTTACGGTTACTATTTTGTAACCCATTTCTGCACCTAGTTAATAACGTTATTAGTCAGTGTAACTTTTAAAATGGTACGCTCTGAATTATGTTACGCTGAGTAACGTTACTCAATGGAACATTCTGCATTTTGGTATTGTAGTTACGGTCACCAAGGGATTAGCGTTACTCGAAATACCCACGTAGGTCGTACCTGCTTGAGATTGTTAAGATAAAACTGGTTCCACTGAATACCAGTTCTCTCTCGAACCCAATGGGTTTTGTTCCTTGATTTTAGCGATATGAAACGTATTGAAATTCTGCAGAACATTTTTGTGTAAGTAGACATATTTTTGTTATGATGAGTACCATTTCTATGTTTCTCTTTTCTTTATCGGTTACCTTTTGTACCTGTATTTCATCTTCTTCAATTCTGATGGTCTTGGAGTTACGCTTGAGTAACGTTTAAACACCCTTGGCGACAGGGAGTCTAAGGTTGGCTTTAAAATAATCTCCATTATACTAGTAAATAAATTCCACGTTTTTCAGTCTGATTTCTTTTTCCTCATACTTAAGATTCAGCAAACACCTTAGGCCCCCCAGGCAGATGTCCTTTGAGAATAGCATTACTTTGATTGCTCTGTATTTAAAAAGAGGAAAAAGAGAAATGATCAAAGAGTGAAGTTTTTAATGTAAGCTTATTGATAAGATTTTTACTTCTTGTGATGACACTGCCGATAGTTGAGTTGATTTGGAGTTTAACGTCCTTTTCGGCAGCGAGGCTTTATGAGACGGGACCTACTGATTAACATGGAATCGAAACCACATGTGCTCACGCCGGGAATCGAACCCGTTTCTTCCAGGCGAAAGGCGCGTACGCTAAGCGCTTAGGCATGAAGGAGCTCACTGCCGGTAGTCACCATGTATGTTTATTTTACAACAGTCTTGCACTGACCAATGTGGTTGAAGCTCGAGCTCACTTCCCAACAAGGATCGAACCCGGAGCTACATACACCAAAGTTACACATATACTGGCCCCCAGGGAAGCAGGAAGGCCATTTCATTTGCTTGCAAGCAATTTAGTTTATAAATCAAATACATATCAGACATCAGTGGCGTAGCGAGAAACTCATCAAGATTTGGTAGAAAGGATCTTCTGAGGGGGTGCACCATAACTACCTGAGGGGGTAGGCCTACATTTGAATTGAATTGAATTTTTTTAAATGCCTTTAGCACCTGTGGTGTGAATGAGGAAATGCCCTGGAAATCCTAAGTATCTGTTCTCGGTGAATCCTTTTGTTGAACGTTTAGAAAATTGACTTAAACTATCGATTTTGCAAAACTTCCCTTTGATTTAAGCCCAAATCGAAACATGACAGAGGAAAATTTCGGAAAGTGTTGCTATTTTCACTTCTAGCTTCTCACCAGCGGCGTGCCGTCAAGGGGACTAGGGGACTAGGCTAGTCCCCTGGCATTTTAATTAAAGTATTTTGTTATAAATATATACCAAAGAAAACTAAAATATTGTTTGTAATTTTCTATTTTCGTAAAATAACACTAGTTCAATTGTTCTGACAACTTTGGTCAGCGCCCGTGTGCTGGATGCGACAGCGAGGTGGAGATCGGAAACGCTCGGGTTTTAATCGGCTTTTCTCGGGAAAGGGAACAGAGTCAAGCCAGCTAGTCCTCATATTATGTTGTGTAAGCTCTAAGCACGGGCGTTCTGTCGTAAGCAAATTTAATGCTCGTTTGCTTTTTACAGTTAATAGTTTTAACACAATTAAATTTACAGTATTAATCTTGACACTTTAAGAGATCTAGTGAAGTGTGAACTTTTTAGATTATCAATATATTTTGAAAATGACTCAAAGAATAAAGTATGGAAGGGGACTCGTTTGAGAAACCGAGTCCCTTGCAGCAAAGCGATGGCGCAAGCAGTGATAATACTTCAATTGGTACAGAAGACAGTAGGGATGGGGATCGGCCGTTTCAGTGTTGTATTCTGGACCAATTATTCATGGTGTCATTTGGATTCCTTAATTTTCAAGAAAAGCAACAAATAATAACCAGTGGTAGAACAACTCCAAGCATTTCCATTCAGACAAAAATGAAAGATTATATACATAATACCAAAACGGATTATTTTGCTTCTTCAAAATAGTTAACTGCATGTAAGACAAGAAACAAACTGTATTGCTGGCCTTGTATTCTGTTCCACATAGAAAAAGGACGTGTGGAATAATGATGGCTTTTGTGACATGAACAATTTTTACAAACCGAAGTTGCGCCACGAAAAGTGTTATTCACGCCTGTCCACAATAACTAAATTGAAAACTTTCGGGAAACCAGAATTGATTTTCAATTGAGCGAGCAATGCAGAAGTTGATTCAAACCGAGAACTAATGAACCGATTGATTTATGCCTCTTGTTTTATGGCTAAACAAGAGCTATCATTTAGAGGTCACAACGAACAGGAAGATTCTGTCAATTAGGGAAACTATATTGAAATAATTCAGTTACTTTTGAAGTAAGATACTAAATGGACTTGCAGGGGCGCCAGAAGAAAATATTCTAGGGAGTGGCGCATCTCCATGGATGCTATTTTGCGTCTGGTATTTCTGGTATTTAATATACGTGGTTTGTTACATTTTCGTGAGCCAGAGGAAGGCCCATGTTGACTTGTCATCTTCACAGCACAGGAGTATTTAAAGGAACATCAAACAGGATTCAGAATTATATTATTAAATGTGTTGATGACGTAATTCTGGGTAAAATTAAGTCAGAAATAAACAATACACTTTTTACAACAATAATGGACAAAACTACGGACATTGCAAAGATCTCTCAACATTCAATCGGTACGTGAAAGACGGCAATATTCATGAAAGATTTATTTGTTTTGCGGGTGTTACTAGTGATTGCACTGCGACTCCAGTGAATCCAGGGGGGGTGAGCAGGGCGATTGCCCCCCGCAGAAGAGGAAACTTTCTTATATATATATATATATATATATATATATATATATATATATATATATATATATATATATATATATATATATATAACACATCCCAAAGTTTGGAGCTCTTAAAAGTAGCAGTATAACAACCCATCGCCCCCCTCCCAGAAGTCGGTCCTGGATCCGCCCTTGTCTAAGTGAGCATGCTTTCCAAATCCTCTCTCACTTTAATTGTAAGCAAAAGCTCGTAGCACTAGGCTATGGATGGAGCTGCCACATTTTCTGGACATTTGAACGGTTTACAATCTTTTGAGAAAAGGCGTTTGAGTGCAATCACCATACACTGCTATGCTTACAAACTCAATGTCGTTGATCCACAGTCTGTTAATCACATCAAGGAATGTAAAATATATATATATTTTTTTAAGAATAAGTGGCATTCCAAATTTCTTTTCATATTCATCGAAACGCTGTAACGCGCTTGCTGAATCAGAAGTAACTATGGAATTACAATTCCAGAATTGTGCATGCAGTAAATGAAAATCAAATATAACTCTTACAGTATTCTAAGAACATTGTAGAGGATTCAGATAATTGCGACACCGAAGCTTTCATGACTACAAAAAATGTGTGAGTTATCATTGAAGGATTTCGATTTTGTATTTCTCCTAAAAGATTTCAGTCATTTTTTTTTTTTTTTCGCGCACGGATATACTATTCACCATTCTTTAAAGTAAAACCTTGGATGTGAAATATTGCATCCAAAACGTACAAAAGATGGTATCTCAACTTAGAAATGCAAGAAACGATTTTGAAGAGACTTATAGAAAAGTAGAGTTAGATGACAACGGACGTAGACTAAAGTAGATGACTCAACAGATCCAAAAATTAAATATGTGCTTCTCTTCAGTGACATTATTGATACAGTGATTGGACAAATGGAGATGAGATTTCAAGATCTCATTGAGTTACAATTTCTTGAGCTGTTAGATTTAAAGAATTTTCAGTGCTTCAAATCTCGATTTCCTGATTGTTTATTTTTTACCCTTAAATCAAGTTACAAAAGTTTTTTTTTTTTTAATTTTAACAATTTGCGGAGTGAATTATATAGGTTTACAAACTCTTAGATTTCTCAAATAAAACTGTGACTGAAATTATCCATTTCTTGAAAGAAAGAGGCTTGGTAGAAGAAGCGTTTACAGAAACATATAAATTGCGTTATTTGGCGTCAACAATACTAGTCAGGACTTCCACTCTACAGCACACATTCTCTTTGAACCTAGTCCCCTGTGAGAAAAGTCACCGCACGCCACTGCTTCTCACTTTAGGTAGTGTATATTTACAAGGGAGGGGGTGCACGTGCACCTTTGCACCTTTAAACATATTTCTATTTTATCTTATTTTTGTAAAAAAAAAAAAAAAAAAAAAAATCTGCCAGAGAAAGAAAATTGTCAAAAAGTGCTACCCATTCAGAAGACTATTTTCTTCTCATGTGAATGTTTTGACTTCTCGTGGCAATGTGGTAATCTACAGTTTATTTTGTCTCATTTTCTCCCTTTGATTTTTAATGTTCAATTTATTGTTTAAATGCTTATAAGTTAACTTGCAAGAAAGTGTCATAGTCGAAGGTTGTACTACTTGTAGAACTGATATTAAAAAGTAAATAAAAGAATTATCATGGAAACAAATTTTCCATGTTGTATTCAGAAAACAAACATAGGGTTCTTGCGGTTCTAAATTGCGGTTCTGAAATTAATATATCGCAGGCATTTGTTGATATAGTAGCCAACATGTTGGTTCTCACCAGGTACATTCGTGAAGTGTCCCCTCGAGTCGAGATTCGTGTAAAATTGATTTAAATACAAAGTTCTCTGCTGTCTAATGTGTATTGTACTAAATTTAGCTGCCCATGCCGGTAATTGGCATATTTATGGGCCTTCATATATCCGGAATTCTATCATACACTACCATAACGCTCGGACACAAAATTTATTTTAGTTTCTTTAGATGTTACTCACTGGACATGAATATGGGCATATGAAAAACAAATTGGATCAAGTACTGCTTCTGACACATGTTACCCATCCCGGCCGCCATCTTAGATCCGCCATATTATATTTTACTTTTGGTTTTTCAAATGGAAATAGGGGCAAGTGTTACATCGGACACTTACGTTTACATTCACTGGTGTAATATATTTTACCGTAGCTTGTACCATTTGGAAGGTATTACATGTTCATTCCCTCCAGCCACTTTGCGAATAGACATTGTAGGTTAATATTAGTTACGCTTACGTTTTTGATGTTGACAAATCAAAACAATTTCTAACTGGTAAACTCCTTAAAACAATCTTATTACATTTCCATGAGTGATTGTTATTACTTCCATGTTATACTATAATAAGGAAGTATTGTATTACTGTCAAAATGCCTAATGTAGATCCAGATACGGCCAAATTTGGGTAAAGACCTACCATTTCCGTATTGACA
Source organism: Thermobia domestica (assembly GCF_964235325.1). Taxonomy (NCBI): domain Eukaryota; kingdom Metazoa; phylum Arthropoda; class Insecta; order Zygentoma; family Lepismatidae; genus Thermobia; species Thermobia domestica. The sequence continues at coordinate 130,083,337 of NC_137464.1, forward strand.
TCTGTGTGTCTGCATGTATATAATTTCAGAGAATATTTCATCAACAATAACACATAAAAGATTGCATATACACACGGGGCCCTGCACAACTTTCTATTTGGTTCAATATGAAGTGCTTGACATTTACAAGCTACGATAAAACTCAGTACGCCAATGAAATTCCGAGAAAAGTTTACATTAATTTGATGTATCATTTGAACCTATTGCCATTTGAAAAACCGAAAGTTAAATCAAAGATGGCGGCCAAGGTGGGTAACATATGTCAGAGAAGGAGTACTTGATTCAATTTGTTCTGCATATGCCCATATTCGTGTCCAGTGAAATCTAAAGAAACTAAAATCAACTTTGTGTCCGAGTGTTATAGTAGTGTATGATTGAATTCTGGATATATGTAGGCCCATAAATATGGAAATTACCGGTATGGGCCGCTTAAATTAGTACAATACACAATTTTGCACCTAATTACTTAGATTAATTGTAATGCATTCTTCCGTATTGAGTTACTGCAGGTAAAGAGTCAAAAGACCACTTGCAAACCTCATGAATTACTATGGATGACATTCTTTGAAGAACAAATGCTGAGGAGGGATGTACTATGATAATTTGAAAAGTGAAACCCGTGTCTACCCCTCCAGTTTCATAATCATTTATGCCTTGAGCAGTCTCCCTTCCCACTCCCACTTCCTACTGATTTCCCACAACTTTACGACGCAACTATCTGAATGTGCTTCTTCGGCGTAAGTTGGTATGATTCACGTGTCAACAAAATACTTCGTAGAACAAAGATAATGATCTTTGAAACCTCAGTACGGAATGTCTTTCCAATTGCTTTTCTACATCTTTTGTTGGTTGAAACGGATGGATTCTCCTTCGAAGCAGTAGCTTTAATCTCTTCCACTCACAAATGTATAACCAAAAAAAGTCTAAATGTTTCTTATATATTTGCCTATTTCTTTTGTTTTCTGGAAGGATAGATTTCTTTTCATTTTATAATATTTATCACAAAAACGCACACAGTACTATGTTTCTGTGGTTAGAACGGATTAATTGTGTGCAGGGATGGCAAAAATCAAGTTTTCGTTGTTTTTTTTTTTTTTTTTTTTGAATAAATAGAGTTTGGTTTATCAAAACTCCATTATATATTTACCATATTCGCGTGTATCCGTGTGTGACAAAAAGTAAATAAATAAATAAAGTATTTCATGGATCATCACCAAATTTGGTAAAAATACAAAGAGTCAAGAATTAGGAAGTGAGTTTGTTATTAAAATAGTCTTCTCAAACCGAAAGTGGTTTAAATAAACCATTTCCGGTTTGATCATTGATCATCATAGATCGAAAAACGTAATACGTATTAAGATTCGGGTTTCTGTTTCGTAAGAACATATTTAATCTCTATTATTAACTCTCTACTAAAACCGGAAGTGGTTCATTCAACTATAATTTCTCGTTTCAATAAATATTGGTCTGCATAGAGCAAGAGCGGTAAAAGATAGATGAAAGCAGTATTCTCCAATCGAATAGCTCCCAAGTGTCTCAAAAGTGCAGTGGCGTAGTCAGGGGGGCTCACCCGCCTCAAGCTCTCCCCATTAGTGTTGTAATGTTGAAAGTGGATTCTGCTTACATGAAGTATGTTCCATTTGTAAAGTTAGAACTTTTCTTTTTAGTTTCCTTAGTAAGCATAAGGGGGCTTGTAGTTTTACTCCAGATGTAATTAAGTATGTGTGTATGTAGTACTTTATTCCTCGGTAACTACCAGCTAAATTTAAACCAAATTAGATGCACAAGTACCCAATCATCTAAGGAATAAAGATCACTACATGTGATGACCGAGCTTGGTCGGCGATAGGCTCGGCTCGGCTTGCCTTGTATGTTCTATTTTATTTCTCCTTAACTACTGGCCAAATATAATCGAAATTTGGTGTGCAGATAGCCCATTATCCAAAGAATAAACATCTCTATACTTGGTGGCCGACTCGGCAAAGGACAGGCTCGGTTCGGCTCTGTTTGTATGTGGTACTTTATTTCTCGGTAACTATTGGTCAGATTTAAATCAAATTTGGTTTCCAAGTATCGCTTAAAGAATAAAGATCATTATATATTATGTCTGGGCTCGGTCGCCGACAGTCTCGCCTCTACTTGTCTTGTACATTGTATCTTCTTTTTCAGTAACTACAGGCCGAAATATTTTAAACAGGGACGCAAGTGGAATGCAGGACAAAAATATCCTTCTCTCCTCTTGCCTTATGTTTTCTTACTTACTTGACAAAAGTTATATTATTTTGCTTGGTGAATTCTTTTCCTTCAACCTTCAGAAAATCATGCTTTTGCAAAGCTCTGCTTTCTTTTAAGCCCCAAACAGAAACATGATGGCAAAAAGTTTCGGAATGTGTTGCTATTTTCACTGCTCGCTTCTCATTTTAGATAGTGTATATTTACAACAAACGGGGGAAGTGCACCTTTGCAGTCCCTAAATCCGGCGGGGGACTAGCTCCTATAGCCTTCCCTCGGATCCGCGCCTGTATACAAGGGCGCCGATTTGTCTGTAAAATGAGGGGGAGGGGACTCATATAGATGCAGAAGGCATATATGAGGATTTTAAAACAAATTGCATTCAAATTATTCCAAATATTATATCTTCTTAATTACAATAAGGGGGCCCAGTGCTTTGGGGGGTCCCGGGTCACCTTGGTCCCCCAGGATCGGCGCCCATGCCTGTATATATATATATATGAAATGCTTGTGTGTGAACGCCCCCTTGATGAGTTTCTCGCTACGCAACTGCAAGAATACCTTTCATGTCCTCTATTGATCTTCAATTGAAACGGGAAGTCGTAGGAATGAACCACTTTCGGTTTCAATAGTCATATCCATAGAACAGGAATTGTAACAGTGAGAAGCAGCTCTCTGCATTCTATTCAGCGTTCTAAAAATAGCTGCCATCTTCTGTCTTGGGCCTCTATTCAAACCGGAAGTGGTCAAAATTCAGAAACTTCTTGTTTTAACGTTGAGAGTTATAGAATAAATCTATAATAGATAACAAGAAGCTGTTTTTTTGCAATCAGTTAAGCGTCCAAAAAATATACATTTCGTCTGTATTCTAATCTCTCTACTAAAATCGGAAGTGGTAGAAATCTACTACCTTTTGGGGTTTCAATATTAATTGTGAAAATAAAAATATTGCACTACAGAAACCTACTTTGTTTTATGAACTTTTTTTTTTTTTACTTTGTTGAGTAGCCCTAACGTGTATTTTCTTTTAAAAAATGAAATAAGTCAATCTCGAGGTCATACGTAAACTAGTTTTACAAATGATTTACCAGTAGAGCACAAATTATTTACCACTCTGCTCATTCAGTACTGTCTAAGCTTGACTAAGTCAAACGGAGTAGCGCGTCTGAACAAAGGATTATGAATTAGGGAAACTAATATATAACAGTGCCGTATACTGGTTTCATGGCTTGGGCTACCACTAACCTTTATGACACCTGTACATTATTATTATTATTATTATTATTATTATTATTATTATTAATAATAATAATAATAATAATAATAATAATAATAATAATAATAATAATAATAATAATAATAATAATAATAGCTCTTCTTCTTTGGAGTAATGAGCAGTTGCTAGTCGGGAGTAGTTTCTCTTTAGTAACGCCTATGCTCTTCCTGCTGGTCTAAAAACCTAGAGCCCGCGAAAATGTAGATAGAAGTTAAAGGAAACAAACTTAGACTCCAAATTAGATACAAAAAATAATAACTTTACATGAGTTATACTACCCCTCGCTCATAACTCATAACTGATAAATTTTATCCTCAAAAGACCTCTCAAAATATAGGTCAGGAATCTATTTGAAAAGCAACTTTTGCCTTGTATGTCTTCCGTCTCTCAGAATAATTTGTTTTGTAGTCAAAATAGAGTAGAGTTATCAAAAGTTTGACAAGAATTATCTTTTGCCATGGCCATACTTATGGACGGCAGGAGGGACAATTCCTCCTCCTATTTAAGCTTTCCGCTAATCAAGAAGGGCCCACTTTAAGATAAAACTTTTCTAATCCATATGATACAATACTAACATGAATGTATAAATGTTGCATGGAATAGTTTCACCACATCCCATAAACATAGGCACATAAATCCTGCTGAAATGTGATCTGGGCCCATTTCAGTAAAATTATTAGTGTCCCCAGTAATAATACATCTTTAAGTTGAATTAAATATTATCCTCTCAATTTAACTCCTAAAGAATGGAATGGCCTCACGATGCCATTTCCAAAAGAACTCAAAATAATTTAATGCTGCTGATGCCCCATCATCATCTAAAAAAAAAAAAAAAAAAAAAAAAAAAACCCCTAAGATGAAGTATTAAATAGATTTATAATTCGAGACGAGACCAAGACCCAACTCAGTCTGTGTGTCGTTTCGAATCGAATGTTGGACCAAATGTCCCAAATCTTTCTTACCACACATTTAACTTTGTCACTAGTCCAGGCCAGGAATACTATCGCGAGGAGTAAATGTTCTGCAAAAATCGATGGGTTTAGCAACCTTAGAAAATAATATAAATAGTATTTCATTTTTCTAAAAACAATGGACAAAGTAAAATCTCGGAGATACGCTAGTATAATAATAATAGCTACAAATCGTTTCCTATCTGTTAAGATTCTACTATACTGTAAATAGAGTAACACAACAATTTTACTTTTTATATTTTTACTACATTTAGTGTAAATACATAACACTAAAACCTACATAATATAAAACTGTGGCATGATTTTCCCGGGGAAATTCTGAATTTCTGGGGTATTTTTCACCAGGCTAACCTCTGGATTCATTCCTTTTCAGCTGTTGTACGCAGTTATAAGTTAATAGTACATATTGATATGACATATTCGACAATCTCTGCTAAATAATTCGAAGGGGATTTTGCCATTTTAATTTTCTTGCTGACTTAAAAGAAAACTATTATTTTATTGTTAGGTATTATGTATGCACGTAATTTTAAGTGAACTAGACATATCTTGCCATTTTCGGAGTCAGCCGCAAAATGTTTAGAGATGTGTTGTCCCTTCCGTGGGTTTCCGCAGAAAAGAAAAAAGTGCTCATATTTTATCGTTAGTATGTACATATATACAAATTCAAGGTAACTGGACGTGTTCTAGCGTTTCTCTCACTGGTATTAAAATATTTCCGAAGGGTCGAAAATATTTCCCTTGAACGGGCTTTTCATGTAAAAGATAAAGTTCATAATATATTATTTTACTATTGTAATGTATGTATGAACGGAGCTATAACTGAATTAGTCATATTCTTCTACTACTTTCAGATTTAGCTGCAAAATATTTCGAGAGGGTCCATTAACTCTTTATACTAGTTTTCACAGAACAGGAAAATAAACATTATCCCTTATTTATTGTTGCTATGTTTGCACTAAGTTTCAAGTAAATTGGATATGGTTTTCTATATTATTTATTATTTAAAAGATAAGTTCACTACCTAGTTTAAATCGAAGTAGTGGAAATGAATTTAAAGCTTCAAAAAGTATATTCCATGAAAATCTAATATTTTTACGAAATATATCTTGGACATATTTCTTAATAGGGTACAGCGGGGTAATTCGAATAGGCGGGGAATTTGAATAATGTTAAGCATTTTGCCAGCTGGAGTGGAAACGTGGCTCGCCATGTTAGTGAACCTGTGGTGGATTTGTAGGTGGTGGTTTGCAGAAGTCGCTCTCAGAAATACAAACTATTCCTGCGGTACTGGAGGCTCAACACGATTTTTTGCTTGTTGTAAGATAAGTATGAATATGTCTATTTTTAGGTCGTTATAATTTTCAACGTTGTTTCCTTAAGCTTTCCTTATTATTAACTGGATAAAATGAAACCGCTCTATATTATAATTGTATCAGTAGCATGTAGGGCGTTGATATACTGTACTCTGGAGTCAGCTAATGAGCAGTTTTCATACTACGTTGTGAATGGCATATTCGACGACTGCGGGGCAATTTGGATAATTCAAAACAGGGCAATTTGAATACCAGTGCAATTAGAACTATAGGCCTACTATTTTATATTTGTTTGTCAAAAGCGAGAGCTTCTGTTGTTAACAAGGAAACTGCGAATTCTTATTTTGACTTACTGGGAAAATTAATGAATGAGTATAATCTCCATAAACCATCCTAACCGTATTTATAATATTGACGAAAGTAGACTTCCTCTAAATAACAGACCCTTAAAATTCTTGCAGAAAAAGGCAGAAAAGAGATGATTAGTTTAACATCTGTTGAGCCCGGGGAAAATGTAACGGTGATAGTATGCTGCAGTGCCAGGGGGTCTTTTATACCTCCTGTAGTAATATTAAAAGGCGTGCGACAAAATCCGGACTTTAAAACCCAAAATCTCACTCACAACTTTTATCCTTAGAGTTCTGCCAAAGTCATGACATCAAAATGTTTTACCTACCTCCACACACAACACACGTATTAGAACCACTCGTTCGCTCTGTTTTTAAGGCCCTTAAAGCCAATTACCACCAAGAGGCAACTATCTGGATTCACCAAAACTCGAGCTCAGTGATTAGTAAATCTCAGTTCTGCATTTTGTTCACTGAAGCCTGGAAGCGGACAGCTTCTGTTGGACTGGCACTTGATGAGTTTTCATGTAATGGTATATACCCCTTTACTCCACAAGCTATTGAAGAATTTCGATTCGCCCCTTCAGAAACGTATGGTCTTGTTACACATTTCGAGGTGCAGTCTTCTCGGGAAGATCTTAACAACGCGCCTTCTTTTTCCGGTCATGGCTCTCAAAACTTTGTTCCAACAAGGAGTATAGATGATCCCATATAACAAGTGCTTCCCAGCCCAGAAAAAGTTTGTGTGGAGAAGAGACGTCATGTCACAGGAAAATAATGCCACTCAACTTCTCAAAATATTCAGGCAATGAGAAAAAAAACAACTCCGGGGAAAGTTGCAAGCATCGAGTGCAACAAAATTCAAGGCACTACAAGAAAGAAGAGTGTTAATGCAGAACCTGCGAAGAAAAAAAAACAAACAGAAATAAGTCTAAAGATGGCTGCATACAATGAAAGTCAAACATGGAATTGCAGTTTTTGCCTTCTTAATTACTATTTAGAATGTTATGCTAGAAAGGGAGGCTGGATTTGTTGCCAGCGTTGTAAGACATGGTTCCACGAAGTCTGTGTCGGTGCAGAGGGTCGAAAACAGTTTATCTGTTGTCGTTGTCGTTAAATACGAACGATGGAAGATGAATTAACCTATTACGGCTCTTTGCCTTAGACAGTGTTCCTAACATTTTTTTTTAGTTTAGGCCTACATTTAAAAAGATAGCTACAGTTAACGCATATTTACAGTTTATGTACTTTTTTTCATTCAAAATTAGCATATTTCAACTACCGAAGAATTTGCAATCTAACTATTAAATAGTTTATACATTATTTCTATAAGACTTGCTTATTTTGTTGGTTATTCATATTACCCCACTCGTTATTCAAATTGCCCCCCGCATTTACGTTTTTCGAAACTTCAGCGGGGAAATTGAATACCCAAATTTTGCAATGATGTATCTCAGATACTATCTTAAGAAAAATTGTTAAGTAATAGTAAGGTTCAAAGTTTTTGTTCACGATTTTGTATTTGAATACCAATTACAGTTTCTGAGATATATGAGAAAATGCCTGAAATTATTCAAATTACCCCACTGTACCCTATAAAGAAAGGGGCGAGGGAGTGATTCATCACTCATTTATGACCGATTTTAATTACTAGAACAGCAGATTACGGAAAAAGTGAAATAAAATATATATAATACTGCATCAAACCGAATGAGATTTATATAAGTTATTGTGAAACTATAAATAATCGGGGAGAGGGTAAAACCACTAAGCTATTTTTTTTACTGATTTCGGCTCCATGTAGAGTGAATGATTAGGAAGCCTTAAGGAAAATATACGGCATATTACACTAAAATCGAACAGTTATAACCGGGGAAGGCGACTAAACGCCTTACCCCACACACAAAAAAATATCTATGGCATTCCCCACTTCCTAAAAAAAAATAAAATGGGCAAAGATAGGCTCGGAGGACGGCATGACGTCATGCAACCCCCCTTCCTTTTCAGAAAAAAAATGAAATGAAATCTTTGAGTTTTACGTCCCACGCTTATGCCGGTTAGGCTAAAGGAGACGGTGATGATGAGTAATGAATGAAATGGTGGAATGAAGAAAGTGGGAGGAAACGGGAGCATCCCGAGAAACCCCCACACACACGGTGTTTGTGCACTACAAGGTTCACTTGGCGGGGGCTGGGATCGAACCCGGGACCCCAAGCACCAGGGGTGAACGCTCTACCACTGAGCCACCGCGGCACCCCTTCCTTTTCAGATCCACTACCCATACACTGAGAAAAATTCGTTCTCCGGACAGCGGTATATTGTACAAATATACGGAATCCACTTGCTTACTACAGAAATCAGTAGGGAACAAACGTTATCCGTATGCTACATAGGCCCTGCCCTTAGATGTTACATCATGTCGTTGCACGATGTGGGATATCTAATAGTCTTCCTTATAATATACAATATATATGTATGTTACCTTCGTCAACTATATGTTATATACGTCCATTTGCATGTGAGATCCTGATAGCCTATATTGTTTCATACGGAAAGTACGTACAGATGGAATTGGAATACTTATGCAGAAAGTATTATAAAACATGCGTTTTCAGTTATACGTTTGCTGTACGTTAAGTCCAAAAACTACAGGATAATACAAATGTAACATACAATTTTACGTATCACTCATTTTTTCTCGCTGTAGTTGTAACGGAAATTATCGAGAAAAATGTTTTTTAAGTTCAGGGGGAAGAGGGTTGAATTCACCGCTCATTCTTGAGTGATTTTAATTCCAAGCACTGGGGATTATGGAAAGAGTGAAAAAAAAAACACATTATATTGTATCGAATAAACTATAGAAAATTTACCATTGAACTCTAAAAGAAATGCACGGGGGCTAGGAGGGTAAACCCACTAATTTATTTCTTATTGCTTTTAACTCAGAGCAGAGGGAATAAAAATCGGGAAGCCTCAAATAAAAGTACGCCAAATTACCCCAAAATCGAATACTTTCTAACGAAAATTATCGTTGACCATACATACATTTTTTAAAAAAAATATGGAGAAAGGTGAACTTAAACTTTTATTCTTGGCAGATTTTAACCTAAAATTGAGGGATATACAAGATGTCATAAAGAAAATATAGTATATACCAACTTTTGTCATAAAAATATTTTACATAGTTTAAATTGAAATATTGTTTTCCATGTGCATGTGTAAACTTGCAACATGGGATTGAATTTACTCCCCCTTCCCCCCGCAGTATACTTTATGAATTTTAACTCTAAACAATAGCATTATTGCTGCAAGTGAAAGGAAGACACATAGCACGTAACCAGATTCCGCTAGTCTACCGTAGTCTTAACTTAGGAAGTTTTCCCATTGTCTCAAGATGCTGGGTAACACTTTAGCTCCTACTGAGAATTGAAACCAGGAGCTACGTGGGGTCTACTGAATTCAGATTCCCCGCCCTCACTAAACTTCGTAGGTTGACGAATGTTTGTGAACTTTCTTAACACAAGTATATTTGTTTCATATCGAAATGAATGATATGGCCTAAAAATTGTATTTTATATCTCTAGCACTATCATTTTTTCTGAGAAATAGGAGGCGCTAATTGACAATTACTTACAAGTAAACCTTACGTTTGGGTGAATCGAGTTGCTGACTGAGACACATATGAGAAAGTAGTACTAAATGTGGTCAGTATTTCAGTGAAGTTGTAGGTGCGAAGCTCCAGGAGTTTAGGAGATAGAGCTACCAGAACATCACATGGAAGTACAGAATAGTCTTCATACAGTTGGAGGTATAAGCTCTGTAAGACTTCTTGTAACGACAAAAGGTGAATAACAAATATATGGGTACATATTAGGACTATTGGGAAGTCATATAGTAAGGGTATACCTGTCGGCGGCCATCTTGAAATCCGCCATTTTGAATTAAGGTTAAGTTTTTATAATAGGAATAGGGTCATGTGATACGTGATTTAAGGCTCAAATTTAATCAGAAGAACAATGGTGACGTTAATTTTGATTTACGCGCAATTGGTAAAAAGTTACAGGGAAATTAAATATTGTTGCAGCATATGTATTAGTCCTTTACCCCACCTTGTAAATTTTGTGTTAACGATAATAATTAAATAAAAAGCAGTTGGATAAATATTAGGTCTACGGTAAGAGTTGCCTTGATGGCGGCCATGTTCAAATCCGCCATTTTGAATCAGACAAAAGTTTTAAACAAAACGCATAACAGTGACACCTTATCAATAGTAAATTTTACCATAACCAACCGTATAACCATTTTGCTTTATCATTAACCAGCAGAAAATTAAATGGATCGCTCCTTACGAATACTGCTTGTACGGAATTTTTAACGACAAATGTGTGAAGTGTAACTCGATTGCTTTTGTCAGGTGTGCTCGCTTTGAGCAGAGCATTTGTGCAAGTCATGCGCTCTTTTCTGAACTACATATTGATTGTACTAATTGAGGACTTTTTTGGAAGAAAGATCCAAGTTCAATTATGACTCAATTCCACTTTGGTGATTTTTCCTTAAATTAGCAACTTGTTTATGCGATAACAAATGCTGGTTAATGATAAAGCAAAAATGGTTATACCGTTGGATTTATGGTAAAATTTGCTATTAATAAGGTGTCAATGTTATGCGTTTTGTTTAAAACTTTTGTCTAATTCAAAATGGCGGATTTGAACATGGCCACCATCAAGGCAACTCTTACCGTAGACTTAATATTTATCCAACTGCTTTTTATTTAATTATTATCGTTAACACAAAATTTACAAGGTGGGGTAAAGGACTAATACATATGCTGCAACAATATTTGATTTCCCTTTAACTTTTTACCAATTGCGTGTAAATCAAAATTAACGTCACCATTGTTCTCCTGATTAAATTTGCGTCTTAAATCATGTATCACATGACCCTATTCCTATTTTAAAAACTTAACCTTAATTCGAAATGGCGGATTTCAAGGTGGCCGCCGTCAGGTATACTCTTACTATATGACTTCTCCCTAGTCCTAATATGTACCCATATATTTGTTATTCACCTTTTGTCGTTACAAGAGGTCTTACAGAGCTTTTACCTCCAACTGTATGAAGACTATTCTGTACTTCCATGTGATGTTCTGGTAGCTGTATCTCCTAAACCCCTGGAGCTTCGCACCTACAACTTCACTGAAATACTGACCACATTTAGTACTACTTTCTCATATGTGTCTCAGTCAGCAACTCGATTCACCCAAACGTAAGGTTTACTTGTTAGTCTTTTCAGATGTTGAATAACACAGGTTAAATACTACAATATACGTATAAGACCCCCCAAAAATCTTTGGATCCAGAAAATAATAATAATAATAATAATAACAATAATAACAATAATAATAATAATAATAATAATAATAATAATTGGACGCGTGCCTGGTGTGCTCTAAACATTCATTTAATTATGTAACAATATTTCAAATACAGCCTCTAAGGCCAATTTACAACAGAATATTTTAACATCAATAGTGGAAAAAGGAAAGAAGAAAATCAGGCAGGATTTATGCTTAAAGATAACATCCCGACATTCACCTTGTGGAACCGCGAAAAAACTGGTGTAACTAGTCAGGGTAGCAAGCCACAAGCTTTGCACCTAGGATCTCCCTTTTGCGAAGGAAGAACGCTAACCACTAGCCTACGCTCGTTAGAAATAATAATAATAATAATAATAATAATAATAATAATAATAATAATAATAATAATAATAATAATAATAATAATAATCATCATCATAATCATAATAATAATATCTTTACTCAATATAGTGAACCAATTGGGGATCTGCCGGGATTAAGAATCAGCAAACTCCGCTGAAATACCCCGTGGCCATGCATCACACAATTTTCTAGCTATTTTGTGGGTTGTATAGAACTGTAAAGTTTTGTTTTAGTAATAATAATAATAATATGATTTTCACAGGCTTGCGCCCCCATTCATGGAGCAGGTTTCACATCAAATAATCCTATTCTTGTGGACAGCGAAGAGCGCTATGAAAACAAAGCAAGATGAAGAATGAAAGACATTGTCTATTTTTCCCTCCCCTTTGCCACTTTTGGCTCACTCTATGCTTCCCCCTGACCCTGCTGCCCCTTCCACGGTTCCACCTGCCTTGTGACTGACTTTCCCCTGTGATATTCACAGAAATCGATCAAGTTCCTTTTTCTCCTTACTGCTTTAGATTTGCAATAACAACATATGAAAGTGAAATTTCTTTCTGCTTCACCACCTGAAGAACGAAGTTCAATGTGACCCTCTGAAGAACAATACAATTGAAACCATGGCCAAGGAACTCTCCAAAGATCTGATAAGATCTGTAACTGATGAACACAATACCTTTACCAAACCTATCTGATCAACTGTGTTACTCATGTGGCAAATAGTCTTTGTAACGAAATAGCTTCTGTTCCACACATTTTCGTTCCATTAGATACCCGCATAGGAAAGAATCTCATTCTGGTGGTACGAAAGCTGGATTTTTTGCCCAGAGGAGTTATAAAGCATACCAGAAACAGATTCGTTCCTTCAATTAGTTACGGTACAATAACGTTACATGCTCGAATAACGTTACGGTGTCGTAACAAAAATTGGTGGTATACCTTGTACCTACCTACATTAAATAACCAATAATTTTGTTACAGAGAGCTATTTTCGTTACGTTACAGTTACGTTAAGTTATCCACCCCTGAAGGTATGTTCACAAGAAATGGACATACTCTTCGTGCCGGAGGCAAATATTCTACGTGGAAGCTGAGTTGTAATTCTCGAACGTGGAACCGTTTGAAATATCGGGAGTGAACAACATAAATACAGGATGTACACAGTGACCTTTGTTTGGAAAACACATGGCAGCACTAATATCGAAGTAGGTTGCACCAACTACCGATGTACAATCGGAGGTGAGTAATCATCGTCATCATCAGTGGTCTACTAGACTTGGCAACCACTAGCCACAAGAGAGCTGCTATACCCCACAGCTCGAACATTGTTGATATGTACATATTGCCTTTTAATATCATCCTTGATGCATCGTGGTTGCGTGGTAAAGCACTCTGATCTGAATCTAGGGGTTCTGGAGTCGATCCCAAATCATGTAAAGTTTTGTGCTCGACGACATCGTTGTACTGGTGTCTCCGGGTTTCTCCTAGTTCCATACTCCACCAATTACTGTAAACATCAGCAGACCTGACTTTCAATAGCCTCAAGTTGCATTTTATTCCTTTTTCGCGACGCTGTGGCAAGTACAATGCTCCACGCGTAACATTGCATAAATCTTTTCTTGAAACCCCTATTTAGTAACCCACAACAAAACACGTTTCGTCTTGTTAAAAGCGTCATTTGAGACCTGTCCTTGCTTGAATATCATACGTAACCTACGTTGTTTGCTACACACCAACAGAGGAAACAATAAGAGTCTCTGTAGCTGTACGCCCACTGTATTACAATACTCGGCATTCGAAATGTTTCGTTCACTAAACTGAAGGAGGCGTGTTTCTATTCCGTGGGTAGTCACTCAGTATCTGTACCTCTGAGTTGTCTGTGCACTTGTTCGGTAGCGAGATTAGTGCGGGAGTGAAATGGAGTTCACGTTTGAAGAACTTGCAGATATGGTGTTTGTATATGGGCTAACTAATGGAAACAGCCGTGCAGCTGCAAGGTTGTATCACAACAGGTATCCAGAAAGGCGACATCCAAAGTACTCCATGTTTCCGAGGTTATTTCAGCGTTTACAGGAAACGAAACACTTGCGCTCATTACGTCACGACCGCGGAAGGAGACGAACAACCATGACTCCAGACCTTGAAGAAGAGGTTCTTGATCGTGTGAAAGAACAACCTTCAGTAAGCACCAGAACATTAGCACATGAAGTGGGGGTTAATGACAGTACTGTTTGGAGTGTACTCCGTGAACAACAACTATATCCCTATCAATCAACAGAAAATTCAAGACCAGCATCTTACAAACTTCACACCCCGTGTGGTGTTTAGTGAATGGGTAGTGCAGCGCTGTTTGCACGATCCGAAGTTTCATGCCGCGACACTCTTCAGAGATGAAGCTGGTTTTACGAGAGAGGGTGTATTCAATAGCCGGAATAATCATGTGTGGACCAACGAAAATCCCCATGGTACCATTATGCATGGATATCAACAGAGATTTGGGATAAATATCTGGGTAAACATCGCCGGTGACAAGCTTGTAGACCATATCCCTTACCGCCTCGCTTAACAGCACCAGTGTACGCATTGTTCATGCAAGAAACACTCCCTGAATTATTAGAAGATGTACCTCTTGATGTTGGTCAACGCATGTGGGTTGAGCATGCCGGGGCCCCAGCACACTTTGCAGTAGCTGCTCATCAGTGCCTTGACTAAAATTCACGCATAGGTGGATCGGAAGGGGAGGTGATATTTCTTGGCCGGCACAATCCCGTGATCTAAACCGAATTGATTTCTTCCTGTAGGGTTATGTAAATCTCTTTTCTACGATACACCTGTATAGAACGAAGAACCCCTCCTTGCACGAATCCCCGCTGCCTGTGATACCATTAGAACGAAACAAGACATCTTCGAGAGAATGAGACAATACTTATTACGGTGATGCCATGTCTGCATTGAAACCAGGAGACGCAATGAAGGAAACCAGGTTTGGGAGGCAATAAATATGTTACGGGGGCCAAGTCATTAAACATTCTCTTACAAATATCTAAATTACGTTTTTGTATTAATAATAGCATTTTGTATTGATGTTTGGAGGGGACACGAAAAGTTAAGGGGGCCAGGCCCTCTAGCCCCCTCTAGTTGAGGGCCTGTTCCTCCGTTGTCATTTATGCCGTATGTATTTCTTCCTCCAAAGATCCTGCTTCCTAGGATCGCTCTCAATCTTCGGTGATATTCGTGCTTTGAGATCCCGCATTCTGCCACACCCTGTCAACTGCCACAATTTATACCGCTTTCATGACGCCGGTAAATCGCCTCCTATTTTGTTATGGCCTCATAAATCACTGCACTTCTCCCTGGCCTTTTTCGCAACGCTCCGATATAGTATAGTACATTTCTGTGATTCTTCTTTTGTGCCGTCACTGTTCCTCATCGATTTGTACATGAATTGAATCTCCAGGTCCAATGATGCACTATTTCCTTTGACCCGACCTTCCTCCGACAATTCGTTATCTATAGAGCGTTTCATCCTTAGATTGCAGAACAGGGATAAAAGGCAATGCTTTTCCATATGCTCATTGTTGCCAAACTTAGCTTGAACTTTAGAAATAGTTTTTTTCTACTAGATATGGATAGATTTTTGTAGAACATTGCATTCTTTATCAAATAATGTGCTTTTCTCATATCAAGAAGAATTTTCAAGTATTGAAATAAATTGAAATAGTGAAATCTTGCTAATGACACATTCTAACGTCGTGTTCAACATATCACGTCATAAATTCAGAACTATAAGAGATGCAACGCTGAAATTTATACAGCTATTAACACCATATTTGGTGCCAATGTTGGAAAAGTTGGCATTGAAAAAAGCTTCTTGAATTTTAAAATAAAAAATAAAATGTAAGAGAAAGTGCATATACTATTGCAATGCAATATCTAAAAAGTTGACTAGTGAGAAAAATTTTTATTTTTCAGCTTAGATAGGGGTGCAAAGCGAAAAAAATATTGAGAAAGGATTGAAGTTATTTTTAAAACAAATCACAGGTCAATATCTTTCTTTATTTAGGTTTTATGACTTTTAGTGTTAAGAGTCAACTTTCCAAAGCGCGCACTTCTCACCAGAATTAAGGCAGTGACAAATCTTCCCAATGCTATTTTCCTTATAATGTTTGTTTTAAAGTTACTGATGTAGAGTGTTGTGCTATACCGATGAGTATTTACTGTTGATGTTATGCGTGCATGAATCTACTGCTTAACGAAAGCATGATCACAAAATCGAATCCTGGATCACACCTACGAGAAACATTACGTCAACTCCAGTCAATCTTACGTTCCATTTACTTCGTTCCTTTTCCTTGAGTTACACACACACACACACACACACACATATATATACATATATATATATATATATATATATATATATATATATATATATATATATATATATATATATGTGTGTGTGTGTGTGTGTGTGTGTGTGACTGACATTCAGACATCAGGGGCGTGTGGTTCGTTTTTTCTATCTTCCAAGAAATGAAAATTTCCAAACACTTAAATCAGAGCAGTAATTCAGTTAGCAATAACATAAATCACAAAAATGCAGTTGATACTCAAACAAAACAAACTGTTTCTTCAGAAGATCAATATATTTGTTCTTGCCTCTTTGTTCTTTCCCCCCATGTTTCTTTAGGAAACATGAAATAAACAAGATGAATTTTCGGAGGGTTTTGATAATTGTGTTTGGTTTGGTTTCCTCGTCCAACGATCTGTACCTTGTTGGCTGTCACTATACGTGATTTAAAGTCACAACTTCTGTGTTTCTTAAGAACAGATACAGGGTTTCTTTTCATTCTTCTGTTTCCATATTGACATTGTGTGTTTGAGGTGTCAGAACCCATTATGCATGGACATCAACAGAGTGAGTACAGAAACGAGGAAGGTTCAGTGCCTATTCACCATTACATTTTGTCATCATTATCATCATCATAGGTGTTCTGTCAATATTGGTAGGTCACTTGCTGCCACTGAGAAGCTTCCATGATCCATGGTCTTCCGTTAACTTCTTTGTCTTCACGTGTGATTTTTCTATTTTGATATCGTTCAGTAATTGTAGTGTCCTTCGTCCCCTCCCTCTTTTTCCTATCATCATACCCTCTAGCACTACCCTCATGATACAGTTTCTTCTTAGCCATAGTCCCAACCAGTTTCTTTTCCTTTTCTTAATTATATCTAAAATCGTTATTTTGTTCCCTGCCATTTCTAATACTCTCTTATTCGTTTTTCGTTCGACCCAGCTAATTCTCTCCATTCTCCTCCACACTCACATTTCGAAAGCTTCCAGTCGTTTTAAATATTTTTTTGTGTAATGACCATGTTTCTGAGCCTTACAGTACAAACGAAACATTTTATGAGTCTTTTTCTAAACTCTTTATTCAAGGTTGCACAAAACAGACTTTCCTTTCTCCTAAAGGCTTTTTTCGCTATTCCAATCCCTGCTTTTATTTCACGTTTACATTTCGGATTTATTCCACACATGCGGGTATTCTTCGGGTTTTCTACTACAGACTGAATACAAGGAAGGGATCTCACCTTTAAATGGAAGCAGCAAAAGTGATTAAAAGGTATTTAGCATGTGTTCTTTTCTTCTTTTTTTTTAATTTTAAATTTACAAATCTTTCGTTAATATTCACAAATGCATTTATAATTTCTATTATTGTGCGATGTTCCATTTAGACCTCCTGGTATTTGTTAAAATATCATACTGTTGTTTCGCGGGGAAAATCAGATCTAAACCATCGGAAGTGGAGAGCAGCCGCCTTCACAATATACTTTACAATGTAACTTTTGTTTGACAAACGAAATTAGATTTACGGATAGTTTGCGTACACACACAAATGAGCGTTTTCGTAAGTCATACTTTCTCGTCACATATCAGGGTCACCCTACTCCTACACTCTTATCCAGGTTCAGTAGCAGTATCTTACCCATTGCTATTTCTTAGTTCGCCGCACAATCGATACAGGAAATTTCTGTGTGAAACAGTTAGCTTGTCATTTATTTCAGTCATATGTTTTCTATTCGTTTCATATGTTCACATTGCTCCCACCAAAATTTTATTGCAACGATTTATAAACCACCATAAAACAAAACATCTAACACACAATTATTAGACTGCTGTTTCGTACTCTCCAATTCGCCGTTCTAAATGAATTTGCGCGAATGGAATGGCAAAAGCGATGAAAATATATGAATTTAAGAAAGGCTTTATTTACAGACTCAATCACTCTTTCTGTCTTTCTTGTTCTACATACGGCGGAAGAAATGTGGCAACAGCGCGCTCCATTTACTCTGTACTGCAATCTAAGAGTGAGACGCTCTATAGGTCTATTCATTTTTGTTCTATTTTGGTACATTTTCGACGAGCTATAGCACAGAACTGACACACTTTCGGATAACAACTTCTTACCTTAAGTCACTTCTTTTGTTATTCTTCATCATCCCTTGAAGTTTGACCCACATTAAAGATACACCCTGTATATAGCGCATCTAATAAATAGGTATATTATTATTATTCTAAATGTGTTTTCGTCTCATGTGTGAATAGTATTTCTGTGTTTCGCGGTGTGAGCTATTCTCTGGATGTCCACGAGGATTTTTAGACGAAACATCCGAACCCTTCCGTGCCTAATTCTCATTTCATTGTCAAAACCTGAGAACAATCAGGGAAGAATTCTGTAATTCCTTTTTGAAGATGTTCTTCGATGTCTTAACCAACCAAGCTAAGCTGTTTCAAAAGTATCCAATGGTTGGACGACAGGAGCAGATTTGGAAAGCGGTTAAAATTTATGGATAAATAGTGCAGTATTGGGAAATGTTTCTGTCGTATTTATTCCATATTTATATATGATATTTGGTATTGTCAACAAGGATGGGGAAATAGTAGATAACAAACCTCACTACGAGCGCATTTTCTTCCCCCAACATTTTGCGTATGAAATTTCACAATTACAGTGGTAAGGTTTTATTAATTTAGATTGCATGACGTATACGCTTTTATGATAAATAACCATAAAAACTTACATCTACTTCTAAAACTACATCTACTTCTCTATCTATCTCTATCTTATAATGACCCCATGACAGGGTGTTTATCCCATCTTTTAAAGTACATATTTTATCGTCTATACAACTTAATGCTAGGGGGCGCGGTGACTCAGTGGTAGAGCGTTCACCTCCGGTGCTTGGGGTCCCTGGTTCGATCCCAGCTCGCGTCGTGTGGACTTTGTGGTGGACAAACACCGTGCTCGTGGATTTTCTCGGGGTTCTCCCGTTTCTTCCCACTTTCTTCATTCCACCATTTCACTCATCTCTCATCATCACCGTCTCCTTTAGCCTAACCGGCATAACCGGGGACGTAAAACTTAAAACTTTTCCCAACTTAATGCTAACTTACTTCTATACTATATATATCATTCTTTTAACTTCTTATTAGGTTCATCTTCTTATAATGCTTCTTTTGCTTGTACAAAGAGTCTTTATATTCATTAAATGTGAGAACTATATGTACAATATTTTTCATAATATCTTTCGCCTTTCTACAACATTTTTCCTTTATCGAACTTGCCTTTAAAGTCTGTTAAATCGATTTGAGCTGTTTTAATTGAGTACATTTTCGATCTTAAACCAACAACTTCTTCTATAATTGTTCTCTTAACTTCAACTTTCCTCTTACAAAGTATTTTCTTGTTTATCTGAGGAATCTTGTATCTATTATTTTGAGAATAATCATTTGTGTCGAAGTAACCAATATAATTTTTCATATCATCGTATATATAATTTGTTTGAATATGGTAAATACAAATATAGCTACCTATATCTGTATAACATACCTCTACTTTATCCTTATATTTTGGTTTCATCACATTATAATGGAAGTCGTACATTAAATATTTTGATAGGTCTAATATACTCATTCCAACATATATCGGTTTATTAAAAAGTACTTTAGTTTTGTTCAATATTATTGCACATAGATTCTCTGTATAAACATTTCTGTTTTTAAAATTTGGTTGAGGAATTAGTTTCTCTAGTCTTGCTGGATTACTTTCTATTTTTATAGACTTACATCTTTTTCTAATATTTTCCATTGTTTTTCCAAAGATTGATTTATTCATGAGCTTATAGAAGTCTTTCTCAAAATCATTTTGTTGCTTCAGTTCTCATTTGTGTTTAAATCTATATAATTATTTTTTGTTTTGAGCCAGGTGAACACATTTTGAGGAGTTAATGGATAGTTTCTGTGATAAGCATGTAATTCTGTTGGATATTCCAGATCTACTTTTAATATATAACCAGTATTGGAATTATCGAGTATATTTTTCAAATCTATTTTTTTCTATTTCTTCTTTACTTAACCATCTAAATCCCTTATACGGTAGATATTGATTCATTGCTCATTCATACAGATTGTTGACGTCTAAGTACATAATGTAAGAATCTTCTTTATTTTCGTCGCAATCTTCCATATATTTATTGTTTGCTTTTAGATATCTGTTTGAACATTAACTAATTCTATCTCTTATACCTTTCTCTATTACCGATACCACATCATAATCTGTTAATAACTCCAATTTCATATGTGTCTTCTTTAACATTGCATCCCAAGCTGTCATACACCAAGCAGGATCAAGACCATAGGCATTAAAACATGTTTCTCTAAAATTCTCAGACATCTGCTAATAACAACACATCACAAAACATCAGTTTTTATATATAAATCATGATATTATCCTAGATTATGAATTATTTCTTAGAAATGTTATTCATACTTTCTTAGTATGCTCATAGTCTTCATCACTAACATATGAGTTAGTAGGGTTGTTGAAGAATGCTTGTTTTGATGGTAATTTTCTATGTCGAAACTTATTCCAGTCACTATCATAGTTGTATGGATAAACACCTTTTCTTATTACAAGTTTGAGTTGTTCTTCATCAGGATATAAGTGTTGTGTATGAACCATTTGTTCTCTTGTTAGGTTTGATGATATTTTGTCTAAACAACATGCCATAAATCTAAATGAATCTATAAATTTTAATTTGATAGTTCCAACTTTTTACTGAATTATATATATCGTTGTTCTTTAGTTGGTGTTAACTCTATTTTTTCATTATTACATCCTTGCTCCTTTATAAACAAGTAAGAATCGTATCCTGTTAAATTATGTATAATCACCGGTACAAACTTAGGTACTTGTGTTAAAGGTAATTCGTTATTTTGTTTATATAGGTGTGATGTCATGGGCTTCTTTCTTTAACTTTGTTATAAATTTTCTTAACCGCAATTTACCTCTATATACAACAGGATCTGTTTCAATTCCATCACATTTTACAATATAATAACAGGATCCAGATGGTTTATGCTGTTGATATTTTCTTGTATATCATTCGTTTTCTGTATAACACTCTTTACAACCCATAACGTTATGCAGTAAACATTGAAAATTAACATAAATTGCAAACGGCATTTTCATCGTAGGCTATATTGGTAACTCTCAAATTCAACTTCTTTTGGCATTTCTATTTTCACAGCTCCGTGAGTAGAACGATCTTTCTTATGTTTATCTAGTACAACTTGTAAGTTAAAGTATAACGAACATATATCACATAAGTATTATCGAGCTCTCCATTTAGTTCTTTGGCTAAAAATTAATCTACTTAAGTTTCTAATCCAACAATATGTTTTGTTTTCTTCTTTTACATACAATAAATTCACATAGTTGACTTTTTGAGTATGATATAAAACGTACACCATATATTTTTCGCTGTATATATATACATTAATGGATATGTCGATTCATCTTTCAATTTTTGGGATGTCAGTTTTACTGGAAAATCAATATTTTTTTACTTTTTCTTCCAAGTCTGTAAAAAAACACGCTTGTATTTTGATGGTCGTTATGAATCTTTTTCAACAGGATGCAATGCAGAGGCAATTGAATATAAAAAACATGTTTCATCTTTATTGTTCACATTAATAACAGTTTGTTTCTTGTAATTTCACTTGGTAGTTCTATGTATAATGATCCTCTAAATGGTGCATATTTAAGTGGAAATTCTAAATAGTTAATATTTACAAGAGCCCAACCAGAATCCCTAGCTTGAAACTAATCCATTCTTGTTCTTAGTATTTCTTTAGCATTAGTTATAA
Source organism: Thermobia domestica (assembly GCF_964235325.1). Taxonomy (NCBI): domain Eukaryota; kingdom Metazoa; phylum Arthropoda; class Insecta; order Zygentoma; family Lepismatidae; genus Thermobia; species Thermobia domestica. Next base: position 130,105,405 of record NC_137464.1, read on the forward strand.
ATTCTTGTTAATAACTCTTAAATTGGTTGATTGGTATACTTCTTTGTTATGAGTGTTAAAATAAAAGTTCTGAATTTCTTTTTCTTTCTTATATTGACAATTTTTCAAAAGATTAGCTTTTAATGAACCATGCTTCTTTAAGCTGATATCTAGTCTATTTCTTAAGGCTTTTGATGTTGAAGTAATACATTGTTCTAGAGGATCATATTCTTTATAATTTGTTTTAAATGTCCATGTTTCTAAACTTGATTTAAATGCTGAATCTTCAAGTTTTACATCAATTGGTAGTGATTCAGTTTTTACTTTCGGCTCTTCAAAGCTCTCTTCTTGAAACGGAAATAACTGTAAAGCTTCCTTTCTATTTAATCTTTTAGGTTTTAGTTCTACAAATATTTCATTTTTAAATGGAAACAGTTTTAACGTTTTCTTTCTGTTTAATCTTTTAGGCTTTGGTTTTACAAAGATCTCTTCTTTAAATTGGAATATGTTTTGTATCTTTTGGCCTTCTTTAAATGTTTTAAAATCATTTTTTTCTGATAAACACATAGATAAGTTCTGCTTATCGTAGTCGGAAGTAACCTCCGTTCTTTGGAGAGCTGTTTTAACTGAATTACAGATGTTTATTATAATTCATCTCGTATTTATTACGACAAACAAAATATTTTTAAAATTTCATATTTATGGCTGTTACCCCATAAAAGTGTTTTACAGCCTAAAAACCAAAGCCTAAAAGATTAAATAGGAAGAAAGCGTTAAAATTGTTTTGATTTAAAAATGAAATATTTGAAGAACCAAAACCTAAATATTAAATAGAAAGAAAGATTTACTATTATTTCCGTTTCCAGAAGAGATCTTTGAAGAATCGAAAGCGAAAACTGAATCACTACCAATTGATTTAATCTAGTTTCTAGGTTATGATTTAGAAAAAGTATATGTTTTACAAATTCATTAGTAAACTGTTTCAAACCTTCACATCGTATAAATATTCTCATTCTCTTCAAGTAATTATTTACTTGCTCAGTATCTTCGTTATATCTATCTGGTAATATAGTTTTCAGTTTATAATTTAGGTGCACTAATATCTTAGGATTATTTATCGTTTTGGTAAGATCATAAACAGTAATTTCATATCATTCAGACTTATCCAGATCTGCAACTTTAACAATTTGAAGTTCTTTGTTAGATTTTTCGATGAAATAATACGTCGACAAGTTTTTAATGGGCGCTTTTCTTTCTGATATAATTAATTATTTTAAATTTCATTTTTTTATATTCTTTTTTCTCTTCGTCTCTGTCTTCTTTCTCCTCGCCTTCTTCGTGTATTTGTATTTTGATTTGCGTTTCTAATTTCTACTAATTCATTTTCACTTTCATTTGTAGTCTCATCTTTTCTTCCCATTTCTACCTTATGTATTGTTAAAAAAAAGTTCTGACTGCATCATAAAAATCTACATCATCATTAGAAACTAAATCAATTATTTTGCGACAAATTTTAAGACCTCTTCTACATAGAGTAGTTATCATTTAAACACAACCACTTTCTAAGACATCTTACAAAAAAATGTGATTGCATATGGTTTCATAACCTTATGAATATTATTACGATGACAAATAGAACAATTTATATTCTCAGCTAATTCTATTTTTATCATAAACTCCATTTACAAGTTTAAATTTAAAATCAGGAGAGAGTTTTCGATACTTTAATTTCATGCCAATGTACTTTATTCCCAAAACTCTAGAATGAAATCTTCAGATAACACTTTGATCACGTGATGTGATTAGCGAACAAAATTTGTCTTTAAAATCTCCTATGAACTGTTCAGTCAACTTACAATTGATTGCTAAAATATTCTAACAATTAGTGCCTCGAAATTTATCAGAAAATTCTCTAATAAACCGTTCTGACAATTTCTAAAAATTTATCATTAGTCCCCAAAGATTAGCATTAAATTTATATTCAAATTCCTTATAAGGCTTTCTGATAATTTCTGTTCTCTTGCAATATAACGCCAATATACATTATTTTCAAATTCTCTTATAAACACTTCTGATAATTTTTGTCTAGATCAGGTTTCCTTCCAATTCACTTTATCTTTAAATTCTCTTATAAAGTCTTCTCACAATTTTTGGTATCTACTTACATTATTCCAATTAACCTTTCTAATAACCAGCAGTCGAGTGCTATCTTGTTATAAATCCTTATCCTCATACATTTTAATCAGCTCATGCAATGTGACTTTTTTAAACAGCTTACTAATTATACATCTTTGGCTTTTGTTTTCCTCACTTAGTTGTTGTGATTTAATTTTTAGACACATTATTTTTTGTATCAGTTCATCTTTTTTAAATCGTTTTAACTGTGAGATTATTTTCAATGTTTTCGAAAAAATATTGTAAACCTAACAAAATAATCTCATTTTTATCTAATAATCTTTATAAAATAATTTCTATAAAATTACAATTAATAAATCAACTTTCATGTTAAGAATCTACCTCATCGTAACCTACATCATCATTTGCAGGCTCATTTTCTTTGTCATTATCCTAATTTGATTCTAATGCATATTTTTCTAGTGCAGCATCTTCTTCTTCTTTTAACTCTATTTCTTTTAACATTTCCTTTCCTTTAATAATACACGTGTATTAGTTTTTCTATTAGTGTTGCTATAAATTTAAAATGTTTATGAATAAGGTTAAGTTTATCATGTACTAGTATCAATTACCCGCTTCGCTGGGTTAAGAAAAAATAGTGATATGTTCCGTTAGTCAATCACTTTTTACTACTACTAAAGCACTCTTTGATATCCGTTATTTTCGATGATGTATTGTATATCCCCTTCCCCAACTTGCAGGGTTAAATTTAGATTTAAACGGCATCAGAAGTGTCACTGTAAATCTCAGCGACACAGAAAACTATGGATTGGACACTAATATCGATCATTTTCAAATGCCTCTCCCCTCCCCCACCTTTAAGTTACACCGTCAAAGTGATATGAAAAATCCATAGCAGGTTCAAACTTCATCTAGATTGTAAATTTGATCGAAATCGGTCCAGGGTTTTCAAAAGTTAAATTTTATTTATTTTTATATATTTCCCCCCTTATTCCCCTCCCCTAAGTTCTATCGTCAAACTGAAATGATAAAAAACATCTCAAGCCTGAACCTCATCTGTGTTAAAAATTTTGATCTAGATTGATCATTTGGTTCAATGACTTATTAAGTTTTATTTACTTTTTGACTCCTCCCTCCGACTCCCCTAAGTTCTATCGTCAAAATGAATAGATAAATATCATCCCAGGAACGAACCTCATCTATTTTGAAAATTTGATCGAGATTGGTCGGGTGTTCCAAACGTAATGAAATCAAAAAGACAGTCACGTACATTTCTATTTTTACACATATCTCCCTCTCCCCCCCTACGTTTGACCGTCAAAGTTAGATGACAAAAAATATTCCAGGCCCAAACGTCATCTATGTTGAAAATTTGATGGAGATCGATCGGGTGGTTCAAGAGTTATTGAATTTATTTTTACAGATCTCTCCCCTCCCCTCCCCTAACTTCTACCGTAAAAGTGATATCACAAAAACCACCCCAGGTCCAAACATGATCTATGTTGAAAATTTGGTTAAGATCGGTCATGTGGTTTAAGCGCGATGCAGTCACAAAGACAGTAACTTTTATTTTTATTTTTTTAAACCTATATCTCCCTCTCCCCTTACATACGTTGCACCGTCAAAGTAAAATGACGAAAACATCCCAGGCCCGAACCATATCTCTGTTGAAAGTTTGATCGAGATCGGTCGGGTGGTTCAACAGTTATTAAGTTTGATTCATTTTCATATATTTCCCCTCCTACCCTTCCCCTCCCCTAAGATCTATCGTCAAGGTGAAATGATAGAAAACTTCCCAGATTTGAACTTCATATGTGTTGAAAATTTGATTGAGATCGATCGGATGGTCCAAGAGTTGTTGACTTACGAACATAGTGACTTTTATTTTTATATATATTGATTTTACTATATCTACCCCTCCTCCCCCAACCCTACGTTGCTCAATCAAAATGAAATGATAGAAACCACCCCAGGCACGAACCTTATCTATGTTGAAAACTTGATCGAGATTGGTTGGTTTGTTCAAGAGTTATTAAGTTTTGTTTATTTTTTATAATTCCCCACCCCTAAGTTCTACCGTCAAAGTGAATAGCTAAAAACACTCCCAGACCAGAGCCGCATCTACGTCAAAAAATTTGATTAAGATCAGTCGGGCGGTTCAAGAGATTAAGAGTCACAAGCATAGTCACTTTAAATTTTATAATATAGATTGAATCTTAATGTTTCTCCATCTTTATTATATAGGAAATCTTAAAAAATGAAATTAGTTATATATGCAGATAATTGTAATCGAATACATGAACAATTTTCTCTTACGCCTATATTTAATCGTGTTTGTTATTATTTATATTATTATTATTATTATGCAAGTGATGATGAAAATTTAGATGCATATCTTAATTTTGATAATCCTAATTTAATTATTTTTTGTATTTTTATTTATTTATTTAAAAAAAAGCTGTTACAGAAAACAACGAACGTCTTGTATAAATTATTATTGGGAAGTACATTATGAATTTGTCTGATGAAATATTGGATATACTAACAGATGAGCAATGGTCTTATTTATAATCTATTGAAACTGTTACAAAAGATTTTATACATAAAGATAAGATTAATTGGAAAACTATAGTATACGTACACTTATTAGAAGATTTTATAAGAGGGTTTGTAAATAAGGTTGATTGGACAGATATTAATGCATGTTGAAGTTTATCAGATAATTTTATAAGAGATTTTATAGATAAGGTTGATTGGGAAGAGATGTCTATATATAAAACTTTGTCTGAAAAATGTATTGAAGAATTTATAGACAATGTTAATTTTAAAATGGCTTCTTACACTTGCAAACTTTCAGAAGAATTTATACGTAAACATGATGATAAAAGAATTGGTGTTATATATGATATTATCAAACTTTATCTGAGAACTTTATAAGAGATTATGCTGATAGAGTATGTTGGATGGGAATTTCAACGAGATAACGTTAATCAAAAGCTTTTGTTTTAGAATTTAAAGATTAGATTCCTTACGAACTTTCATTTCTATTTAGTCACTATTTCGATTTGAGGAGTATAGTATCATAAAAAATTTAGTTAATACTTTTATGGTTATCAATCATAAAAGTTATATATTAAAAATCACAAAATATTTAAAAACATAATAACCAATCATAAAAATAATCGATTTCTTTAATCAACTCTTCTTCTCGTAGTGTCGTCCAAAACTTATTATCCTTACCTTTACAAGTATCCAGTTGTATTAAATTAAACAGATTAACTCTGTTACAATACCTAAACTTTTCGTATATTATCTCTAGGTTTGGATATTTTAATATGCATCAGTAATAGGCTTATATATAGTTCTCTTTTGACATCTGATAGCATAGTAAGGAAAATGATCATCTAGTTTGCTCTTGCATATGATTAAACAATTATCTTTCAAAGTGTCATTAGTATATGGTGCTGCTATTGTTTTAAGATATTTAACTTTTTCTTCTGCTTTTTCGTTTTTAACGTTTATTTGTCCATTGATTGTTCGTTTTGTTCTATTCGTTATTGTTTTCTTGATATTATTATCGATGTCTTCTTGATATTGTTTAAAATCTTGCGAAAATAGTCTTCTGTAATATCATAACATTTATAATAAAAGTAATCAGATAACCATATTTTTTTCATACATATGTTCCTGAAATTAACAAATCTTGTTTATTTGTTCCTTTTGATTCAATTGTGTAAACAGATTTTGATTGGAGATCTGCTCTATCAAATTTCTTACCTTTATATTGTAGCAGATCTTTAGATTTGACTAACCTTACCCAATCTTTGAAACTTTTACTATCACTCTGACACAACCTAGTAGCGTTAAAATATTCAGTATTGTTATCTATAAGCAATTTAAAATCACCAAAAAATACTAAAATTATCTCTAGTCTGTTCGTAGCAAATATCGTTTAAACTAAGAGATTTATCCATAGTACACATATTTGTAATACAGAAAATCTTTTTATTTTATTTTTATGGTTAATATCGATATACGAAAATTTAATGCCCGTCGATTTAACGGGGTTGCATCCGCAGACTGTTTTCAACAATGAATCCGGTATTTGGTCTTTAGTATTAACCTCTAAGGGACCAAAGAGCAAGAGGTTAAACATTGGGTTACACATGAAGTTCTTTCTTCGATAAGAAAAACAGGCAACCTTTTATGGTCAATATCCATAAAAAGTCAAACATATATTAAATCTACACTACAACATTATCTGTACCTATGCAAACTATTATGCGAATTATCAAACCCTAACATTTAACATATACTTTATTACCTTTCTTATGTAAAACGTTTTCAACAAGATACTCATCTTTATATTTACTTTTTGATAATTCAGGTTCATAAAATCTTGCCTGCAAATTTTCGTTATTTAAATCTTTTATTCTGTATGTTGGTGGATGAGACTAAATAACATCTTTAATAACAAATACTTCTATTAACCAGTTAGGTTTATATCCTTTCTTAAATAAACCTTTAGATTTACTTATGCAAACATAGTCTCCAATTTCATATTTAGATTTAAAACGCTTATGTTCGTTCTTATACACTTTCTCTAATATTGTTTGCTCACTCATTATATTAGCTTCTACAGGCTTTATAACGATTCTATGTACAATCATGTCTATTGTCGCATGTCACATGTCCATAAATGTTGTAAAAATATAATTTGATAACGAATTCGCCCGGTATTTCTTATAACATTAGAATGTGTATAATCAGCAAAGACGTGTATGTGGCAAATTTCATGGCAAAAGAGCCGTAAATAAGAACAATAAATCGAAAATAAAACTTTCTTGTTCATTTAGCAACATTTTGTTTTACTCATTCTAATTTTCGTATTTCTAATTCTTTTCCTATCAAATTTACCACAATTATACACTTCCCGATTATACACATAGAATCAGTGTTAAAAGTAGCCTGCAAAATCATTGTCAAATTATATTCTTACAAGAAAGCAGCTATAGATATGCAACAATCATTTTGGACATGAGTGTATTATCTGTCAGGAAAGTAAATGTACATCTGTTTCTTGAGCCTGGCATTCCTGTGCTCCAGCCATGGAGAGTATGAGAATTAAATTAATCAAATGTTTAGTGAGGGGCATGAAGAGAAGTCCAATCTGAATAAGACGTTGTAGAGGGGCACAAACTTTGAGTACGAATAGTGCATGGTGTAAATAAATTACCACACCAAAAGAGAAATTCAGAAACAGCTGGTAAACGGAGAAAAAAGAGTAAAAATTGTCGAAGTGGGAACATAAAATACAAATAAAAACAAACATGCCAACAACTAAACACTTGCCAAGCAAAGATCCTGGTGTAGTGACTAAGACGCTAGATTATAAATCCAAAGGACTTAAGTTCGAATCCACACCAAGTAGATTGATTTTTTAATAATGCATACAGCACGTGAGAGGTGGTAAAAGATAGCGTACTACCCGTTTGAGAAGTTAAGTAAAAAAATGAGATAAAAATTCCAGTTACATTTATTAGAGAAGTGAAACAATGAAAACTATTCAGGGGTATGAAACAGAAGACAGTGATCGGAAGAACGAAATTTTCCCGAATTTCAGACATGTGAGTCTCTACAATAGGCAAACTTCTTCAGAAATATGCCTATTGCAGAGACCATCATACTCCACCGATTACGCTAGCCAAAGTTTGTTTAACAAATGGTGTACCGGTAGTGTTTTTTCATTCTTCACGATTGCTTTGAAAAAAAACTTGAAAAGGATTTGAATCTATATTGATTAGCTGTATTACTCAGAAGTGCAGCACTTCACCCCTACACTATCTTCTTATGCAACATCATAAGCTAAATATTGGTAAGTTCAGCCCTGATGTTTGGAACAAACCGGTAATGTCGTTCATGCAATGATATTTCCACCAAAATTGCATGCCGAAGTTAATTTATTCGATGACCTGGAGACAATTTAGTGCCCCTAATAAACTAAATAACATACAAAGGAGTAAAATTACAGAAATTATATCGTATTATACAGTAATTTCGCCGTGCAAGTTCAAAAGTATAATAATAATAATAATAATAATAATAATAATAATAATAATAATAATAATCCTTCGGTCCTGCGCGGAGAGTATGAGATGAAAAAGAAATGTTCTTAAAAGAAAATTTTCTTACGGCCGGTTTTGAACCCACGCCAAAAGCGAAATTCATTAATAGCCCATACATTAGAACACTCGGCTACAAACGGCGACAGGATCTAACATTTCCTTTCTGCTATATGTTTGCTGCATGGCAAGAAACGGATAACACCAACCAATCAGAACCGTGTGTTTAGTTTTTTCTTCTGGAGTATTACTTCTCCGAACGAGTCGTGTGCATGAGAGGTGGTAAAAGAGATCATATTACTCATTTAATATGTTAAGTGAAAATGACCTAAAAATTCCATTGACATTTATTAGAGAAGTCAAATAATGAAAATGAAGAAGCAGGTAATGTAATCAGAGGTATGTAGCAGAGCACAGTGATCGAAAAAACGAAACTTTCCCGATTTTGCACATGTGAGAGTCTACAATAGGAATATCTTTTAATAAATGTGCCTATTGCAGAGACATCTAGTCAGAAATGCCGCAAAATTGCTATGCACTTTTGTCGGACATGAACCTCTGAGACGAAAACCATTCAACCATTCAACCATTCTCAGATCGAAAGTTTCTCTCTGTCTGTATATATAAGAATTGAGGAAGATACGGAGTTGCCATAAACAACACCTTTTAGTGATTATTATTATTATTTTACTTCTCACTAATGTTGCTTATCACTATTTCCAATGCAATGTGTTACTAAAAAAGAAATTAAATTATATTCCTCGCCATTTACTCTCTCGAACATCAAATACTTGATTTATAGTTTTCTGTATTATCGGAAAGCACATTTATTATACTATTCTTTCGATTAAAACGTTTCACAAGTTACTTCACTTTCAATGTGTAACTTAACATCATCACTAAGAATCGTATTGTTCCGATAGGAAAATATTCCCCTCCCAAAACCTGAGCCTGGCCGTAGTGAAAGGACGTGAACCTTCTTTAAGTGATTAATCGGATCCAATACTTCAATAAAAGCAGATAAATCCCTCCACATCAATATTTCAATAAAAGAGGAAAAGTCACTCAAACACTGTGAATACCCATTTATGGCCAAATTTGGTTCCTTGGAACTTTTTAAAAGTTTGAACTGCCGCTATTTTGAACATTTACAACTGATTATTATGGTTAACGCATTCATCCAAGATATTTCAACAATCAATGTTTGTGTCAATTTTAATCTCCATCCGCTGAAAGTTACGACAGTTGTTGCGTTCACAAAGAGTTATATATATAACTCTCGGCCAGGCTCAGGTTCAGGTTTTGGGAGGGGAATATTTTCCTATCGGAACAATACGATTCTTAGTGATGATGTTAAGTTACACATTGAAAGTGAAGTAACTTGTGAAGCGTTTTAATCGAAAGAATAGTATAATAAATGTGCTTTCCGATAATACAGAAAACTATAAATCAAGTATTTGATGTTCGAGAGAGTAAATGGCGAGGACTATAATTTAATTTCTTTTTTAGTAACACATTGCATTGGAAATAGTGATAAGCAACATTAGTGAGAAGTAAAATAATAATAATAATCACTAAAAGGTGTTGTTTATGGCAACTCCGTATCTTCCTCAATTCTTTATCGAACGTAATGATTGAAACGCCATATCTCCGTTACAGGAAAAATATTAATAATTTATATCTAGAGAACGGGAGGTGGTAGAATAATGGGAGCAACGTTGGACACATGCACTAATAAGGCCCAGCGAAAAAAATATGTCGAGGCGCTAGCCCCCCACAACTTGATTGAAAAGTAAACTAAAGAAAATAAGCGATTTCAATCCAAATAATAATGAAGAACGTCCTTCGGGGCATCGTCATGTGGAGTCATGCAGCCACAGTAGAGCCCTCCACAGGCAAAATGTCAATAATTGATATCGAGGGCAGGAGGTGGTAGAGGGATGGGACCAACGTTGGGCACTGTGGACCCATAAGGCGCATGAAAAAATATGAGGGGTACGCCAGCCCCCTTACTTATTTTCACATATTAATAATAAGTTATATTGTGCGAAATTTACGCATGGGTCAACTAGTAATAGTTATTATTATTATTATTATTATTATTATTATTATTATTATCAACAGCGTCGTTCACTACATGTGCATGTTTGATATGGAATCAAAGAGAAGATCCATCATTCGTAGAACGAATACGAATAGACAGTTTTCTTTTTTACAATGCGAACGAGGACAGAAAATATGAAGAGTGACTTCCTGTAACGAAAAGAAACAATATTTTCTCTCAACTGGATGAAAAAAGCCAAGATAGATTCGAACTCGGGTGGCCGGCGCGAGAAGCCAGTGCTTGTTCATTCACCCACTGTATCGTTAGGGATTACTATGTATTAACAGCTATCATTTTCGTGGGTTGTGTATTGTGATCACGTGTTCCTTCTTTGCTGGAAGTCGACAAATGGCTTACATATAGTACTTAAATCTACATGCTATATTTAATACGTGAGATATTTAGACCTACATGCTCTCCATATAATGTAATAAGAGGTTCATGCAGGAAATAAGGAATGGAATATTGATTGGACGAAACGGAAATTATTGGCATCAGAAGAAATCTTTATCTACGAGGCATGCGCAGTAATATAATTCAGAATAGTTACTGTTTAGTTCAGTAAACGAAGAAAGGGGTATAGAAAGCAAATATGTCGCGTCAACGAGATCGACCAGAGTTGACAGAGGCGGAAGCAGATGTGTAGTAATACAACAACTTTGGTTAAGTTGATAATTAGTTTTGTATCCTGTAGTAGATCGTATCACAACTTTACGGGAGAGCAGAGGAAGACTTACTAACCCTATCATATAGAAAGCTTTACTAACCCGATCATATAGACACAAATGGATCTAACTGTGAATACTACAACTTGTGTTTAACGAAAGCCGTTTAGACATTCAGTGGTTTGCAGGGTTGTATAAGACACAAAAAGATAAGACACAATACAATTCTTCATACCTCAACTTGCAGTATCTAGATGTATTCAATTTCTTGTTAGATACTGAAACTGCTGTCGGATTTTAAAACATGACGTATTGCAGGATACAAAATGCTTTGCATTACTTCTTTGTTTGTAGACAGCTATTAGTTTAGTGTTCTGAAAGGTTGTGTGTAAACTAGGGATGGCCGATTCCGAAATTTTTACTTCCCGGACTCCCGAAAGTAAAACCGGACAAATTCCGGAATTCGGAAAAACCCGAGTTTGGAAAAATTCCGGAATTCAGAAAAATCCGGAATTTAGGAATTTCTGATTTCGTAAACATTCCGAAATTCGAAAAAATCCGGAATTTTTCCGAATTGCTGGATTTTTCTGAATTTCGGAATTTTCTTAATTCCGGATTATTTCCGAGTTCCGGTATTTTTCTGAATTCCGGAATTTTACCGAATTCCATAATTTTCTAAAATCGGAAAGTGAAAGTTCCGCTTCCGGAAAATGAATTTCTGTTGGTTAATCTGTAACGTGGCGGACATAAGTCTTTGACCAGGTAATGGCTACTGCTTTGAAACAAATGCAAAGTATGAGAATTAAATCTGTGTACCTGTAGTTTCGTGTGGAGAAAAAACAAACTTGTGAACCAAAGGTTTAAGAACAATTCAAGTTATTTATATAAAGTCTCGCGAAGATTATTCACAAAAGAAATACGAAAGACGTTTCGAATCGAAGAAATATAACGTACAACTTTGCAAGCTGAGACAAAGAAACCTAACGTAACCAGCCTAAAGACGAATCGTTTACCGCGTAGCGATCGCGGTTCAGTGGTCAAGGTGCTTGTTCGAATCCATGTCACACATTTTTTTTACTTTAGGATTTTTGATTGCGATTGATCGGCGATGACATTTGTTTTATTATATTTATTATATTTGAGTACTCGGATGTTTCAGTACTTGAACTATCAAATCTTCAAGAATAATAATAGTAATAATAATAAACTAATAAATATTATTATCTCGTAGAAGATTAAAAGCTAGGAGCTAATTATCGCTCAGGTCATACCATTACAAGCAGAAACGTGACATTTGGAAAGAATATTTCGTTTTGGTTTAATGTTGCTCACGAGAAGAAGAGTTTCTCATCTCGTTTCTAAAACAAACAAAATAACATGAGAATTAACATTTTACATTCGAAACGGGTCAAGGCTAACTCAAAATTTTTGTCTCTTTTGGAGATGAGAATCGAGACAAAAAGTATGGTAAACATTTCCCGTCTTGTCTCGATTCTCGAAATAGTGTATGTCCATTCTTTAAGTAACAATTGGTCTGTAGACTGAATCTCATAGGCTATTTCGTTACATTATATTTCAGAGCTCATTGAATTATGGTCTGTGTAGGTATTTTTAGCAAAGCTTCTATATTTACCTCTACATGCCCTAAAAATTAGTTTATTATATGCCTTACTGTTGCGTGATCTACAGTTGTTTTTATTACAGTTATTTTACTTAAAACATACAGTAGAATACTTTCTACATGAAACTTCAGTGGAACGCTCTACTTTAAAATTTTGGTAATTGTAGAGGTGTGTCTTGAAGGTACGGAACCCTTTCCCCGAAATATCTACTTTTAAGTAAATTTTGCCAAATGTTAGGGCAGGTTTAAAACTTTTAATGCCATTTTTATTATTATTATTATTATTATTATTATTATTATTATTATTATCAACTCCGTGTATAATCTTTAAAAGATATGCGGTTTATATCTGAATAGTAAAAGCTAATTGACTGTCGATCTCGGTCGTCGAAAAGTCTTCAGGTGGGAAGGACATCGGTCACGTTCTGGGTTTGAGGTCCGAAGGGGCAAGTATTCGAGCTCGAGTCAAAAATTGTTAAAAGTTATAGGCTTCAGCCAAACATGTTCAAAACAGCTGGGACCGGGTTTGGGCTTTTCAACGGCTCGAGCGGCTCGGCTTACAGCTCATTCACTACCGAACCGAACCGAGAAGTGAGCCGAGCCAACAGCTCACCCGACCAAGCCGATTGGAGCCATCGGCTTAGTTGAGCTGAGTCGAAACGTGCCGATGGACTAGTTTCAACTTAGCTGGCTCGAACCGGTTCACATGAGCCGAGTAGGTGACCCATCCCAACCGAGAAAGCTCGAGCCATCGACTCAATTGAGCTGAGTCGATGGCTCGTTCCAACTGAGCCGGCTCAGGTCATCGACCCAATTGGGCCGAGCCGACGGCTCATCCCAACCGAGCTGACTCGAGTTGTTCGCTCTGTTGATACGAGCCGAGCCGATTGATATCACTACCCGGGTTGGTCTTCTGCTTGGGCTCAAGAATTCGACCCTGCAGGTCTCTGCCTTGATTTTAAGAAATACAGTATATACTTATATTGGTGATTACGACATTTGAGGCTGTCTCATAATAATAAAAAAAAACTCTTGTCCTCTCATTATCTAGACGAGACGAGATACACTAAAATTGTCCCACGAGATGCACTAAAATTACGACACGAGATGCACCCCTGTCCGGACCAACACTAAAAGTATTCCACATTACTGCTTACATTTCTCATAGCTATCGCTTTCCAGTCTAAAGCCATTATTTCAAAACGAGTTAAAATGAGCTGAACGACCGAGCGACCCATTATCAGACTCGACTCAACTCGAAACTTGAACTCGAGAACAGAGACTTGGCTCGGAACTCAACTGAAGAAAATTATCTTTGACTCGACTCGAATTGAACTCGAATCGAGTCGAATTTTGGCTCGATTCGTGCTCATCCCTATTCGTATTTATATTTTAGGTTTCCATTTCAACAATTCCTACTCTTTTTTCTCCGTTTACCTGCTGTTTCTGGATTTCTCTTTCGCTGTCGTCCTTTTTTTACACCATGCACTATTCTTATTCCCAGCTTGTGACCCGCTTCAATGTCATTCAGTTTAGGCTTTTCTCCTTACCTTGACTACGCATGTGATTGATTTAATTCTCACTTTCCGCGCAGGACCGATGAAAAATTATTATCATCATTTTACTATTATTATTATTATTATTATTATTATACTATTGAACTTGCACGGCGAAATTACTGTATAATACGATATCATTTTTGTAATTTTACTCCATTGTATGTTATTTAGTTTATTATTGGGCACTAAATTGTCTCCAAGTCATCGAATAAATTAACTTCGGCATGCAATTTTGGTGGAAATATCATTACAGGAACAACATTACCGGTTCGTTCCAAACATCAGGGCTGAACTTACCAATATTTAGCTTATGATGTTGCATGAGAAGATAGTGTAGGGGTGAAGTGCTGCACTTCTGAGTAATACAGCTAATCAATATAGATTCAAATCCATTTCAAGTTTTTTTTTCAAAGCAATCGTGAAGAATGAAAAAACACTACCGGTACACCATTTGTTAAACAAACTTTGGCTAGCGTAATCGGTGGAGTATGATGGTCTCTGTAATAGGCATATTTCTGAAGAAGTTTGAGTAGATAATCAACCTAACTACAAGCGCATTTCCCTTCCACCCCCTAACTACCAAAAAATTATGAAGCCGCCACTGACCATAGTACTTAAACAAAGTTACAGAGCGCAAAGTATTCCCATAACTACAATTCTAAAGTGAGATTGAATATGCTTTTATGACATTTAAAATCATAAAAACTTATATCTAAAACTTATAGCTTATAGTGCTGTCTTTGATTGAAAAAATACTTTTTGTTTGATTAAAATCGACCTACTAATAGCTGAGTAATAAGAAGATGAACTTTTAGATTGTATATGAGTATTGAATAAACGCACAGCCACAGTATATATATATTTTCATTCAACCAACTCACTGATACATGCACACACAATCCAGTTTGCTCTGTGAGAAAAAAAAATAAGTTGAACTAAAGCCAAGGCTATCTACTTCCATTGTAATTCAGAAACCCATATGAGGAAGATTTTTGCATGCAAGCTGCGTACGTGACTTCCATATGAACATATGTAAAGGAGAACTTGTTTCTTTTTAAGTCACAAGTTGCATTCCCTCAGGCGTCTTTCTTTCTTTTTAGTAATCAAGCGGTATATGGAAGTGTAGTAATAACAACACCAAAACTGTCACGTCACGTTAGATAGTCACGTTATGCAGTTACAATTTTCTCTCTCTTCGAAGTCGAAAAATTTTTAAACTTTTTTAAACTTCTTAGTTGTAACGTGATGATTTTTACCTTCACGTGACAAACAGGGTTGGAAACTAATTCTTTTTATCATGTTTTTCCAGAATTGTTAAAATTATGAATTAAGCTCTGAAACTTACAAATGAACTAGTACTAAATAAGGTAAACATGATAATTTTTTGGAAACCCTAACATCAATGGCGTACTCGAGGGATGTTATTTTTTTAAGTCGTTATAACTTTGTTGTTTATTAACCGATTTTCAAAATTCAAACGACAATCGATAAAGAAAAAAATTTGCCATTTTCTGAATGTGTTGTGGGTAGCATACCTCTAAGGATACTATTCCGAATTTGTTATATCTCCGTTGTTTATTAACCGATTTTCAAAATTCAAACGGCAATCAATAGACAAATAAATTTCCTATCTATTGAATGTCTTATAAATTGCATAACTCTAAGAATATAATTACAAAAAACTCAAATAAATCCCTTATTTATACATGTATCTTTAAAATTTAAATGACATTGTGTTCTATATATCCAAAGGTCTTAGTTTTTATAGTATCAGACTATAAAAACACTTAAAATTACAAGTTCGGATATTGATAATGAAATCATAAAAACACTTATACACTTAAAATTACAAGTTTTATTTTTTGGATTCATTTCTAAAGTAAAACTGATGTATTTTATAACCATTATCTAAATCTTTCAAACCTTCATACTTAACAAACAGCTTATACTTTTTCAAATCTTTCAATACTTGCTCAGTTTCATCATTATATCTTTGTGGTAATAACGTCTTATATTTCTCATCTAAATGTACTAAAACTCTTTGACCATAACGCTGTGTTTGAATCAATTTCCATAATGTTATCTCGTACGCTTTACCTTTTTCTAACTCATCTATGCGAAGGAATCTCAATGCTTTAACATCATTTTTTTATTCAAATAATTAGCCATAGTTTATTTATTATAAGGAAAATGCTCGTTTACATACAGAACTCAACAGTTGGATAATTATCTTTTAAACCAGTGTATTTGATTTTTATTCCATCTTTAACGATCTCATCAATCATTTTATCTGTTAAGTGTTTTGTAAATCTAGGTGGAAGAAATACCTTAAACTCTTCACATTCAACTAAAATGCTCTTCCCAAACTTAGTTTTAATCTTTTCCATTTTCACAATCTTATATTCTGTATTTAATTCTAATTCTCTTAATCCAATAACTTGTTTTTGTTCAAGACTTCCAAGTTTATTTAAAAGCTCAATATGACTTGACATCATATTTATTATATAGAAAATCAACGAACACTCTTCACCAAAAAATATTTAATCATTTTTATCAATTTTGTTTATGGAAAAACTTTAATACATTTAACTATCTAAAACTCTTCTACTACTTTCTCATTCTTAGGGTCATATGTAAAGTTCTTTTGTCTAATTAAAATCGCATAACATATAGTATTAGCAGCCACAGCTTCTGCAAAGTCTACTACAATCTTTATGTTTGTTCTCTCATTTACCGATACATTCTTCCTCTTACTACAATTAATCACATACATTGGTCTGTTATC
Source organism: Thermobia domestica (assembly GCF_964235325.1). Lineage (NCBI taxonomy): Eukaryota > Metazoa > Arthropoda > Insecta > Zygentoma > Lepismatidae > Thermobia > Thermobia domestica. The sequence continues at coordinate 130,122,376 of NC_137464.1, forward strand.
TATAAACTCTTTAGGATCATAGTACATTTCGATATTGCCACATGTTATTCTCTTAAATGCAGTATAATCTTCATACATCTTAAAATAATCCTTGTTAGCAATATCTAAGTTTCTTGATTCTTTTGGAAATACCTCATTCCTTCCATTCTTAAGATAGATATTCTTTACCTTACAATGATCAAACTTACTTGCATCTGCTGTTTGTTTGCCACTTCTATCAGTTTGGAACATTACAATTACAAAATCAGGCATATCAAATTGTCTAGAATTAAATTGAGTAGTAACATCAAACTCCAAGAAAGAACCTACAACAGTCTTTTGAACACATTGATAAGTATGGAATGAAAACATTATTTTAGGTTCTTTAAGAATATTCAACTTTAACTTGTTTTCATAATTAGATTCGTATTCAACAATAGGCATTCTTATCTCCATACTTTTTATTGTTATTTTTCCATCATGAGGAGCTGCTGCACCTGCTCCTGATCCAGTCCATTTATACAAGACATCGTTATTGTTGTTAGCTTTTGTAAATGTTATTCTCAATCCACCTTTCCACATAACCTCTTTATAATTACTTAAAAAGCCAGGAATTAATCTTAATGGATATAAAACACTAAAGTCCTTTCTTAGACCAAGTTTATCATCTGTTTCAAATCCTGCTTGTTTTAGATATTCAACTTCTGGTTTGGAAATCTTTAATGTTCCGATAGCTGTAGATGTTATTCCTGGTAGCTCAACCTTGTCTATAACAACACCATGCTTTCTAACCTCAATTTGAGAAAAGAAGAATGGTAAGAAGTTATCTACAAGTTTTATAGTATCATTTGCACCAAATGTTCCTCCAACTGATGCACCAACAACTTCAAAAGTCATATGACAATCTGCTTTGTGTGGATGTATAAAGCCATCCCCCACATCGAAATCAAACTCAATATCTTTGTTAGCTTCATTCAAATTATTAAATGTTCTTGTGTTAGCTTTAAAGCTTTGTAACTCGTAACTCTCAACACTATCCATTTATTATAAAGAAAATCTTGAAACAACGCTTTTATGGGATATACCCATAAAAGAATCATACATAATAACATTTAAAAACTTATAATCCCCATCCTAACTTAACCTTAGCATTCATAGCAGTACCAACCACAAAAGCAGCTAATCGTTCACCAATTGACGCATCACTACTAAATGCTCTTTTCCATGCTTTATTTTCTAATTCCTTATCTGCAATATGTCTTGATTCTGTATCTTTATTATCCCTATAGTATATATCGTGTTCTTTACAAGCCTCATCTAATGGATTAATACCTTTATCACCTCTTTCTAATCTTTCTTGTAGCTTTGTTCCCGGACCACAATACGAAAATCCTGGAATATGCAACTCAAATGGAAGTTTATTAATCAAATCATTTACTAATCCTTTCCCAAGCTTCTCATCATTCCAGAATCGTGGTGGTAATGTATTTAAGATCTTAATCAAATAACCTATACCTTTTGGATCATTAGGAATAAATTGTGAAAGCTTATTATTAATCATACTCACTATACCTACTTTCTCATTATAAAAGTTATTATTACCAGCCTTTTCTTCTCCATCTATAACTAATTACCGATCAATTAACTTTCTCACATCATCCATCCATATATATTCTTTAGGTATCTCTGTATATTGTTTAATTCCTTCACCAGTCCTTTTAGGAGTTGGAGGTAAAGATGGTTTAATATAATTATCCCAAATAGGCTTGATAATATTAATGTACTTAGAACCTCTATTAGATGCTACTTTTTTATCTCGATTATATCTTTGGAAGGCAGCATCTGATTCTATTATTATTTCCTTGTACTGTTCAAAATCATCATCATCATAATCTTCAATGGTTTTATTAGTATTCATCGTTAACAATTCCCATAGACCTTCTGTTCCCTTATAAGTTTTACCATTAATTATCAAATCATCGCCATTCACTTTAACTTCAGAATTTCCTATCTTATTTATTATTTTTCCATCTTCTTCTACAGTTCTTATTCCAAACACACTATCATTTCTTTTACTATAATATTTCGTTGCAATCTTACCAAATGATTGTGCTGTTGTTAAAGGCTCTACTCCTTCAACTTTGTCTTTAATTTGTTTTCTCATTTGTTTTATTTCTCTCGTTATAGGCGTATCACTACTACTTGGGGAACTATCATAAGTTATCTTTTTAGGTGTTTCTAGTAGACTAGGAGCTATTGAAACCGTCTTATGTACAACTGGAACAAGTTCAGTTATTAGATTTTTATTTTGTTCTGCTACTTCTTTGATCTCACTTCCTAAGTTTTGAATAGCATCAATTACAGGTTGTTCTTGTGTTTTAAATTTATCATATATACCTGCTCTTTCTTTCTTCCAAGATTTGAAGCCCTTTATCAAGAACTCCTTTAACTTAATATTCTTATTAATATCTTTCTCATCCATTTATTATATAGAAAACGAACAAACGTCAATAAACGTCAAAGAACATAAATAAATGTCAATAAACGTCAAAGAACATAAATAAACGTCAATAAACTTCAAAGAACATAAATAAACGTGAAAAAAGTCAAACGTTTAAGAAGTGTTTTATCTTGTTCCTATACTTACCATTGTTTACCTTCCTTGTCATATCAATTACTATAAAACCATAATCTTCTTGCCAGCATTTTGAACATATCTCTTTAAATTATATCTCCGATCATATCTCCCCCAACAAACTCATTATACACATGTTTAAGATTAGTATCATCTTGTCTGAATATGCATACGAAGTTAACGTTATCTCTTATAAGCTGTTTAGGTACTTTTGAATATGTTTGTGCAAGATAGAAACAGTCTAAATGTCTATGCCTACCTCTTGTAAAGTAATTTCTAACAGTATCTTGATTTTCCAAAATGTAATCGTCAAACACTACTACAGAGTATTTTTCACATTCATCAATAGGTACAATAGAATCATTACCGCTTAAGAACGTTGCTATTTGTTTCTTAAACTTTAGTTCTGCCTTTTCAAATCGATCTTTTAACTGCTCATACTTTGGCTGATTCATGCTTTTAGAATATATATAGAAGTAATTATTGTTTAACCAACCTGGCTGTAATAAAAAATTAAATAACAAAAACGTTTTACCACACCCCGATGAACCTACGATAAGGCATCGAATATCATCAGGTATAAGCTCTCCATTTCTTTTCTTAACTGTTGTTTCTTTTATCATCTCTTTTACATCCCAATTAATAGTTTTCTTACTCATTTATTATAGAGAAAATCGATTCTTTTATGATCTTATATCTTTAAGTTGTTCTCTGATCTTAAGCAACGTATCTTTTATATATTCGTTATCCATTTCACCATTTAATGTTATTATCATCTCTAACTGTTCTTTAAATGAGTTAATACAAGTGACAATGGTTTTATATTCGTCTTTTCTTTTGCTTATGTTTAACTTAGAAGACAAACCTGTTATTATAGCACTTCCAGTTGCAAGAGACGTTGTTAATATTGAGTAAATTGTTACAGGTATAAAAATATTAATAAATCCAGTTGTTGCAGAAAGTATGACTGATAACGTGATCAAAGTGTAGTATGCATATTTAACAATTCGTAGTTTTCTCTTTTTCTTCTTTAAACTGTATTCTAACTTTTGAATAACATCTTCTATTAACTTGATTACTTTCTCTCTTGGAATATCTCTAGGTAAATCAAACTCATTCATTTATTATATAATAAATGGCTAAGGTATTTAAGTTAACGAGTGATACTTCTGTTTTAAAGAAGAAGCTCCATTACGAATTAGACAACAGTAGCAACTATTTAAGTATAGGACTAGTTGGGTTTTACAGTACATATTTAACTCCAAACATAACAAAAGAAAAAAACAGTTTCTCGTATGGTAATAGACAAATTTTTATACCAGAAGGGCAATATAAGTTAAACTCACTTAATGAATATTTAAAATCTCAATCTATCAACATAACATTATCAGAAGATCATTTAAGAAATAGAGTTAAAATTGAAACTGATAGTAATGATGTTACAATTGGGAGTATAGGTACTGTCCTAGGGTTTAATGTTTTTGAAGTTTTAGAAAAGAACAAAACACATATTGGAAGTAAGTTGCCAAAGTTTCATCCGTTTGATACTATAAATGTTCACTGTAATATAGCAGATGGCATGTTTGTTAAAGATACAGAATATACACATAGGGAAACAGGAATTTTAGCATCATTCAAAACAGATGCTGAGTTCAAACATAATATTATTTACGAGCCTACTTATCCATTATTTTTCCCTATATCCAAAGACAAGGTTGACAATTTTGAGATAAGGATAAAAGATGAGAATGATTCCTTAATTGATTTTGGCGGAGCAACAACAACCGTATTTTTACAAACTAAGATTTTCTCTTAAATAAATAGGAAGATGTGTTCTATTAAAGGTTGTATGTTTAGTGTTCCTTATAACGAACTAAAGGATTTAAATATTGATCATGTATTAACAAAGAAACAACTTAACGATAAAGCCAAGAAAATTAAAGAAGGTAAAGGAATGGATTTAACTTTAACTACTGCACAAATGAAAAAGATTAAGAAAGAGCATATGGGTGGTTTTATCTTTACAATTCCAGCCATTTTAGCAGCTTTAGGAGCAGTTGGCTCATTAGCAGGTGGTGCAGCAGCGATTACTAAAACTGTACTGGATGCTAAGAAGAATAAACAAGAACTTGAAGAACAAAAAAGACACAATATGGCTATGGAAGAAAAGCAAGGAGCAGGTAAACCAAAGAAATCAAAAAACTAAAACCATTGACCAACTTCGATATAGAGAGGTTGGTTAAAGAATTAAAGATAAAACAATTTAGAGGTGTATTTAAGAGTGATGAACTTCCACAAAAACCCTATATAAATGAATGTGGTGTAGTTAACTTTGATAAATCAGAAAACATTGGTACTCATTGGATATGCTATTGGAAAGATAACAACATAAAGTACGTGTTCGATTCTTATGGTGGTGTTCCTCCTAAACAACTAGTACAATATCTTGGTACCGAAAACTTATTTTACAATGACGAACGAATACAAGACTTTAGTTCAGTTATATGTGGTCATCTTTGTGTTAAGGATTTAAATCTTCTAAATCAAGGGTATTCTTTTAGTGATGTTATGTATATGATTAAAAATGATTAAATATTATTAAGTTTAAGTACTTTTATGGCTTATAGTCATAAAAGTTTTGTTTTAAGATAAATATGGAAGCTATACACAATAGATTTTTAGATTATTTTGAGGAAAATGAGGATGAACTAGATGCACTAGTTAGATTTAATTTTAATTGGTATTTTCGGGATGTTAGTAAGATAGACTTAAAAGATAGAAACAACGCATATACAGTTGTTCAGTTATGGAAAATGTTAATACCTAAATTTTTGTATACGGAAGAAGAGTTGGTAAAGTTATATCCAATAATTACCTTAAAGGAGTTGTTGAAAAATTATAGTTCTAGACCATTAAAATGCAGTAATTGTGGTAGTAAGTCATTAACAAAAGGTAGGGGTACATATATTTGTGATAATTGTTCTGTAGCGAATGGTTTTGTTTACAGTACTTGTGAAGGAATGAGAGCTTGCGTAAGAAAACCATGGTATGATACTATAAAAAGATTTAAGTTACAGTTATCTCGTTTACAAGCTTTACAGTATAGAATTATTTCTGAAGATGTGTTCAAGGTGTTAAATGATGAATTTAGAGATATATCAAAACATTTAATATCAACAAAAGATGTTCTAAAAGTATTAAAGAAAAACAAATACACAAAATATTATGATGATGTTTATTTAATACACTATCACCTTACCGATCAAAAACCATTAAACTTACAACATATGGAAGAAACACTTATAACCGACTTCGAAAACTTATACAAAACCTTTAAAGAACAGTATCCAAAAAGAGTATTGTTTATTAACTTAAAATGTGTATTATACTATGTGTTGAAAAAGCACGATGTTCATGTTGATATTGATTTTAAACATTCATCTAAACAAATAGAGATGTTAAAGAAATGTTTTGAAAAATTAGGATGGACATTTTCTGTATAATAAATGAGTATGGATATATTTGGTAATGTTAAAGATAGAAAAGATAATGTTGATATTAGTGAAGAAAAATTAAAATTGTTGGAGAATTTAGATGATGTTGTTAGCGTAAGTCAACTTAGATCAATAGAAACCCAATTAGAGAACGATAGAAAACGATTTGAAGATGCATTAGAAACGTTACAAGACACATACATAAAGAAAGAAGATTTTCAAAAGATTAGGATGGATACTACTAAATTGGTTATGCAGAAAGAAACTCTACCTCTACTATATCGATTAAGAGCTAAAAACGTTAAGGAGCCAATCTTTAGAATATTTAATCTCTCTAACGGTTACAAATTTCTCTATAATGGGAAAATAATGCACATGGACTTAAGTTTGGATAAATACTTTTTAGACATATATTTAGGTGATACTTTGATTAAAAATATACCTTTTGGTTTTAAGAAGAATGATATAATAACGATTAAACCAACTAAAAATTCGGCTATGGAAGAAGGTCAATTATTGTTTGTTGTGATGTACATAGAAAGAGAACTTTCCTAAGGACGTTTGCTATATAATAAATATGGATATTTTTGGTAATGTATCTAATGCTATTGATAAACAAGATGTTGTAACATTAGAACAGCTTGAATCAGTGAAAAAAGAGTTTAATTTACTTACAAGAAAAGAAATTTTTGAAGTTCCATGTCGATTGGCAGAAGATGATCTTGGGAAACCAGTCTTTTTTGTACATAATTTAGCTGCTGCCTACAAATTTCTTTATAGAGGTAGGTTAATGCATATAGAATCGAGTTTTAATAAACATCTTATAGACTTATTTTTAAATGACGTTTTAGTTGAAAGTTTTCCATTACACTTTAATATAAATGATCAGTTAGCAATTAGACCTTCTAAAGATTCTGAATTGAAAGAAGGTAAGTTATTATTGATTATTATGTATGTAGAAATAGAAGATGAAAACGAATCAAGTGATGATGATGATGATAATGTTAAAAGTATAGTATTAGGTAATGATAAATTTTAATTTTTTTTGTTGATTTTCTATACAATAAATAATGATGATGTATTGTGTTAAGTGTAAGAAGTTAACAGATACGGAGAAAGATACTATTAGAATTGAACAAACAAAGAATGGAAGATATCTAAAGAAAGGTATTTGTTCTGTATGTGGTGTTACTAAAACTCAATTCGTTAAAAAGCCCGATTGACTAGAAGAAGGTAAAGGTATTAGAGAAGACATTATAGAAGAAATTCACAAACCATCTAGAAAAAACTTTGACAGATTAAGTGTAGTTATAAAAGGTATTGATGATCTTTGGCAAGCTGATCTTGTTGAAATGGATAGTGGAGTATTAAAAGGTGTTTCTAAATTAAATAAAGGTTATAAGTATGTTAACGATTATAGATGCGTTCTCGAAATATGCGTTTGCTGTTCCTGTTAAAGATAAAAGTGGTAAGAATGTTACAGAAGCATTCGAATCCATATTAAGAATGAGAAAACCTAGTAACTTACAAACTGATCAAGGTAAAGAGTTTTACAATAAAGAGTTTAAGAAGTTAATGGATGAAAATAAGATTAATCATTACTCAACCTATAGTGGTAAGAAAGCTTCTGTTGTTGAGAGATTTAATAGAACACTTAAGCAGAACATGTGGAAAAGGTTCACAACACAAGGAAATTATAAATGGACAGAGATATTACCAACACTGGTTAGTGAGTATAATCATCAAATTCATAGAACAATTGGTTTAAAGCCTATAGAAGTTAATAAGAAGAATGAGCGAACAATATTGGAAAAAGTGTATAAAAAAGAATATAAGCGTGTTAAGCCCAAATACAAATTAGGTGATCATGTTCGTATAAGTAAGTCGAAAGGGTTATTTGAGAAAGGATATACACCTAATTGGTCAACAGAAGTATTTGTTATTAGTGAAGTTATTCCATTTAATCCACCTACCTATAGAATTAAAGATTTAGAAGAAGAGGATGTACAAGGTAGATTTTATGAACCAGAACTATTAAAGACGAAACATAAAGATGAATACTTGGTGGAAAAGGTGTTAAGAAGGAAAGGTGATAAAGTATATGTTAAATGGTTAGGTTTTGATGATTCGCACAATAGCTGGATAGATAAGAGTAATGTTGTAGTGTAAATATAAATGTTTGTCTTTTATGGTTATTATTCCATAAAAGGATAGTTTAAGAATACATTGAACAGGCGATGGAGGGCGATTCTACCAACCGCTCATTTGTGTGGGTAAAAACTCCGAAAATGAAGTTAAAAATAAAAATTTTCTATATAATAAATATGGATACTATGGATAATTCTCTTAGTTTAAATGATATTTGCTATGAACAGATCAAAGATAACTATTGGTATGGTATCTTCGGTGATTTTAAATTGATTATAGATAAGAGTACAGGATACTTCAATGCTACTAAGTTATGTCAAGATGGTGGAAAAAGGTTTGATCACTGGTTAGAAAATAGAGGATCAAAAAAGTTATTAGATTACTACAACAAAATTCGAAGTTCCCAGGAATCCGGCCAATTCAAAAACTCATCTTACACAGTAAAACTAGCTGGTAACGAAATAAATAATCTAATATCAGGAACATATATGTATAAAAAGATATTTCTCGCTATTGCTTTATGGATATCACAAGACTTCTATGACAAATACTATGATATTATCGAAGACTATTTCGTTTCTAATTTTAAACAAATTCAAGAAGACCAAGAAGAGTTGCAAAGAAGAGTAGAAGAGATAGAACAAACAATGGAGAGATTAAAGATTCAAAACGAGGGCTTAAAAGAAATCGCAGCACCATATACAAACGATAATTCAAAAGATAATTGTCTAATCATATATAAGAAGAACAAACCTAATGATCCTTTCCCTTATTATGCTATTCGTTGCCAGAAGAGAAGCCTATATAAACCTCTTAATGAAGCAGAAGAAAAATATCCGAATCATGTAATAATATATGAAAAGTTTAGAGATCCTAACAGTATTAAGTTATTCAATCTAATGCAGCAAGAACTAGATATTCGTAAAGATAAAGGTAATGAGTTTTGGACGCCACTATCAGAAGAAGAATTGATTAAAGAAATTGATTGTTTATATGATAGGTTATTATCTGATAATTAAGGTTAATATTAGATAATTAAAGTTAAAACTTTTATGATATAATAATCATAAAAGATAATTAAGGTTAATATTAGATAATTAAAGTTACAACTTTTATGATATAATAATCATAAAAGATAATTAGTTAAGCATTAAACAAACCATCTGTTGTAACATTGAATGCTAAATTCAATATACCACCTAAATCAGGATTATTACGGTATTTTCTTATTATAACTCTCCAATCTACATAATGTCTAAATAAATATATAAACTCTACAGAGAGGTGTTGAAAAATTGAAATGTTATGCCAATGAACTCTGTCTTTAAACTCTGCAATAAATCCTTCTGTTAAATTTTGAAACAATGAAATTATTTCCCAATCTACTTTGTCAGCGTAATCTCTTATAAGGTTTTCTGATAATTGTTGAGTTCCAGATAAGCGTCCCCAAGAAACTTTACCTGCGTGTTTTCGTATAAAGGCTTCAGAGAGTTTGCTTCCATAAGATATAGCATCAAAATCAACTTTATCTATAAACTCATTAATAAATTCTTCAGATAGCTTTTGGTTATACGATACTTCCTTCCAATCAACTCTATCTGCAAATTCTCTTATAAAGTCTTCTGATAAGTCTTGGCTTCCTGAAATAATCTCCCAATCAACTTTATCAGCTAATTCTCTTATAAACTCTTCCGATAACTTTTTTCATAAACATATTTCGTTCAAATTAACTTTCTGCAGATATTTGCGTATGAAGTCTTCTGTAATGTGATCATAGTTATATTCCTCCTCATAATCATCATAGCCTATAGATAACCATTGTTCATTAGTCAGTGAATCTAATATCTCATCTGACAAATCCATAACGTTTGCATAGAGAATGTTTTGTATAAGAAATGAGTTGTTTTCTTTAGTGGCTTTCTTGAACAAATGATCTAACATACCTATGGATACGCTAAAATTTATTTTGTCTTCATCATTATAACCACCAATATCTAAATATTTACATACACAATCAAATATAGGTTTGTAAGATAATATTTCCTTAGCACTAGTCATGTTTGTTTTTTATTCTTAGATTTTTAAATTTATTTCATTTTTGTTGGTTTTCTATATAACAAATATGGAGAAAGAATTTGATTTATTACATGATGGACTTAAACTTATTCATCATGATCTTAAACTCTTAGCAGCACTACTAGAGAAGCAAATAATGTTAAAGGAAAAAGAGTTATTAGTAATGCAACAAAAAACATCTGATTTGAGTAGTGATGATGAATATAAATATGGCAGTGATGATTATGATGATGATGATGAGTAAGTTTACAAAAATGATTTAATTTTAATATGTGTATATGTGACTTTGATGGGGTATTCTCATCAAAGTTCTAGACTAACACGCAGTTTAAACATATGTAGGCACATGCAGATGTTTGAACGATGTGTTAAAAAAATGGACGAAAATGAAGTAAAAAATTTTGGTGTAGATAAAAATTGAGTAGTAGAATTTTCTATATAATAAATAAGATGAGTAATTATAATAGATTTACTGTAGTAGAGTTAAGGCAACAATGTAAAGAAAAGGGAATCAAAAAATATTCCCGATTAAGAAAAGCAGAACTAATAAACCTTCTTAAACAATATGATGATGAACAAAGCAGAAGGCAGATTAGAGATATATTCCCATTTAAAGAAGAAGTATTTGAAAGACCAAAAATCAAAGTTGAATCAGTACCAATTGATGTAAAACTTAAAGAAACGACAATGAAATCAAGATTAGAAACATGGGAATTTACAACAGATTACAAACCACAAGATCCACTTGAACAATATATTACTGCAACATCTAAAGCTATATTAAACAGATTACAAATTAGCTTAAGTAAACACAGTTCATTAAAAGCTAATCTTTATATAAGTTGTACATATAAGAAAGGTAAAGAAACTCAAAACTTTTATTTTAACACTGAAAACCAAGAAATATATCAATCAAGTAATTTAAAAGAAGAAATAACTAAGATGAAACAAAGATTAAGAACAAGAATGGATGAGTTCCAAGCTAGAGGTTCTGGCTGGGCTCTTATAAACATTAACTTTTTACAACTAGCAATCGTCAAATATACACCATATAGAGGATCAACATACATAGATTTACCTGATAAAATTAAAAATAAACAAGCAATCATAAATGTAAAGAACGAAGATGAAAAATGTTTCTTATATTCAATTTGTTCTGCACTATACCCAGTTAATAAAGATCCACAACGACCTTCCAAATACAAGCAAGCTGTTAAATACTTACAAGAAAAATTAAAAAATATTCATTTCCCTGTAAAACTATGTGATATTCCAAGAGCTGAAAAATTACTTAATATTTCTATAAATGTTTATGCATATGATAAAGACTATTCAATCTATATACTGCATCACACACAAAACAAGCAAGAAAATCATGTCAATTTATTATATATAAAAGAACAAAATGAAGACCAAGTTAAAACACATTATTGTTGGATTAAGGATTTAAGCAGACTAGTATGTGCACAGTTAACTAAATGGAGAGCTCGAAAATATTTATGTGATAGATGTTTGTTATACTTTTACTCACAAGACGCTTTAAATAAACATGAGCAAGATTGTTCGTTAAATGATCCAGTAAAAATAATAATGCCTGAAAACGGTAAATGTGTTGAATTTAAAAACTACCAATACACAATGAAAATGCCATTTGTGATTTATGCTGATTTTGAATGTTTGTTACATAAAGTTATGGGTTGTGAAGAATGTTATCCGAATAACGAGCCATATACGAAAAAATAACAACATAAACCATCTGGATTTTGTTATTATGTAGTAAAGAGCGATGGAAGTAAAACTAATCCTGTTTTGTATAGAGGTAAGAACGCTGCTAATAAATTTATAAGACTGTTAACAAAAGAAGCCAAACACATATCGAACATATACGAACAAAATAACGAATTACCATTAACAAAAAGTCAGAGAAAAGAATTCAATGAATCTAAATGTTGTTATTACTGTAAGCAGGAGTATACTAAAGAAAATCATAAAGTTAAGCATCACGATCATATAACAGGAAAATTTGTAGCACCTCTATGTAATAACTGCAATTTAAAAGTCAAAGTACCAAAGTTTGTACCAGTGATCATACATAACTTGACAGGATATGACTCACACTTGTTTATAAAAGAGCTTGGATGTAATAAAGAGGAAATAGATCTAATACCCAATAATGAAGAAAGATACATATCATTCAGTAAAAAGGTTGGAACTATTAAATTGAAATTTGTAGATTCATTTAGATTTATGGCTTCTAGTCTAGACAAATTGTCATCGAACTTGAAACCTGAGCAAATGATACATACACAACACTTTTATCCTAATCAAGAACAGTTTCAACTTGTAATAAGAAAAGGTGTTTACCCATATGATTATGTTAACAATTGGGATAGGTTTAGAGAAAGAAAATTACCACTAAAGGAAGCATTCTTCAACAAGCTTATGAACACACATATAAGTGATGAAGATTATGAACACGCAAAGAAAGTATGGAAAACATTTGACATTAAGAATCTCGGACAATACCATGATTTATATTTGAAAACAGATGTATTATTGTTAGCAGATGTGTTTGAGAACTTTAGAGAAACATGTCTTAAAGCTTATGATCTTGATCCAGCTTGGTATATGACGGCACCAGGTTTAGCTTGGGATGCAATGTTAAAGATGACAAATATAAAATTAGAATTGTTGTGGGATTATGATATGGTATTAATGGTAGAGAAAGGTATAAGAGGTGGGATTAGTCAATGCTCAAAAAGATATGTAAAAGCAAACAATAAGTATATGGAAGATTATGATAAGAATAAAGAAGATTCTTACTTAATGTATCTAGATGCCAATAACTTGTATGGGTGGGCAATGAGTCAATATTTACCGTATAAGGGATTTAGATGGTTAAGTGAAGATGAGATTGAAGAAATAGATTTTACAAGTATAACTGATGATTCTGATACTGGTTATATATTAGAAGTTGATCTTGAATATCCTAAAGAATTACATGACTATCACTAAGACTATCCATTAGCTCCTCAAAATATATGTCCGCCTGGTTCAAAACAATCAAAGCTATTAACAACCCTATATGATAAAGAAAAATATGTAATTCACTATCGAAACCTAAAACAATGTCTTTCACTTGGATTAAAACTTAACAAGATACATCGAGTAATACAGTTCAAACAATCAGATTGGTTAAAGAAATATATTGATTTAAACACGCAGATGAGAACTAGAGCAACAAATGACTTTGAAAAAGACTTCTATAAGCTCATGAACAATTCAGTTTTTGGAAAGACTATGGAAAATATTAGAAAGAGAGTTAATATCAAACTTGTAAGTGATGAGAAAAAATACGAGAAGCTTGTAGCAAAACCGAATTATAAGAGTACTACAGTTTTTACGGAAAATTTAGTAGCAGTTCACATGAACAAGGTTAAAGTGCAATTTAACAAACCGATTTATGTTGGTATGTCAATTCTAGATTTGTCAAAATATTTAATGTACGACTTCCATTATAATGTGATGAAGCCAAAATACCAAGACAAAATAGAAGTGTGTTATACAGATACTGATAGCTATATATACCATATTCAAACAGAAGATGTGTACGAGGACATGAAAAATTATATTGATTACTTCGACACGAGTGATTACTCTAAAGATAACAGATATAAGATACCACAGGTCAATAAGAAAATACTTGGTAAGATGAAAGATGAACTTAAAGGAACAATCATAGAAGAATTTGTTGGTTTAAGATCAAAAATGTATTCAATCAGGTTCGAAAAAGATAAATGTTGTAAAAAAGCAAAAGGAGTTAAGAAAAATGTTGTAAGTAAAGAACTGTCATTTAACGATTATAAAGACTGCTTGTTCAACCAAAAAGAATATTATAAAAAGATGAATTTGATTAGAAGTTATAAGCACGATTTGTACAGTATAGAAGTAAATAATTTAGCTTTAAGTTGTGTGGATGATAAGAGATGTGTTTTAAAGGATGGGATCAATACCCTACCATGGGGTCATTATAAGTTAGAAGAGTTGTAGTTTTAGATGTAAGATTTTTAAATTGTAAGTTTTTTAGATGTAAGTTTTTATGATTTTAAATGTCATAAAAGCATATACGATCTCACTTTAACATTGTAGTTATGGGAATACTTTGCGCTAACCTTCTGTGTTAAAGTGTAATGGTCAGTGGTGGCTTCATAATTTTTTGGTAGTTAGGGGGTGGAAGGGAAATGCGCTCGTAGTTAGGTTGATTATCTATTAGTTTGCCTATTGTAGAGACTGACATGTCTGAAATTTAGTAAAATTTCGTTTTTCCGATCACCGCCCTCTGTTTCATACCCCTGATTAGATATACTTGCTTCCTCATTTCATTGTATCACTTCACTAATAAATGTCAATGGGATTTTTACCAAGTTTTCACTAAACATATCAAACGGGTAGTACGCTATCTTTTACCACCTCTCACGTGCTGTATGCATTATTAAAAATCATTCTACTCGTAGTGCATTTGAACTTACGTCCATGTATTTTCAATCTAGCGTCTTAGCCACTACATTACTGCGCTCTAACCTTCTAGAATATGAGAATTAAATCAATGCAGAGAAAGCAGAGAAAAACAAAGTAGAAATTGTCGAAGTGAAACATAAAATACAAATGCGAACATATATTCCAACAACTAAACGTTTACCAAGCAACGATCTTCGTGTAATGGTTTAGGCGCTAGATTACAAATACAAAGGACGGCGGTTCGAATTAATCCAAGGAGTATTTTTTTTAGTTTTTTAAAAAAAATAATGCATAGAGCACATGAGAGGGTGAAAGAGAGCGTATTATCCGTTCAATACGTTAAGTGAAAAAGATTAAAAATTTCGGTAAAATTTATTAGAGAAGTGAAACAATGAAAATGAGGAAGCAGGTATATTTAATCAGGGGTATGTATCAAAGGGTGGTAATCTCAAAAACTGCAAATTTTCCCGAATTTCGCACAAGTAAGTCTCTACGATAGGCAAATTTCTTCAGACCATCTTGCCAGAAATGCCGTAAAATTTCTATGCAATTTTGCCCTTTTGTCTGTCATCACCTCTGAAACGGAAAGAGAGAGAGAGAGAAAGAGAGAGATGTTCCCGGAACTGAGAGTGAGGTGCTTCCATTCAAATCAACGAGTTGGCAAATAGACGCTTACATAATGAGAATGCGGAATACAAACAACTATAAAATATCAAAGTGATAACTGCAAGCATTATCACCTAAGGTTCCGGAACCCTGACAGTCAATGAAACATGATCCGATGAGAAATAATTTGATAACGAAATGTAAACAGAACTTTAGAAAAGCAATTATTATGATGCATTAGACACAACATGATTGCCTGTTTCTTCTCCTGATGTTAAATTGTCTTATTTCAGCGATGCGAGACGAAGCCTGTGTTTCGTCTCGTGGCTATCCCAGTGTCATCTCGTGTTTCCGAAACGAGACAAATTGTTATCTAGTCTCCTTTCGTCTAATTTTCTTTCGTAAACATAATAATAATAGAAGTAAAATTGGAAGCCATGCGACTTCGAAATGTAACGAAGTTTACAAGTTAGAATTGATAATCGGACAAGAGAGGGCTATAGAATGCTTTCGAGACATTTAAAACGCGATGAGTTCAGACAAGGACATGTCACGCTTTGTCTCATCTCGTCTCGGATTTAACAAAACCTACATTGTCTCGCCCATGTTGAATTGGAAACCTCTCACCAGATTTGAAGTGGGTCTTGTGTCAAGTGAGACATGTGGGTCAAGATGTGTAAGTCGGTTAGTGGGTCGTGGGCCAACATGATGTAACGCACTGCAATCCACCACCCACCGTGACCCACCATAAACCAGCGATCCACCATATCCTACAGACTCACTACGACGCACCGACACACTCTCCTTAGTGCATTGTATATAGCATCCTCTGAAAAGTTGTGAATTTTTCTACATTTTACTTTTAGGGTCTCTATTTTCTTTTTTCTTTTTTGGCATTTGTTTCTATTTACTTACCTGAGATGACTATATCTTACAAGAAAAAAACAGACTTTGTTAAGTGAACTTTCTCGAAGTAGTAGTGCATGTTTAAAGTGTTAATATTACAAACTGGCAAAGCGCAATAACCAGAAATAGCCTAGAAAATGCGTTTTAAAGTTTCGACTCGCCGTATATATGATACGACTCCAAAATTACCAAGTGACGGTGTGGCAGAGTGTGGAGCATTCACTATTCACGCGTAAAGGATCGCAAGTTCGATTCCTGTTCGAGTCAACTTGTTTTTGCTTTTACCAATAAAGTAGTCATTTATAACTACAAGTAAAATGTTAATTCACCATATGTTTATAATGCATGAAAAATAGGAATTTTTAAATCAGTTTTAAAACTTTTCAATGTTTCATGTGAAATAGGTACAAATATAACCTATTTCGTAAAGTCCTTAAATGAAAAATATTCTTGACGATTCGTGTCTATATCTGTGGACAGAGTGCGAATTGCAAAGGGAATAATTCGGAAATTCCATTTGGCTATAGCATCCATCCAGTATTCCCTAGCGGATTTCCCCCTCGTCCCCCTTGCAATTCGCACATTGTCCATAGATATAGACACGAAACTTCGGACACAACGACTGTGGTAACCGTAATACAGCTAGTGATATCAATATATTTATGAAATAGGTTATATTTTGTATCTAGTTCACATAAAACATTGAAAAGTTTTAAAACCGATTTGAAAATTCCTATCATTAAAAATATATTAACATATAGTGAATTAGTATTTTACTTGTAGTTATAAATGACTACTTTATTGGTAAAAAGCGAAAACAAGTTGACTCGAGCGGGAATCGAACGCTGGACCCTTTACACGGAGTCGTGAATGCTCCACACTCTGCCAAACCGCCACTTGATAATTTAGAAGTCTCACCATATATACGGCGAGTCGAAACTTTAATACGCTTTTTCTAGGCTATTTCTGGCTATTGCGCTCTCCCAGTTTAAATGTGCACTACTACCTCGCGAAAGATGGCCCCTACGTTCATTTAACAAAGTCTGCCTTGTCCTTGTTAGATATACTCATCTCACGTAAGTAAATAGAAACAAATGCAAAAGGAGGAGGAGAAGAAGAAAATGGAGATCCTAAAAGTAAAATGTAGACAAATTCACCACTCTTCAGAGGGTGCTATATACAATGCACTAAGCAGAGTGTGTCGGTGGGTCGTAGTGGGTATGTAGGTTATGGTGGGTCGCTGGATTATGGTGGGGCACGGCGGATGCTGGGTTGCAGTGGGTCACGTCCTGTTGACCCACGGCCCACGATCTACTTCATCTCTGGTGAGAGGCTTTCAATTTAGCATGGGCGAGACAATATTGACTGTGTTAAATCCGAGACGAGACAAGACAAAGCGTCTGTCTCGTCTCGTTTTCCTAGACAAGACGTGAGAGGTCCTTGTCTGGACTCGTCGCGTTTTAAATGTCTCGAAAGCATTTCATAGCCCTCTCTTGTCCGATTCTAACTTGTAAACTTCGTTGCATTTCGAAGCCGCATGGCTTCCAATTTTACTTCTATTATTATGAGGTTTACGAAAGAAAATTAGACGAAAGGAGACTAGAAAACAATGTCTCGTTTCGGAAACACGAGATGACACCAAGATAGCCACGAGACCAGTGGCGGATCTAGAAGGTAAAAACTGGGGGAGCTGCCTGAATTTAGACTATGATAAGTATATCATGACCTTACGATAAATTTTCGAAACTGTATAAATAATAGCTTAAATTATTTTCATCAATCTGAAAGTGGGGGCCTAGGTCCCCGCCCCCGCGCTAGATCCGCCACTGCACAAGACGAAACACAGGCTTTTTCTCGCCTCTCTAAAACGAGACATTTTCACATCACGAGACGAAACAGGCAACCATGTTGTGTCTAGCGCATTATAACCATTCCTTTCATAAAATTCTGTTTTCATCTCATTATCAAGTTATTTCTCGAAATCCGACCTCGAATTATCTTCTTTTCATTGACCGTCATTTTTCCCTTCACTAACTTGTGTTCATAATCGTAATTTCTTAAAAAATATTTTATTTTCTACGGTTTTCATTCCACGGTCAGTCTACGGTTTGCATTCTACCACTTGTGAACTGGAATTAACATATGATAGGTTATAATGGTGTTGTGAATGTTTGATATGTGTCTAATTGTTTGAAACCAGTGTATATTTAGACAATCGATATTATATGGGGTTAATTGCATTCATCAATTACTACTTAACTGACTATGTATGGTATATCCATAAGTGTAGTGTTCTACGTTTCCCTTCGTAGAACAAAGTTGTTTGAAGGCTCTGGATTAAGTGTAATGGAACTGTATAATAGTCTAGGCATGTAACTTTGATGGGGAAATGGAAGTTAGAACTACAGCATGAAATGTGGAAAGAGGGATCTTTCTTTTTTCTCTGGAAATGTCTGTAATGCATTGCTTCTTCCGTCCTCGCTGCTTCCTACAGGCGTTATTCAGCGTGCCTCAGTGGCTAGCCTCTGTATAGCAAAACTCACGAGTGTAATATGCATGATTCACTGTGTAACGCAGTGTTGCAATTTCACATTGTCGTTAACAAATAATGCTTTTGCTGTCTTGAATATCAATAAAACTGGTTGTGGAAAATAATAACTGAGTACGAATCTGCTAAAAGTCTACTTATATAGTTTAATATTGTAGCCTCAATATAGTCCCTCATCCCGAAACTTGTGATTGTTTTCACAAGACACATTTGGGAAGAGGGGGAGTTGTGTAAGTCACAATATTTTGGCATTCAGGATATTAGTGATATGTTGTTCGGATCTTGGAACCTTAGGTGATAATGCTTGCAATTATTACTTTGCTGTTTTATGGCTGTTTGTATTCGGCATTCTTATTATGTAAGCATCTATTTGTCATCTCGTTGATTTGAATGGAAGCACCACACTCTCAATTCCGGGAGCATCTCTCTCTCTCTCCCTGCAATATGCACATTTCTGAAGAAATTTGCTTATCGTAGAGACTCACATGGGCGAAATTCGGGAAAATTTCCAGTTTTTCCGGTCACCACCCTCTGATACAACCCCTGATTAAATATACCTGCTTCCTCATTTTCATTGTCTCACTTCTCTAATAAATTTCACCGAAATTTTTAACTCGTTTTCACTTAACATATTAAAGAGGCAATACGCTCTCTTTTACCACCTTTCATGTGCTGTATGCATTATTTAAAAATATATATACTACTTGGAGCAGATTCGAACAGCGTTCTTTGGATTTGAAATCTAGCGCCTTAACCCCTACACCACGATCGTTGCTTGGCTAGTGTTTAGTTGTTGGCATATTTGTTGTATTTGTATTTTATGTTCCCACTTCGACAATTTTTACTATTTTTTCTCCGTTTACCAGCTGTTTCTGGCTTTCTCTTTCGGTGTCGCCCTTTATTTACACTATGCACTATTCGTGTTCACAGCTTGTGCCCCTCTGCAATGTCTTATTCAGATTATACTTTTCTTCTTGTTCCTCAGTAAACGTTTGATTGATTTAATTCTCATACTCTCCATGGATGGAGTGCAGGAATGCCAGACTCAAAAAACAGGTGTACATTTGTTTTCCTGAGAGATAATACGTTATTATTAAACTCATTAACCAATTCTTGTAAGATATCGATCCATTTATAATTTCCTTGTGTACTATTTTTTCCCACATGTTTTGCTTAAGAGTTCTGTTGAAGTGTTCTACGATAAAAAGCCTTTCTTCGACTATAAGTTGAGTAATGATTGATATTGTAATTTTTCATCAACTCTCTGAAATCTTTGTTATAAATTCTTTGTCTTGACCACTTTGTAAATTATTAAGATTTTTTAATTTTTAATACTGATTTAAACTCTTCTGAAACATTCTCTTGTCTTTAAATGGAATAGCAAACGCATATTTAGAATAAACATAAATTATCGTTAATAAGTAATTATAGCCTTTATTTAATTTAGAAGTACCTTTTAGTACACCACTCTCATTTCCACAAGATCAGCTTGCCATAAATCATCAGTACCTTTGTAACAACATTTAATCTCGTAATTTTTTTCTTGCAGGCTTGTGAATTTCTTCTATATCTTCTCTAATACCTTTACCTTCTTTTAATCAATGGTTATTTTTTACGAATTGAGATTAAGTAATACCACATACAGCACATACACTTTTCTTTATATATCTCCAATTCTTTGTTGTACTCTAATGGTATCTTTCTTCGTATCTGTTGATTTCTTACGCTTAACACATCATTACTATTTATTTAATAAAAATCTATTATAATTCTCTTTCTATATACATAATAACAGGTAATAATTGACCTTCCATGCCTGAGTTTGTATCTGCTTAAAACGTAATTATGTCGTTCTTTTTAATGTCTAAAGGAAAAGTTTCTACTAGAGAATTTTTAAAAAATATCTTTAGAAAACATATATCTAGCTTTAATTCCATATGCATTATTTTTCCATTATAGAGAAAGTTACAGCCATTAGATAAATTAAATATTCTGAAAATTGAATCTTTAAAACCGTTCGTTCTCAATCGACATAATAAATTTACTGTTTCTTTCCTCATAATGAACATATTAGCTTCTTTGTTTGATGTTTGGAAATCTTTTGTTACAAATTTTTCTAACGCTGACCCAAGTTGACCTAATGTTACAGCATCATCACTTGCAATTGCATCACGTAAAAAACTTATTCGTCTATTTTTGATGTTTATATATTCATCTCTTACCATAAAATTTAATTTAGTTGATAATTCTTATCTTGTATATCTAATCCATCTTTCATTATGAATGTATCTTGTAGTTTTTTTAATATATCTTCAAATTTGTTTCTATCACTTTCTAATTGGTTATTAAGATTACTATTTATTGACACGAGTTGTTGATTAATTGCATTAGCCACATTAACAAGTCTTTTATTTTTAAAATCCGCCCATGTTGTATTATTTCTTGTTAAAATTTAACCTAAATCTCTTATAGTTTTTAAACTCTACTTTCGTACTTAAATTCTTTAAAAATTCTAATTGCTCTTCACTAATGTTTGAAGCATTACTTTTCCTACTTTTAATATTACCAAAGATATTCATATTTATTATATAAAGATTCGAATTATCTAACAAAAAGAAGAATGATATGAGCTCCATAAAAATCAATCAAATCACCATTCTCGTTAAATTTATTGTGATGTATTGAAAAAAGTGTCTCTTCTCTAGGCTCATACATGACGGGATCTCTAAATTCTGCATTTGTTCTTAATATTGCAATTAAATCTGTTTCTATGTGTGTTGTGTCATTATGTTTTAAAATCATTCATACCTTTTGTCTCTGGATCATATAAATAAACCCATGTTTTATCTTCTGTGACCAAACGTGCAAAAAAGTTTGTCGTATTTTGCTCAAAATATCTCTGAAAGCAAGCACCCTTCCATGCTTCTGGTCTGCATGAGAACGTCTGGGCACCCCACTTGTCAGAAAGATTGCTCATGTCAAGATCATCATAAACAATGACACTAACGCGTTCATGGGAGATGCCTAGATCCACTACTATCTCTTTAGCAGAAATGCGTCGATATGAGAGAATAATTCCACGCATCTTGTCCTGCTTCGTTCTCTTGGCACGCGATGTGGCCCAGGCAGAGTCTGATGATGTCAGCAGTCCATCGGAGTGAGATCTCTACTAGTCATGAGATACGTGTCTGTTTTGCGCAACGTTGATCGAACATTATGTAATACTCCACGATGATAGCGTATGGAACACTACGAGAATCGTCGAAGCGACACAGACTCGGCAGTTCTGATTGCTGTTATAAATTAACATCATGTAAAACTAAGCTAGTAGTAAATAACAAACGTCCCAAATCTATTGAAGAAGGCGTCGTTATCCATCAGTCAGGTGTTGTGAAACCACAGTTTCAACAATAACACAGATTACTGTAAGTTTCGACAGAAATTTCTAATAAAGTTAATATTGCAAATAACCACACTAATTATATTACAGAAGTTAATATTATTAACTAAAAAGTAGGTATAGTTTATATAATTAACAAAATCCACTAATTGTAAATGTGATACATATACTAACGATTCTCCTCTTTCTTTCAGGTTTGTATTTCCCAGGAGATGGTTTTCGAAATTCGTAACCTTCCAGCATTCAACAGGTAGATAGTCGATTTCGATACTGGTAAGTATTATACATTTGTGGATGGTAGGTTATGGGTATAGGTAAGTTGTTTTCCTTCTAAATTTTAGTTGTGAAGTATCTTAGAAACTTTTAACACATGCATTTAGTTTATGAGAGAAAACCGAAAAGTTTTCACCTATTGATTGCCAGGCCACAAGCCATAACGAAAAACAAGATATACACAATAATCTACGCACTTTTGTCTATTCTTCCACATAATCGACATATCCATTAAAACACTTCTACTACCGCACTAAGTAGTATTGGCCTCACCTGAGGACACTTTTGGCCCCTGGGTCCCTGCCTCAGGACCCATGGTCCCTGGAACGGGGTCAATGACCTAGGGGTACGTAGGACCACCCCCTCTAAATTTTGGCAGGGGTACCATGGCCCACCCCTAAAATTTTGGCAGGGGTACCTAGGACCACCCCCTTAAATTTTGGAAATTACCAAATCTAAAAATTTGGTATGGTAGCCTAGGACCATAGTATTGGGGGTCTATGTCGTTCCCTTTTATGGGTAAAACTTGCCAAACATTCAAATTTCGGGGATATTTAACCTAATTTATCCCCATTGATGAGGTGTTATTATCCTATATAGTTATATGGGCGTATACAGGGGTCCATTCCCTTTCATAAGATATGGGAATATTTTTGCACCCATTTAAAAATTTGGGAGGGGTACCTTGACCCACCTCTTAAATTTTGGAAATTGCCCAATTTAAACATTTGGTATTATAGTACTAGACCCTAACATGTATTATAATAAATTTGCATGGTCCACCTCGTTCCCTTTTAGGGGTACAATATTGCCAAAATATAAACGTAAGCAATACGTTGTACCACGTGTTTGGTTTTTTAACCCAATTTATCCTCTTGGATGAGGTCCTATTACCTTATATGGTTATATGGTTATGTATAGGGGTCTATTCCCTATCATAAGACATAGGTACATTTGTGCACCCCTTTAAAAATTTGGAAGGGGTACCATGGCCAACCCCTTAAATTTTGGAAATTTTCCAATTTAAACATTCGATATCATAGTACATTACCTCCACATGTATCATGATAAATTTGGGTGGTCCACCTTGTTCCCTTTCATGGGTAAAAATTGCTAAAATATAAACATAAGGAATATGTTGTACCACGTGTTTGGTTTTTGGCCCAATTTCTCCCCTTT
The DNA here is from genome assembly GCF_964235325.1 of Thermobia domestica. Classification (NCBI taxonomy): domain Eukaryota; kingdom Metazoa; phylum Arthropoda; class Insecta; order Zygentoma; family Lepismatidae; genus Thermobia; species Thermobia domestica. The sequence goes on from NC_137464.1 coordinate 130,146,138, forward strand.
GATGAGGTTCTATTACCTTATATGTTTATATGGTCATGTATATGGGTTCATTTCCTATCATAAGACATGGGTACATTGATGCACCCTTTAAAAATTTGGGAGGGGTATCTTGGCTCATCCACTCGGTTTTAGAAATTGTTTAATATAAGCATTTGGTATCATAGTACAGGGCTTCACTATGTATCACTATAAATTTGGATGCTCCATCTCGTTCCCTTTCATGGGTAAAGAACTACCAAAAATCAAATTTCGGATGTTATTGACCCCGTTTGATAAGGATTTAACACGTTATATGGGTATTTACAGAGATTTATTACCTTCATATGTTTATGTTCCCTTTTAAATTTGGGAATTATCAAATAACAAAATTCGGTAAACGTTTTCTAACACCCATTGTAGATGTTGGTGTTCCTCTTATGGTCAAATATTTAAAATTTAAAGGTTATTGACCTATTTTTTGATTCGGCTTTATTATTGAATTAGTACAGGATTTATTACTTTTTCATAAGACACAGGTGTATTTCTGTACCAATCTTAAATTTTGGGAGGGGTACATTTCTTATTGTCATATCAATAATTGCTAATTGTTCTTAAAATTGGATAGTATCTCATTCATTGGGTAAATCGTTGTCAAATATTAGTATGATCACGTGATCAGTTATTGACCTATGATGGGATTAGGAGTCCAGGACATTGGTACATTGAAACTTTGTAGGATAATTTGAGAATTGTCAAATGAAATTGCGTCATTGGTTTTGATTATTGCAGCCTGTGGACCAAATATAAACGTAAGCAATACGATGTACCACGAGATTCACCTTGATGAGGTAGTGTACAGGTATTCATTTCCTTTGTTGTGGTACTTCGTAAGTTTGAATACACACTTGCAGAAAACAGTTGGTTCTACTCAGGTAAACAATTGACGGACATTATTGACCTCATCGAACATATAATATGATTAATTCTAGGATTTAGGTATGTCGAGAGAACTATTCTTAAAATTTGGGAATTGTGATAAACAGAACTTTAACATAAGGCGCGAAATTTGAAACAATACTTGGAACTTTAGTCACAGCTCATAGTCTAAGATCATTTGTGGTCATTGATTTGACCTTGAGCTTTAGAAATCTGATAGCTAACCTTATTGAATCTTACGACTCATAGTCCTAAGGGAATACATGCTACAACACTGAAATTTAGTCACAAGGTGATGTAATCTGACACCGGCAAAGTTATTGTTGATGCAATTTGATTGGTTGATCACTATCTTTCGTGCAATCTGATTGGCTGATCACTATCTTTCATGCAATTTGATAGATTGTTGATTTTCAAATCTTTGCTGCATTCAGTTTTGTTTTAACATTTAGAAAGTTTTTGAAATTTTTGTTTGAAAATTTTTTGTTTGAAACTTTGCTTTGACATTTTTTCGTTTGATATTTTTAGTTTGAAAATTTTTGTTTCGAAATTTTTGTTTGAAAATTTCTTTAAATTTTTGTTTCAAAATTTTTTGTTTGACACTTTGGTTTGAAACTTTTTCGTTTGAAATTTTTACTTTGAAAATTTTTTCGAATTTTTTTTTAAAAAACATTTGTGATTTTTTTTCAAAATTTTGTTTGAAAAACATTTGTTTGAAATTTTTTGTTTGTAATATTTCTGTTTTGAAATTTGTTTCAAAATTTTGTTTGAAATTTTATTTTTTTTCGTTTCAAAACTGAATTTTTTTGTTTGAAATTTTAGTTTCAAAAGAATGTTCGATTTTCTTTGTTTAACATTTTTTTGTTTGAACATTTTTGTTTCGAAATTTATGTTTGGAAAATTTTGGTTTCAAATTTTTAAGTTTGTGCGCTCATTAGTGAAGAACCGGAACTGCTTAGAAGAAAATTTGGTTTGAAATTTTTGATTTGAATATTTTTTGTTTGAAAATTTTTTGTTTCGAAATTTTTGTTTTTAAAAAATTTTTGTTTGAAATTTCTGTTTCAAAGTTTGGTTTGACATTTTTAAAAGTTTGTGCACTCATTAGTAAAGAACCGGAACTGTTTACAACAAAAACCTCTGGCAACATTGTTTATCATGGTGCAATATTACACGTCAGAACATGGGGGTTGTACTTGAAATGAAAAAACACAAATCATTGAAATCGATCATCTTATTACACTGCACTGGTTAATCACATACATCCATACCAGATAAAGGATCTGGATATTGTCGATACTATGTATTTTGAACTTCTTGCACTAGTTTGTCTTTAGCGTATAATTTTAATTCCAGTTGAAGTATTTAAAGGTCTATTGCAATATCAATTGGTGGAAACTCAATGTCCACTTGATCACAAATGAACTGTTTATCAATACAGGTATGCACCCACGAACGATGTTGACAACCATCACAACATCTAGATACATGTACAATATGCATGACACATTTCTCAAAATAGTACTTTTTCAGGAATATACTTCTTTTGTTGCACACTTCCACTGCATGTTTTACACACTGGAATACATTGATGAATTTGTTCCATTTCGTTTGCGTTAGATACACCATGTTGCGAGGGACATGCAATGTACTCTTTTTACGTAACAGCACCATCTTCTCTTCGAGGAGTGTACGAAGCACCACTTCATGATTTGAGCCTAACGATATGACTATGGTCACATTTAGCTCATCATGAATATAATCATTCATTTGGTCGATTCGTGAATATAATATTTGGCATTCTTCATAGGTCAGTTGTACACCTAATTGTTCTGCTTTGCCCAATCGAATCACAGGTTCAAATGTTGTAGCACTGATACCAATCATCACATGTTTTTTGAAACATATTTATTGGATAATAGCTTGCGAAGACGAATTCTTTATCGTTAGAAGTATTCATCTTTCCTGCTGAAACGCACTTGTTCAAATGATTTCATGGGATGACACTGTATTTGCTGATTTCATAGAGTTATTGCTGACGTAAATGGAAAGAAATGTGATGACGTTTGAATTCATGATTTCATCACATTTATGGACGCCATGCTGACCAACCAACTTCATAGATCGCATTCAGCATACAGCTACGTCTGACGTCGAATGTGCTGACGTATGAATTCAACAACATGGTGTATCTAACGCAAACGAAATGGAACAAATTCATCAATGTATTCCAGTGTGTAAAACATGCAGTGGACGTCTGCAAGAAAACAAGTATATTCCTGAAAAAGTACTATTTTGAGAAATGTCATGCGTATTGTACAACATGTATCTAGATGTTGTGATGGTTGTCACCATCGTTCGTGGGTGCATACCTGTATTGATAAACAGTTTATTTGTGATCAAGTGGACATTGAGTTTCCACCAATTGATATTGCAATAGACCTTAAAATACTTCAACTGGAATTAAAATTATACGCTAAAGACAAACTAGTGCAAGAAGTTCAAAATACATAGTATCGACAATATCCAGATCCTTTATCTAGTATGGATGTATGTGATTAACCAGTGCAGTGTAATAAAATGATCCATTTCAATGATTTGTGTTTTTTCATTTCAAGTACAACCCCCGTGTTCTGACGTGTAATATTGCACCATGATAAACAATGTTGCCAGAGGTTTTTGTTGTAAACAGTTCCGGTTCTTTACTAATGAGTGCACAAACTTTTAAAAATGTCAAACCAAACTTTGAAACAAAAATTTCAAACAAAAATTTTTCAAACAAAAATTTTCAAACAAAAAAAAATGAAAAATTTCAAACCAAATTTTCTTCTAAGCAGTTCCGGTTCTTCAATATTGCGTGCACAAACTTAAAAATTTGAAACCAAAATTTTTCCAAACAAAAATTTCAAAACAAAAATGTACAAACAAAAAATGTTTAAACAGAAAGAAAATCGAACAATTTTTAAAACTAAAATTTCAAACAAAAAATTTTTGTTTTGAAACGAAAAAATTTAACAAAATTTCAAACAAAATTTTGAAACAAAAATTTTAAAACAAAAAATATTACAAACAAAAAATTTCCAACAAACGTTTCTCAAACAAAAAAGTTTGAAACAAACGTTTTTCAAACAAAAAAATTTCAAACAAAAATTTCGAAACAAAAATTTTCAAACGAAAACTTTCAAACCAAAGTTTCAAAATAAAAATTTTCAAACAAAAATTTCAAAAACTTTTTAAATGTTAAAGAAAACAAAACTGAATGAAGCAAAGATTTGAAAATCATCAACCAATCAAATTGCACGAAAGATAGTGATCAGCCAATCAGATTGCACGAAAGATATGGATCAACCAATCAAATTGCATCAACAATAACTTTGCCAGTGTCAGATTACATCACCTAGTGACTAAATTTCAGTGTTGTAGCATGTATTCCCTTAGGACTATGTGTCGTAAGATTCAATAAGGTTAGCTATCAGATTTCTAAAGCTCAAGGTCAAATCAATCACCACAAATGATCTTAGACTATGAGCTGTGACTAAAGTTCCAAGTATTGTTTCAAATTTCGCGCCTTATGTTAAAGTTCTGTTTATCACAATTTCCAAATTTTAAGAATAGTTCTCTCGACATACCTAAATCCTAGAGTTAATCATGTCATTATATGTTCAATAAGGTCAGTAATGTCCGTCAACTATTTATCTGAGTAGAACCAACTGTTTTCTGCAAGTGTGTATTCAAACTTAAGAAGTACAACAACAAAGGAAATGAATGCCTGTACACTACCTCATCAAGGTCAATCACGTGGTACATCGTATTGCTTACGTTTATATTTGGTCCATAGGCTGGAATAATCAAAACCAATGACGCAATTTCATTTGACAATTCTCAACTTATCCTACAAAGTTTCAATGTACCAATGTCCTGGCGGGACAGGACGTTTGAGCGCCACCATTTGGGCGCGGACGTTTCGGCGCTGCCGTTTGGGCGCCGGACGTTTGGGCGCAAAGCCGTTTAGGCGCCAGACGACTGGGCGCGAGGTACATAATAAAAATCACAATTTACGACATATAAAGTAAGCTAGGCACTGAAAATTAAGCGCGAATCAAGATATATACATTTCCTACACTTCTATCTTTATCTCACCTCATTTATCTGTATATTTTTTATCTCTATCTTATTTATTCATCTAAATTAAATAGTTTAATGCATTTGTGGCATTTGTTGCCTAATCTCGTCAAATGGATTGATTTTTCGCTTGTTTACGATTCTTGTACTTCTGAGCTAATGACCTCATTTTTGTATTATATAAGAAAGCTAGGAAATGAAGGAATCAGACGAACTGTTAATAATTTTCTTAATGTTAATTAAAACATATTGATTTATTTTTTGTATTTTTTTAAAGTTAATAATTACATACTTATGAATATTAAAATTTGTTTTCTTTCGTATTACGTTTGCCAAACTCTTCTCTTCCTTAAGTCCAATTAAGAACTACCAATAAAAGATTTCCGCGCACTCGAGTTGAGGGAAGTGGCCCCGCGTAGCGTAATCGCTAACGCTCTCGCCTTCGGTGCGAGCGGTCTCGGGTTCTATTCCCGGTGGGGGCATTCTGTCGAAAATTTATAACATGCTCTTTCAGGCCAGCCACCCTGAATGAAGTTTTCCTGGGTTTTCCTCATTCACACCAGGTGGTACCTAATTTATAGGTCCAGGTCGCTTCATTCCTTCCCTTTCCCCGGATATTGTGCTCCCTCAAACATGACAGGCTAAATGGCCTTAGATGCCGAAAGCCCAGAAATCTAGAAATCCTAAATCCTAATCGAGTTGAGGGAAAGATGTTAATACAGGGTGTCTAAGATATTCAGTTCAGGAACTGGAGTATGCCGTATTTCGGGTATAACTTTTTTTTAACATTCCAATATAAAAATCAAAACTTAACACACTTTTTTTCGTCCCATTGTAAGCATTTAATCTGCATTGAAGAAAGTAGCGAAAGGAAATAAACGAACGATTTCAAAGTGAAAAATAATAGTTAAGTGTACATATATTGGTCATTTAGCCACTAGAAATGTGTTTGACATGTACACTTATTGCATAACTACAGTAGAAGGCCTGCTTTAAGTTTTTTAATGGAATAGGCTCACTATGTACGTAATGCAGGCAATCATATCTAGTCTGGTCTACTTACCTTAGCTTGAAAAGTTATCAAATAAAAAGCACACTTTGGCTGAAACTTAAATTTACAAAATTTAATTGTTAATTCAGTTTTTAGAATTTTGAAATTCCAGTATTTCTAGTATGTAAAACAAAATCCAGTATAATTTAAGGACTTCCACTACAGTAGACACTTTGTGTTATCTTGATTCGAGCTTAGTACGCAGCGCCTAACATAAAGACTTTTTAATTTAACTCGCGTCCAAATGTCTGGCGCCCAAATGGTTTCGCGCCCAAACGTCCAGTGCCCAAACAGCGGGGCCCAAACGTCCGCGCCCAAACGTCACGTACCGTGTCCTGGACTCCTAATCCCATCATAGGTCAATAACTGATCACGTGATCATACTAATATTTGACAACGATTTACCCAATGAATGAGATACTATTAAATTTTAAGAACAATTAGCAATTATTGATATGACAGTAAGAAATATACCCCTCACAAAATTTAAGATTGGTACACAAATACACCTGTGTCTTATGAAAAAGTAATAAATCCTGTACTAATTCAATAATAAAGCCGTATCAAAAAATAGGTCAATAACCTTTAAATTTTGAATATTTGGCCATAAGAGGAACACCAACATCTACAATGGGTTCTAGAAAACGTTTACCGAATTTTGTTATTTGATAATTCCCAAATTTAAAAGGGAACATAAACATATGAAGGTAATAAATCTCTGTAAATACCCATATAACGTGTTAAATCCTTATCAAACGGGGTCAATAACCTCCGAAATTTGATTTTTGGTAGTTCTTTACCCATGAAAGGGAACGAGATGGAGCATCCAAATTTATAGTGATACATAGTGAAGCCCTGTACTATGATACCAAATGCTTATATTAAACAATTTCTAAAACCGAGTGGATGAGCCAAGATACCCCTCCCAAATTTTTAAAGGGTGCATCAATGTACCCATGTCTTATGATAGGAAATGAACCCATATACATGAGCATATAACCATATAAGGTAATAGGACCTCATCCCAGGGAATAAATTAGGTCAAAAACGAAACACGTGGTTGTACTAAAATTTGGCAATTTCGTACCCATGAAAGGGAACGAGGTGAAAAACCCAAATTTATAGTAATCTATATTAGGGTCATATACTATAATACCAAATATATATAATGGGCAATTTCCAAAATTAAAGGGATGGGCCAAGTTACCCCTCCCAAAAATTTAAAGGGGTGCACAAATGTACCTATGTCTTATGATAGGGAATAGACCCCTATACATAACCATATAATCATATAAGGTAATAGGACCTCATCCAAGAGGATAAATTGGGCCAAAAAACCAAACAAGTGGTACTACGTATTGCTTACGTTTATATTTTGGCAATATTGTACCCCTAAAAGGGAACGAGGTGGACCACCCAAATTTATCATAATACATGTTAGGGTCTAGTACTATAATACCAAATGTTTAAATTGGGCAATTTCCAAAATTTAAGGGGTGGGTCAAGGTACCCATCCCAAATTTTTAAAGGGGTGCACAAATATACCCATATCTTATGAAAGGGAATGTACCCCTGTATACGCCCATATAACTATATAGGATGATAACACCTCATCAAAGGGGATAAATTAGGTCAAAAATCCCCGAAATTTGAATGTTTGGCAAGTTTTATCCATAAAAGGGAACGACATAGACCCCCAATACTGATAGAGGTACATACTATGGTCCTAGGCTACCATAGCAAATTTTTAAATTTGGCAATTTCCAAAATTAAAGGGGGATGGTCCTATGTACCCCTGCCAAAATTTTAGGGGTGGGCCATAGTACCCCTGCCAAAATTTAGAGGGGGTGGTCCTATGTACCCCTAGGTCATTGACCCCGTTCCAGGGACCATGGGTCCTGAGGCAGGGACCCAGGGGCCAAAAGTGTCCTCAGGTGTGGCCAATACTACTCACTACAAGTTTCTTGAAACTCCCTGCGTAGAAGACGCAAGCCGGCGGCTGATCACGGAACCAACGACAAACAACTTCCTGCACTTCGGTGTCGTTCATGAACCTCTGTCGTACCAGGAAATTCTTCAGGAGATCATAAAGATGGTAATCGCTGGGGACAATGTCTGTATTTTAAAGGAAATCCTCCATAATATCCCACCCCCAAGAGTGAAGTTTGCCGAATGTTTTCTTTGTGCAGTTTTGTGTTGTCATGGAGGAAACCACATCCTCAGCATTCCAAATATCCTGATGTTCATTTCAAACTCCTTGCACAACCATTACGCACTTCGCACTGCTAAACACTTGTCTCCACACACTGGCTGCATATTCCTGTGGATGTTTGTGTCTATGTTCCATGCACCATTAAAAACTAATAACATTTCGCCGCTCGTGTGGTGTATGCATCCTGAGCACTCCGACCATCTTTGACAACTGATAGCAGCGCCTTGCGGTAGAAGAAATCGGAAGTTCCAAGAATTGTGTCTGATCTGTTCCAAGCAATACCTATAGCATCTATCGTATATCTCGATTTATGTTTTAAAATGTATTACACAGTCGAAAAAATACGTTCAATGACTTTTCCTTTTTCCCTGCGTAGAGTACATTCTTTTCTTTTCCAATGAGTAGTTGTAGCTCATCTTTCAGTAATCAAAGTGTAGTATGCGTCATTCATGAAGAACAAAATGTCTAAACAGCGATCAGAAGAAAGAATGAGTTGAAGCATCCAAAGGCAGTCCCGATTAATGACTAAGGAAGAAACTTCGATCCATATCTATTATCCTGAGACCAATCATTAACCAGTGGAGTGACGCCATTTCAGATATCCGCGGCAAAATAAGTTCTGCATCCAGAACTTAGCATAGATATGGATGTTTTCAATTTTCTGGAACAAAGATGATATTCTTTTGGTAGACTACTTTCCTAGGAAAAAAATACCTGTAGTATAACTTGTTGTGTTCAATTGGTCCCCAACCAGCTTTCTTTGTTCTCAAGCAGAAATTTTACCCTAGCCGCTTTCATAAATAACATTTCAAACAAGCCATAAACGGCATCTGTGTGGTGTCGAGATAATACGTTATTGCCATCGTTGAACTGCAACTATCAACAAAATAACGCAAAAAACGAAAACAAATGTAACGAAAAACTAATTATAGCAACTAGAAAATAAAAAAAATAAAAAAAACATGCATTGTCTTTTCCCCTACACTACACTTAAGAATCAGTAAGCAAGAGGATGAAAATTGCAACATCGGTTTCCTTTTCAGCTGGTTAACCGGAAGACTACTCTTAACTGGAATGAATTGTTCAAATATCCCTCTCATGTAACAAAGAACTATGTGATTTTCTTCAACTGTATTCCGCTTCCTTTGAGGTCGCTTGAGGACGGTTTGCCGCGCGAATATCACCTATTGGACTAACTGTGCGAAGCGATTAAGACGGAACACCAACGAAATGAGTTGTTCAAAGGGATTCTCATTTTGTTCGACGATTGCCGAGCTGACACGTTTTACGTTGTTTCTGCCAAATGAACATCGTGGAACTTCAATTTTTTCACCGGACATGGTTCTCTTAGATAATCATTTGTTACCGAACTTGAAGAAGAAACTCAAGAGAACTTTTTTGACGACATTCTGACACCCAAAATGCTGCGAAGACTAGGTTTCAAGCTCAGTGAAACGAATTTTATTTGCAAGGACTGGAAAACCTGCAACATCGCTGTACCAAGTGAATCAGTCTCGAGGGAGAATATGCTGAATGAACATGTAATTTCATCCCTCTAGCTCCACTATTTTTGGGCAAAGCCAGAAGCTCTCTACTAACATTATTTCCTTCTAAATCTGAAGGAAATAGAGTTCATTTTGGAATAGAAAAGGTAAGACTTGTAATTAAATGCTGAAATGCAATTGCGTTACGTTGAATTGTATTGCGCCAATTTATTGTATGGAATAACAATGTAAATAAACTAACATTTTTGGGGTATAAGATATTAATAAATTATTTTTTTCTAAACATTATTTCTAAATTGTCTTTACTTCACAACAAATATGTTACGCTATCAACAACTGATGACTATTTTTGTATTCCATTACAAATTGTATGACAAAAATCAGTCAAATAGTAGATATTTTTGATCTTTTGCTAGTTGTGGTCTCTTATTACCGAAATATTTAGAGTAGAATCTTCTAACACAACACTGTTTGAGCTAGGCTCTTTTGCAGAGAACGTTTTCAATTAGGTTCGTTCTAGCATTCTGACTCACTTTAGCATTGCCACTCGTTCTAGATGTTTTGTTTTTGCTGCGCTAACTATTAGAACTTTTAACCAATAGACATAATTAGTTACTTAGGTTACTTTTCTAAATTTAAATTTATGCATACACTCATTTATATACAGTTTTGAATAAGAGTTATACAAAGTATTAACACAAAATTAATACTTATTTCTATTTATTGATTATAGCTGAGCAGAAATGGGGCAAGTATCACAGCGAGAATATCACTTAACTCGTACAACTGCCTAGACATATTCATAGTGTCTGTATATCTCATAACATCAAAGTACATGTTTGGCAAAAGATAGAAAAACAAATAAACTAGTTTTATGGGTAGTAACACTGCCAATGCCAATGGTCCAATTGGAGAAAATAATAATGGTGGAACAATAAATAATTTTGGACTTGCTTCACGTTTTCTGATTACTCGATCTTCGTATTCTGTATTTTGCACTCCAGGTTTAAACAGTTCTGATGTAGCAAACATCGAAAAACTGTTGTCACTTAGAAAGATATTGTCTTGTCTTCTTTCCTTTGGTATATTATCCAATGTAGCTTCCACATGTATGAAACTATATTTGCTGATACACTTTTGAAGCATTGAAACATATAATGATAGAAGAATAAAAGTAACTCCAATTCCAATCAGAGGCACTCGAGCATTTGAAACCATGGTGAATAGTCCATCTGAAAATACGAAAATTAAATATTAGGATATTGTTTCCTAAAGAAATGAACACTAAAATATTTTTAAAAAATACATGAATGTATATGAGCATTCATTTATCTAACCTATGAAAATGAAAGTACTCTTGTATTGCATCAAAGGAAAATGGCTGAACCGTTTAAAATGAATTTTTGAATATATTTATCAGCAACCTCGAACTAAATTCAATCACGTTACTTTGATTACGTCATATTACGTTGTGCTCTAGTAGCATTAAGTTTTGCAACGGGTAGACAACATGGGTGCACCCACAGGGAGAGACCCACCGGGTCCGAATACCCCCCAAAAAATTCCTAAGTTAATATACATTTATTCACTTTCTTCATAAAACTATACTTGTTTAGCAGAGAAATGATTGATGTAGCATAAAGATTTGACCTTACACTTCGCCTGTACTATTTCTCTTCTTTTAAAAACAACTTAGTTCTGTCATTTTTCCTGCAAATATAGATGAAAGTACTTTATAATTGCTTATCGTCTTTTCGGGTGCAGAATAATGCCCGTTCAACACTACATAGTCATAGTGGCTTGTAGTATTGAACACCCTCCAAACCTTGGAGCCCTTGTAACAAAACAATCTGAGTGCGTGTTTAGTAGACAGTATTATTTTTATTTTGTTATAAAATTTAATTATTAGAGTTCGGAACCAACATTAAGCTGTAGGTTCATGTCTCATACAGTCTCGGTGTTGGAAAGCAATCTTGACTAATGAAATTTCGTTACAAACTGATTTTTGCGAGGTTGCACTACTGGACATAACATGTGGAAAACAAGTTTTAATCAACAAAGCCCTTAACGATTAAATCAAACCAGTATCGATATTAATTCACTACGACGAATCTCAGTATATACACTGAATATATTAAATTGAATTAATCATTTACTCTGATTCAAAAAATAAATTTAGAAATTGGCTATTTTTAAAAACTTGATGATAATTTTCATACGACAGGTTAACATACCATTTAATAACAACTCGTGCAATAAATCAATCTAATCAGTTAGTTTACACATAAAAGATAATTAACACACACACATCCAAATTCACATAAGTTTAGCTAACGATTTTAAAAGCGACAGCAAAACAGCAGACTATAAAACTTCTTGCGCTCGCATTTGCCTTTCGCAGTGTTGCCACTCTGATATTGCGATTAAATAGAAGACGATGCTGGATCGCGGAAGAATCATGAATTACTGGTGTCCATAGAACTTTCACCAATTGCTACTGTAGTTATTAATTTAGCTTTTTGTTTCCTTCTATTTCTTGAAATTTTCCTCGAAATGTGATTGAATATCTAAAACGAAAAGTGAAAAGTATGCTGGATACAAAATAGTATCATTGCGCTAAGTATGATCCAGTGCCGCTGAAACATTTTTGAAGTCTCTCTTTGCAAGGTTGTTTCAGCGACCGAAAAGCCCACAACCGTTGCTTTCAAGTTAGTCCAGTAAATATAAAGAAAATTAGGGCTCTATCTCCAACAAATTGCAACAAAAGCTATTGTTAGTTTTTCTGGTAGAAAAAAGCATTCTGAACAGCATATCAAAAAAGTTGCAAAAATTAGACGTCCATTTGACCGACATTTTGGATTTTGTTACTAAACACATTTCTCAGAAAAAACAATTATATCTTCACACAGAGTTAAGACAGAAACTTCGTTCTTCTGTCAAATTGATGGTAATAAATAATACAAACGAGGAAAGATGGTACAATCTTGTGATGAGGAAGCCATATTTAAATATGACGGCAGTTCTTCCGAAAAAAAATCGTTACATTCGGTTCGTTATCTATCTTAATTGGCACATAACTATGAAACCTTTTAAAGTTTCAAAAAAAAATCTGAAATGGCCGTTATATAGTAAAATGTCCTCTTTCCATTGACAGTAAAATAATTTCTGTATCTTAACAACTAAGTAAGCTAGACCATTTTATGTGACAAGAGTGACATAATACACACTGAAGAGTTGCGTGAATGTGAACAGATTTTTTGTTCTTCAAACACAGATTGAAAAACTCTGGAAACTACCAGGTGTAAGGCAATGCTGCCTTTGTTTAATGGGATAGAACCGACACATTAGGATCATTGCGGTATACTTACCATTGCAAGAAAGTAGCGGATGCTAATTCATTTGTAACATCCGACCGCTTTCCACCCACAACTTATGCTACAAAATATCACTCAGAACGAACTTACTTTCAGGTCATGACATGGATAGTTCTTACAAGGGAAGAGAGGGAGATTATATATCGAAGTGGAAGTTGGTTTATACACCAATAGAAAGCACTAATGACACCTATTACGAAACTGAAATAACAATTTTCCGAATGCATATATTGTGAGAGTTATATGAATATACAGGGTGTCCAAAAATCTGTTTCTATCACTACAAATCGCAAACGGTGAGAGATGCCAAAACAGGAAAACACGTGTTTCATCATTTTAAAAGTACAATGCATCAAAGCAAAGCACACTCACAGGGCCCCAGGAGGGGTCCAAGTCAAAAATTGCTAATGGTAAGGGGGTCAACTAGCATATCATTGGAAACCTGTTAGAAAATAAAAAAAGATGGAGAGCAAGTCTCGACACTCTAAAATTACCCTGTGCAAAATGGCGGCAGGTCAAAATGCCAGGAAAAATGTCTGTAGTGTGCCGTAAGCGCCATGTCAATTGGCGCCAAAATTTTTGCCACAGTCCATAATTAGTTAAACAATTAACGACAATTATCTTTGCTAATTACGTATACAATCTTATTTTTCTTAAAAATCTTAAAACAGGGAAAAGCAATAGAATATAAAAATGTTAGGCATTTTCCTCGCGCTGATTCAGTTCCTTCCAGCTGTGTTTATTTTTTTAGGATGAAATATTGTGTCTACTGCATCCTCTTTCAGCCAGCTGACTGTCTGCTTCGAAAGGCAGTTAAACTATAACCTTTCTCGACTGAGAAAATAATATTTTCTTTTTAGAAGAAAAGTAACAGATTCTTATTTTGGTTCTCACAGCTTGCTTTATATAAATAGAAACGACAGGAGTATTCTGAATTTAATTATGTTTACTCAAAGGTTAAAAAGGTTATTTTTACTAGCCAGCAATATATTCTATAACTCTGACACAAAGTCCCATTTCCTCGCAACACAACCACAAGTGTTCTATTATAAATTTGATTACTCACTCGGTTTTTGGACATTTTCGTAATACAAATTGTCATAGTCCTTAAGTTATTATTTTTACAGTGCTCTTGTAAAGTTTAAACTTTTAAACTCTCTAAATTTTATTGGAAATATAATGTGTCTAGCGAGTCATGGTATAATTGAAGTTATCAGGGTTTTGTATAAAGAAATTTTTCCATGTAAACGAAGCTTTTAGGATACGCCCTCCGCTCGCTTGCGCAGCCGCAGAAACTCAAATTCGTTTTACAGATAATTAAAAATCCAATCAGGTAACACCCTGGCTTACCCCTGTATTCACACGTTCCTACCCTAGTGCCGTGTGAAAATGAGAAGGGCGAACAAAAAGCGAGTACACCTCTCTTTTTAGGGGAGAATTACGAAGAAGAAGGGGGATTACCATCTAGTTTTCGAAGAGGCACGAGCTCCGTGCTCGTTGCCTCCTTGGGGGTAAAACTACAGTCTAACTTAGAACTTACGCCGGAACGTTGACACACCGACTTCAAGTCCGTTCTTTGGTCGGGAGAAACTTTAAGTTGTTGACTGGGACTCATTGTCCGTCACAGCGCCGACTTCTCCCAGAGAGTCGTCGAATTCCTACTCCGTAGTATATCGTGAATCTCCCGTTACTTACATCCTTCACCGACCTCTGCTACTTCGTTGTGTCGGTAGTGACTGTTAATTCCATCATACGGCGTATGAACAGTACTCTTCCACCATGGTCGCTTCATTAAGACTTACCATCTTAAACCTTAACGAGCAGTGTGTGTGTTATCGCCAATCCATTCATAATTGCTCACTTCAACTGGACAGCACCAATTGTCTAATTGTGAGTATGCAGTTAGTCTAAATCTTAATTACTACTAATCAGATTCTGTCTATCAAATCTGAGAACTGGCTCTGCACGGATCTCTTCAAGATCCCTCATTAACTCTAACTGTTTGTGTTCCTGAACGCTTCCTAGTGCAATAATAGTTAGCCTGCGCTAATACTGATTTACTTAACTCTAGAAGACCTCATGTAGGAAGTCACTTGGGTTGTATCAAGTCCACGGACTTTCTCGAGCCAACAAATAAAACTCTTTCTAACTCGAACTTGCGTCGTTTACGTCATTTAAAATTCTCAATACTTCCTTTTGCGAACATTTCATCATTTTTGAGATCTCTATTACGCCTCATATATCGACGTGTCAATGTTGTAGTCTACTGGAGAAAGCAGACGACCTGTGGAATGAAATCCCGTTGGATATAATTCTAATTTGGGAGCTGCGTTCTACCATTCGTCTCACCTTTATTCCATCACCGATCCAGGAGAAGACCAACCTGTGCGAAGTTCCAATTTTCCGAAGACTTCTAATCCTGTACGAAGCTCAGTGACATCGTCTTACACGAAGTCCTGACCATCGTCCGTCTATCCTGCTCTTATATTTTCAGCCACTCGAAGTACAAGTGAGTAAATTATAACAATAGTATTCTTGAGTGTTTTTAAGTGATTGTGCTACCTGGTGTGTACGAAATGGCTACAGCAACGTCGAAGTAACCCATAGTCTTCCCATCTCGACTTGGAGTGCCTGGAGATAGGACCACGGACCTCAGGTGGGTTACCACTGTTTCTTTAATATTTTCATGTACCTATCATTTGCATTTCTGTTTCCATCAAGTCGCTTAACTGTAAAGGGGATCACCTCCCAAGTAGTTTCAAAATTACTTTGAAACTTTTTAACTGCTTTAATATCGCTTCCGTGAATGTCGACAGAGCGAATCCTAATCGCTCCTCTCTTTTGGCGAATTGTTAATTACAATTGTTTTCCAATATCTCTTTTAATCCGAGCAGTAACATTTTGTTTAATTGTAACGATATAATGTGCTTTGATATGATAATTTGTTAAGTATTCTAAACTGGCTGATAGCAGTGGTACTCCAACTCGCTGAAACCCACACACTAATATTAACAGTGTTTTGAGATCTAATTGAACTTATTGTTTAAACGTTAAATTATACTACTCATAATCATTCATTGTCTTGCGTACTAACTACACTCGTCCTCATTCTAACGAAATCGCCTCACTCTAGTTATCTGTATTGCTGCGGGACCCTAACGCTGTCCCCTTGATGAGTGGTCATTCGATAGCCTATTTGCTTGAGATGGACATCCGCGCCTTTGCGCCCTGATTCGATTGCTATTGAAATTGTATGCTAATAAATCATCTACCACCCGAGCTGCATAGCTCGTCTTTGATACGGACTAATTTAAAGTTCCAATATAAACAGCCTTTTTCAAGGCTACCTCTTGTTCTTTCGTATTATTATTGTGTTGACAAAATCCCCCACCACCAAGACATATTTTGGTGGCAGCCGGTGACATGCGATACCCCGCGTCACACTCAGCTTGGTGAGATACGAACCCTGGCCAACCATAAAATGGTGGCCCTGATGTGAATTGTTCTTGTTGTGCGATATTTATGATCTGGCGGTATACAAATACTTGTTGCTCTTGGCTATCGTTCTCTGTCGGTGGCATCACGCCCTGTTAGTACGCCCATAAATTAGTTCAGCGCTCGTGTATATTAAATCAATATTTTTGGATTCTACCAGAGCTTACTTGGGAGCGTGAACAAACTATTCGTTGTTCTTTGAATGCAAATGATACATTGCGGTGTTCTTACAATTTCCTAACACTGAAAATCCTACCAGTCTACCACGAAGGTCTAGTTCCCCTTGAGACCGTTCGTGGGCGCGACATGTCATTGTAAATTATATAACCATCCCATAAATCTGAAACTGTGAGACAGTTGTCGAAATAGGAAAACACTGTGTCATCATTTCAAAAGTGCATTGATTAAAAGTGAAAATATTTGTCACAGGGTCCCAGACGGGGTCCTACTCAAAATTTTCAAATGGCAAGGGAGGCCAAGTAGTACATCGTTGGAAAGATGTTAAATGAAAGAAGACGGAACAAATCTCGACCCTCTAAAATTACCTTATGCAAAGTGGCGGCCGGTCAAAATGTACATCCTCATTTCGATTCTCCAAGCGCATTCGCTTTCCATTTTGCAATCGGTACTTGTCATTGTAAGACACTTGCGCGTATTCGCTTTTCTGGTGCAAGAAAATATTTTGTTTGAATCATTTTATACTTGATAATCCAGACAACGAGCATAAGTACCACTATTCTACAGTATATGTTAACTAGTCAATTCTATACTCAAGATTGTAAATGTTATTTCTTTTCTTCTCTTTATTTCTTAATTTGCTTATATTTTATTATATTTACTTATTTAGACATTACTGAGCCCAAAGAGCAGAATATCACAGAAGGAATATTTCCTTTCTTTCCGTTGAATACAAGAATTAAAATGAAAAAACTGAAACCCAACGACAGAAAGAAAAACTAAAACGCAAGATGTTTGCAGTGTTATCGTAGAGCGTCCAGACTTACCCCATCTACTTTCATTTAATAACAGCTTTCCAATTACATGCTATTTGGTCTCCCTTGCCATTTGAAAATTTTGAGTAGAACCCCGTCTGGGACCCTGTGAAGGACCCTGGAACAAATATTTTCAATTTCAATGAATGCACTTTTGAAATTATGACACAGTGTTTTCCTATTTTGACATCTGCCTTACCGTTTCAAATTTATGGGGGTGGTCATAGACTTTACAGTGACCCTTTGGCCGCCATTTTGCACAGGGTAATTTCAAAGAGTCGAGACTTGTTCTCTATCTTCTTTCATTTTCTAACAGGTTTCCAACGATATACTACTTGATCCCCTTACTATTTGCAAGTTTTGACTTGGACTCCTCCTAGGCCCCTATGAGTGACCCTGGGACAACACTTTTTGCTTTGACGCATTGTACTTTTAAAATGATCAGACACGTGGTTTCCTGTTTTGGCATCTGTCTCACCGTTTGCGATTTCTAGTGGTGGAAGCGGATATTTGGACACCCTGTATATCCATATAACTCGCACAGTATATGCATTCCGAAAATTGTTATTTCAGTTTCGTAATAGGTGTCATTAGTGCTTTCGATTGGTGTATAAACCAACTTCCACTTCGATATATAATCTCCCTCTCTTCCCTAGTTAGTCAAGACATGGATCCTACTAAGTGGGGCTGGATTAATGAAGGGGACAAACTGATACCATAATGATGGATAATAAAGCTGCTCCTGACAGCCTTCTAAAAATGATTCACTGCAGTGTTCATGTGGATGTATCGCACGTAAATGTACACTCATGTCCAAAATTATTGTCGCATGTCTATAAATATGTTGTTGTAGGAATATAATTTGATAACGAATTCGCTCGGTATTTCTTATAAATGTTAGTATTGTATAATCGGCAAGGACATGTATGTGGCAACTTTCATGTCAAAAGAGCAGTAAATAAGAACAATAAAACAAAAATAAAACTTTCTTGTCTATTTAGCAACATTTTGTTTTACTCATTCTAATTTTCGTATTTATAATTCTTTTCCTATGAAATTTACCACAAAAATTCATTTCCCGGTTATACACATAGTATCAGTATTAAAATTACCCGAAAAAATCATTATCAAATTATATTCTTACAAGACAGTTATAGATACGCGACAATCATTTTGGACATGAGTATATGTGTAAGAAATATGGTCTTGATTGCACAGCAACGTGTTGCTCTTATTATAATGGCCATTGTGAAAACATCACAAATAAACCCTTTGTGAATGATGAAGAATTTTAGGTTTTTTGTTATATATACGAGGGTTGGGGCAAAAGTCATGGCAACTATTTTTTTTCTTGCAGATATGTGAGCGGATCACAAACTTCTATGTGTCGTGTGGAAGTTCTGCAGGCATAGTGTGTATGCAGAACAACAGATGGCTCTGTGATAGCTGGTAGTAGCACAGCGAGGCCTGTGAAATCAGTCAGTTGGTGAGTGTCGTGCGAGATGGAAGTAACCCGTGTTGAGCATCGCGCTTACATCAAAATAGCCGTTCTCCGAGGGTGAAATGCGATGGAATGTCACAGTGAATTAGTGGAAGCGCTTGGTAATAATGCCCTACCATACCGGACAGTAGCACAGTGGGTAGGAAAGTTTCAGCAAGGACGTGTGTCAATCAGTGATGAGCAACGTTCGGGACGACCTGTCAGTGTGCGGACCGACGTGGCACGTGTCGTCATCCACCCACCGTACTCTCCTGACATATCGTCCCGTGACTTTGATCTCATTCGAAAGATTAAGGAACCACTATGTGGTAGGCGGTTTACAACACGCGAGGACATTGTTAATGCTGTGCGCGAACAGGTGACCCGATTCACACATGGTGTGGCAAATGCTGAGGCGGATGGTATTCAACGCCTCCCACATAGTTGGCAGCGCGTGGTGCAAGTAGCAGGGGACTACTTTGAGGGTCTCTATGCTCAGGTTTGTCATGTCAACTGTATGCGTACTGTGTTGTCATTCTTTTGCACCGTGAAGGCCATATAGCCCTGTATACTACCATAATAAATTAGTGTGTTACGATATTTCAGTGGTATTCATTGTCCACACATGTAGGTAACACCTTGTCCTTTCGTATGTATATGTCAGATTTTCCAACCGGACTGGTATCTTCAAGAAAAAAAAATAGTTGCCATGACTTTTGCCCCAACCCTCGTATATATATATTAACCTAATAAGAACAAATAAAAGGAATTTGGTTGCAGAGAATTCCTGATTGTTAATGAATAACATTACGTAACTTGTAAACTACATGTTGTGTTTTAATGTTTAAAAAAACATGCCAGTGTTACGCATGCCTATTATTTTTATTTATTCTATAACATTGTTTGTGACCATCATATTGTAAATATGACAGTTGGTAATGAAACATTTTTATAAAATTGGCAAAATTTTTATTGTATTATAATTATATCCTTTGTAACGCTCCTGTGATATGCATTACGATTATTATTATTATTATTATTATTATTATTATTATTATTATTATTATTATTATTATTATTATTATTATTATTGTCTTTAATTTATAAGAACACTTCAGATACTCCTCTTTATAAAATTAAAGTATTACATTATTTAAAGAAAAGACATGTTGCCTTACATTGCGGAGTTCAGTGTTATAAAATACAACACTCTCGTCACATAAAATGGTGTAGCTCGCTTAGTTTTTAAGATACAGAAATGATTTTGCTGTCAATGGAAATCGAACATTCTACTGTATAACGGTCATTCGGATAATTTTATGGAAACTTTAACGGTTTCATAGTTATGTGCCAATTAAGATAGATAATGAACCGAATGTAACGATTTTTTTAAAGAATGGCCGCAATATTTAAATATGGCGGCCTCATCACAAGACTGTACTATCTTTCCTCATTTATATTATTTATTACCATCAATTTGACACAAGAACAAAGTTTCTATCTTAATTCTGTGAGAAGATATAATTTCTTTTTATGAAAAAAGGTGTTTAGTAACAATAACCAAAATGACGCCCAAATGGGCATCTATTTTTTTTTTTTTGCTACTTTTTGATATGTTGTTCAGAATGTTTTTTTTTCTACCAAAAAAACTGAAAAAGCTTTTGTTGCAATTTGTTGGGATCAAACCATATGTTGACTGCACTAAGTGGGAGCTCCATCAATTTGTTTCAGTTGCGTTGAGACATATTTCTTGTGTCTCTCTGAAGCCTGTTGAGATAGAACCTTTCTTCTCCAGTTTTGAAAAATAATAATATTTATAAATTACATTCTACCACTATTGCTATCAACTAGGCTATCGTCGACCCTATTATTTCTATGTTTTTCTACATATGAAATGTATATTGATTCTTATTAATAAGGACATTCTAAAATTATGTTCTTTTAATTTGAAAGAGTACACAGCGTTTCAAAGTCTCATAGCACTCTAAGCTGCTGCTAGTGGGTATTAACATAACGTGTCCCAAAATGCATAACCTGTAAAAGGTAAGGCCAACGTTTTAAATTTTCTTTCTTGATTCAATTGCTAAAACTAATCATATAGTCTGCACTTGTTAATGGAATATTTACGAACAAAATTATAAGGCACTGTCGGAAAAAGTTCACCGAAAGAAAACTCATCCCCCAAAGTGCACTACTTGTAGCAGCTTTTTCATTAGAAGTAAATTATGCCATATGTTAGGGCTATTAATGACATTTGTTTATAAAATATTTTTAAAAAAATCACTTGAGTACTATTTTACATAACTGCCAAAAAAAGAAAAAAAGAAAAGAAAACAAAAGAAAAATGAAAGCTCACCGCAAAGAATACCCCTTGTGGATATTCTCGTGGAAGTGATTTACAGAACATTATAAATATAATAATGAAATATTACGGAATAGGACCAAAATTACCTGAGTCGTTTTTGAGAAAGTAGTCTGAAAAGAAATTCATCCCCGAGAGTGAACTACTCGCTGTGAACTTCTTCGTAAGGAATAATTTACACAATATTATAGAGTCATTAACGAAATATTTGTTTAAGAAATATGAACAAAATCGCCTGAATCGTTTTTGAGAAAATCGTCCGAAAAAACTCACAACCAGCAATAAACTACTACTCATAGATCTTTTGAGGTAAATGACTCATGCCATATTGTCAGGTTATTAATTAAGTATTTATTTCTGAAACATGAACAAAATCACTTGAGACGTTTCTCAGAAAACCGTTCAAAAAACAAACAAGATAAGCTGCTACTCTTAGATTTTTGCAGCACAAGTGAGTTATACTAACTAACTAACTAACTAACTCTATGGCCTATGTAACCCAGAGGTTCAATGCCGCGTTCACAAAAGCTCTCCACTGACTTCTATCCTTAACCAACTGCATCCAGTTTCTACTTTATGTGGAACGGATATTTGACCAACTCCCGCGATACCATATGAAAATTCTATTAGGGGATTTCAATTCGAAGGTAGGACGAGAGAATATTTTCAAACCGATTATAGGGAACGAAAGTCTGCATAAGGAAAGTAATAACAACGGTGTTGAACTCGTGAACTTTGCAACATCCAAAAACCTAATCGTGAAGAGTACAAAATTCCCACATCGCGGCGTTCATAAATACACTTGGACATCATCAAACGGAAAAACACATAATCAAATTGATCACGTTTTAGTAGATAGAAGGCGACAATCTAGGATAATTGATGTCCGGTCGTTTAGAGGGGCTGGTTGTGACACTGATCACTACCTGGTAGCAGCGATAATACGAGAGAGATTATCGTTGAATAAAGGTAATATTCATTGTCCGAAAACGGAGAAATTCAATTTTAAAAATATTAGAAGAGAGCCGGGTAAGTGAGGAATACCAGATTGAAGTTTCGAATAGATTCTCGGCTTTACAGAAGAAGATTCGGTGTGCACTAGTGTTGAGGATACCTGGATTGAAATTAGAAATAGCATTAAAATTTCAGCAAAAGAATAATTGGGACACGTGGAAATACGTAGGAACAAACCATGGTTTGACCAGGAGTGCATTAAACTAACAGAAAAGAGAAAACAGGCAAAATTACACTGGCTACAAAATCCGAACGACATAACTACACAAAATTTCGCAGATATCAGGCGGGGAAACTTCCAAAACATCTAGAATAAAGAAACGCAATTTTTTGAAAGCTAAAATTAAGGAACTTGAAGATAATAGTAAAAATAAAAACATCCGGGACATGTATAAGGGGATCAGCGAATTTAAGAATGGCTATCAACCTCGTGCTTATATATTAAAGAAATCTGACGGTACAGTTCTCACTGATATGGATAGCATCTTAAATAGATGGAAAGATTTCTTTGACGATTTGCTTAACACGCAACCAAAAACTAGTGTGCGTGGAGGAAAGAAAATATACACCGCAGAACCGTATATTCCAGAACCCAACTGAAAAGACAAGCGAAAGAAAAGATACTTTTGGTCAATTTTGAAAAGAAATAAATGTAGAATTACGTAAGTGAAAATGTTATGCGTTATATAACCAATTATTTAAATTACAAAATACCACTTAAAATTCAATATAAACTTGAGTTATTCCTTATTAATTATGTCGTACTTTATTAGTGAAGTGAAGTGAATATAATGAGATTAGGAAGAGAGGTGAATGTAATAATAAACTGGATATACTGAAGTAAGTGTAGTAAAAAATACAAATAACTTTGGATAATTAGTGTAATTGAATTTTCTATATAAATTTTATGAAGTCTTTAGTGAAAATTCCATTTTTCCATTTCTGGCACGAAGTCAACTAGGTAGAAAAAATATATTTTCTTATCTTTTTACTTGATTTTGTAGCCAAGGACGCCGATCCTGGGGGGTGGGGGACCCGCGCCCCCCAAAGCTAATTTGGGCTCCCTATTGTATTTTTGAATATACAATATTTGGCATAATTTGAATGTACTTTGTCTTAAAATTCTCATTATATATATATCTTCTGCATCTGAATGCCCCCCCCCCCCATTTACAGAGAAATCGGCGCCCTTGTATGTAGCCTGTTTTATAATGTTCAAGTTACTTTCTACTACAAAGTGCTACAAAGTTTGTAGTTCTAAGTAGCAATTTCTAATATTACAGCGTACTGCAACACTAGAACTGGATTTTTAAAAATATAACTTTAATTTCCTCGTTTTCAAGTGATTTAAAAGTAGCTTTAAGATTCTTTAATAGTGTTCGAGTGACCACGTCCAATACAGTTAAAAATATTATACCAGTATATGAAATGGTAAAAGTTGTACTTACAAATAGTCATTGTGAGCAGTACAAATTTTACAATTTTATGCATTTAATTCTGATCTCAGTGGTTGAAAATTTCTGCACTAGACCAAAATCCAGCACAAAACTGATACGGGATTAATAAATCTAAAGATGTAAATTAACATGCTTCTTATAGATGGAAATTTCACTCTCACGAAACTGTTTGCAACTGCATTATATTATTATTATTATTATTATTATTATTATTATTATTAACCAATCAAATCAAATTATTGTTACATTACAAACATATATTCGTATTATCTTACCTATGTTACATTCCCATGTCTATTTTCAAGACACAGTTTGACCCCCCCCCCAGCTGAAAAATACTTCCGACGCCACTGCTTTAAAGGTTTATTTCGTTTCGTATTACCTTTGTTAAAGCAAGGTGCCGAAGCTGTAGGCCGGCAGGCGTTACAAACGGGAATACAAGTTGCAGGTGATGTATTGGAAGACCGTCCGTTTTAAGAATCCGTTCATGCTCGCGTACAAGAAGCTGGAGAAACATTAGAAACGAAAGCTGCAAATAAACTTAGTCAGTTGTTAACCGGTAGTGGTAAGAGACGTCCACGAAAACGTAAGGGTCCTGCCATTGTACAATTCGGTCCTCCGGTCAAACGTAATCGAAAATATTCCGGTGATATATTTAGTTAATCATGGCTTTATTCACTGGAAGTAGTCCTGAATGGTGTACAAGTGAACTTGGTTTGTTAACTATTCCAATGCACAGTGGGCCAGGAACACCGAAAACCTGGCCAAAACCCCAAAAATAAAAGTTCATGGGAGGGTCTATCACCTAACGCATATGATCAAGGAAGGTTCCAATCGCATACAGATATCAGTGTTACTGACATATATTCACTGGATTGGTCAGGAGAGAAAGCCAAAACTGAACTTTGTAAATGTTCTGTATTCATATTAATTTTCTTTGTTAGAGAAGGTTAAGTTTGCGATATTTTTCTGGATATTAGCGTCATACCTACGAGTGGGTACCTATTTTTTTATTTCATCTGTATATATCATAATTCAATGATATACATCTATTTTTGATGTTATATGTAATTTATCAATTCTATGGATTCTTATGGAGAAGTAGGTTGTAAATCAGATAGAAAAACACATTTTTACAGTTTCGTAGGTTTTTAATCCGGGAAAAGCGGATACAACACGAGGTATTTTGCTAATGTGGTACTTGAATTATTTATGTTTTTGGAACAGTGAATCAATTGTGCCCGTTTTTGCCCGTTTAGATTGTAAGTATATATTTACTGTGAAAGATGTGTGAAATTTTCTAACCAAAATACAGCATATTAATAGCAATTTTGTTCTCTTTTCAGAGAAATGCCACATAAAATAATTTCAGATTAATAGGAGTGGCAATAAACTTTTTCTTCAAGAATCGAGACTTGTTTTCTCTTCTTTCACTTAACATAAGCTTTCATACGATACTAAACTTGAAGCCCTTTCAATTTCAACATTTTGAGTTGGACCCCGTCTGGGACCCTGCGAGGGACCCTGGAACATTTTTTTTTTTTTACTTTGAATCATTATACTTTTGAAATAATGACATCCGTGTTTTTGTTTCTACACCTATTCCACCGTTTCAGATTTATACGAGTGGCCATAGACTTTGCAACGAAGATTGTGTTGATATTTTGACCCACCGCCAGTTTGCACAGGCTTATCGTAGAGAGTCGCGACTTGATTTTTCTTCTTTTATTTAACACCAACTTTCATACAATATGCAAGTTGACTCTCCTTTCCATTTAAACATTTTGAGTTGGACCCCATCTGGGACCCTGTGGGGGACCCTGGGACAATTTATTTTGCTGATACGTTATACTTTTGAAATGATGAAAGACATGTTTTTTCTGTTTTAAAATTTGTCCCAACGTTTCAGATTTTTCGGGGTTCCAATGGACTTTAAGACACGCTTAAAGGTGTTAATAAAAATTAGTAACGTGCTGCCCTCAAGTAGAATGCTTGAGACCTCCCCAATTTTGGTAACCGGTTTTGATCTTACCTTGGCCCAAGCTTTCAAGATATATATATATATATATATATATATATATATATATATATATATATATATATATATATATATATATATATATATATATATATATATATATATATATATATCACCCCCAATTTGTGGGTTCAGGTTAAAGTACATTCCGTGTAAGATTCAAAGATTTCGGTAAATCTATGTTTTAAAACCAATTTATTAACTCTTTTTCACTAAAAATACCGGGTATTTAATATGCTTAGTCCATCACGTGATATCCCATTCTACATCAACCGGATCTCCACAAATATATTACCTTCTTATGCGTGTGTGATCTGCATATTTCATTTCTAAAGGCAATTTATATTCTGTTTGTCAAATTAGCATTTCTTAAACATTCTAAAAAGCGGAAATCATTCATTATGCGTCACATTCTCTTTCCATATAAAACGTCCGTACGCTCCGTAATTCATAGTTGCATATATTATCATATTTCTTCTGTCATTTACATATCACATTGATTTAAATGAACAACATGCTTCATTACATATCCGCGAAAAATTGTGTTTCATTCAAATTGTCATGCTATAAAAAGACCGCCCAGGAATGTAACTACAACATATTAAAAATATATCATTAAGAACTGTCAAATGTAAAGAATCTCCACAGAATATGTAATTAAAAGCTATTAATCATTGTAGAGATTATCGTCAAACTGCCTCATTATATATTCTTTACCAGTGGCGGCGGTTGGACGTTAAAAGTGGGGGGGGGGCAAGACATGATCTGAGCAATTGTATATCAATGTTAGATTTCCTGGTTGTTTCTATTTAAATAACATTGTTTGATGAAAGGTTGCATAACTACTAGGATATTATCTTTTTTCACTTAAAATACCGCATATCGTATTTCTATTTTATTAAGTAAATTCATAGGAGTAATACAGGTAGGTACTAGCCCTTTATACTCTTAAACAACGAAAGTGTAAGAAGAGGTTTGAGTTCTTGCTCATGAACTTCTTAAAATTCTGTCTGGAAAATTGTGTGATCAGATTATTTAGTAAATTTGCAAAACAAATAGGCTAAATAGAAGGGATAATATTAATCATAGTAATGAATAATGACGCTTGTTTTGCAGAAGTTATATTGAAACTGGGAATTAATAAACAACTTATACTTTTAATTCCACACATGCCATTAAATGAATGTTTTTTCTTAGAAAACGAAATACAGTAAGTACTGCAAGCATATACTATGACATTTAAAGAAATATGCAATTCCAATATTAATTACTTTGAACTGCAATTAAAACGCAATTCCTGTAGCTTTCTTAACTCTAGGGAAGACAAATAACCAATACGTACTCACGCAACGGTAAATATCATATGACACCATTTTTTTTCTATGAAACAGTAGTACATACAAAACCTTTACCAGGGTGTCCACATTCTGGAAAATAAGTGAAAGTCAGGAAAGTAAAAATGTATCAGGTGAAGTCAGGGAAATGGCAGATTGGTCAGGGAAAGTCAGAAAGAAATCGATTTAGGTCCATTGTTCAATTACTGAATTTATGAAATAGGATTTATTTCTTTACTATTACTGGATGCAAAATGTGGTGTTCTCAATGATGATATTGACTGAGTCAGTGTTCTCTGATATAGTTGTTGAAACTAATTTTCTGCGAGAAACACATCTAACTGCATCCTGGCATATTTTCTCAAAAGGGTAGACGCTGTTCTAGAAGAATTGTATGGTGCCGAGATCATATCTGGACAAGTGGCTGAGGACGCGAAGAAGCAGCATCTCTAGCTCACAAGTGAAGGCTCAGACTGAAGAATTTAAGAAACATTAGAATGAATTCATAGCCAATGACAGAGATGGTATTGGACTGATGAGTTTTTTTACTCGGTCTTAGGAAATGGGAAGAACTTTGTTGACTTATGGTCAGTTATGAAACTGTGTTTTATCTTCTTTCACGGAAACGCATTTTTTGAAAGTGATCTCACAATAAATAAAATTCTCATTGTTGAGAACTTACAAGAAGAATCTCTGGTGGCTCAACGGATCATATATGGTTCTGTGATGAGAATAGGTGGGTCATCAGGGTTAATAATTACAAGAGGTATTATAAATTCAGTGAGAAGTTCAATGAGACAATATCAGGTGTATTTGGAAAAGAAAAGAGAAATAAATGCTGGAGACGAGAAGAGGAGAGAGAAACGGAAGATTCAGCAACAACTAAAGGAGCTGGAGGAAGAAGGGAAGAAAATTAAACTGCGGAGACAACAAGAAGGATATTCAGATCAATGAGAAGGAAACTATGCGAGAAAGGATGAAAACAAATTTCTAAATGAGTTGCATTTAACAACTGCACCAGCAAAAGTAATGTGTGTGTATTACATAATGTGTGTGCGTGTTTTTTTTTTAATAATCAGTAAAATCATGTATGAACTGTTTATTACTATAGGCAATACTGTGTAATTGGTATTATAATGTGTAAGCATATAATGTGTCTCTCTGTATACTAGACACTTTCGTTTGTAACTTTACATTTTGTGAAATATGTAGGCCTAATCAATATTGGCCTAATGCACATGTTTGTAAATTTACATTCCTTTGGAAAGAAAATTGAAAAAAGAAAGAAACAGAAGCGGAAGAGAACAAGGCCAACTATGGGGAGTGTGGAGGCTGGGGTTTCTTTTTCTTCTATATTTTTAAGTTATTCAGGGGTCAGGGAAATATGGAGCTTTCGTCATGGAAAGTCAGGGAAATATGGAACTTTCGTCATGGAAAGTCAGGGAAAAGTCAGAGATCTTTTCTCCAAATTGTGTGAACACCCTGTTTACATTTCCAAATCAAACTATATTAATTGGTCGTCACTTCAAAAAAGTGGGGGTAACTGCCCCCTCTTGCCCCTCTAATCGCCGCCCATATTCTCTAGCTTTGTCCACGAATCTACTCTGCTCCCAAAGGCCTGGAAAAAGTCGTGAAATTGGGGAATTATGCCAATTCGACATATTTCACTCCAATATCTCCAATAGGCCTGGATAAAAAAAAAATCTGAAACTTTGGGAATAGTTAGTCCTTTAGTATCCATAACACACACAACAGCGCGTTTTGTATTTTTGAGCAGAAGGCGGTCAAAGTATTAGGGAATGACGTCATACTCTAGGAGGTGTTTTGTTCACAAATTCAACTGGAAACTCGTTGTTGTCAAGTAAAATAAAGTAGGATGAATGGTTAGTCCAGTCAAGGCTCTCAAGCTCGTTTCTTTCCTCTAGTTGTGATTCACTGTCTTATCACACCCACAGTAATGCCGCTATCAGCAGGATGCGAGAAAAACCAAAATGCACACTTGGCAAAAAGTCCGTAAGTACTCCTTTCTCTTGTTCCTTGCTATATCAATGATATTCAATTCTGTTTGTTCTTGTTTTAACTGTCAGCTCGTGCTAAGACAAATATATGCTGAGATATTCAAAACGATCTAAACGCCTGAAATCGAGAAAACGCAAAATGGCGGCAGCCGCTGCGTCGCTACCAGATGTTTTAAAAATTCAATGATCGTGGTTTTGAAGTACTCTGATATAGTATAAACATTCATGAAAAAATTAGATTTTTTGGAGGTGGTTGAGCGGCACATGCTTGATCACTTAAAATCGATTGACTGTATAGTGTTTTTCTATTGTTCTTTTTCTCTTCATACAGTGCCTCTTGCATGATTTCTGCATTTATTTTTCCGTACTTTCGCTGGCAAACATGGCAGCGACTTCTGACAACCACGTGGTGCAGGTTGAAACAATAGACACTTGAAAGCCTTCAACTTCTTCTACTATTACGCCTAAGTCTAATGCGCTAAATGTGTATACCAATACCAATTCTTATAAAGACCAGAATCTTGGGCCTTTTTGTAGTTCACGTTCTATATTTCTTCTATAGGCAAACAGCACCCATGAAACTCGGTAGGATACTATATACCAATGTTTTTATGTTGATCTTATATACAAAGTTTAATCTTCGTAACTTAAAAGGCTCCTGAGACCCTCTATTTTTGGCATAAATTTTAAATCCTCCTTCCATTAGGATACCCATTTCAGTCAAACTGATATGATAACAAGTCAACCTGGCTGTTACATATATATACGTTTCATTTACGGTAAAACGCCTATGATATGTATTATCACACTATGTGATATTCTGGACTAAACACTTAGTGAGTATTGTATGTTAAACGGATTCAAACTTTCTCCTCAAGTATCCTGAACAACATGAAAAGATTAAGTACACTGTAAAAAAATTGAAAAACTTAGACATGTTGTTTCAACTTGCATTAATAATATCCTACCATCACATAATACGAATGAAGTTGCTAGTTTCAGACTGGCATTCGATTAGTGCCCAAGAATGGTAAGAAATACTGTATTTTATATATGTTTTAAGCAAAATAAGTTTGATTTAAATCAATCAATCCTACCCAACCCATCATATTTACCGCTGCTCTACCACTGGCACGTCATGACTAGTGATGGGTAAATTCCCGGGGAGATATTTTTCGGGAATATTCCCCGGGAATATTACCGGGAAGATTCCCAAAAATAGGAATATTTCGGGACTTTATGTGCAAACGCAAAGAAACTTGCATTCTATTATTATATTATGATTTCAAAATAAAATTCGCTTTTATCACAGTATACTTATTACTGTTGTCTCCAGAGGATTCTTTAAAATATACATTCTGAACGGTTTCATGTTGTTTTATTATTATTTCATGCTATGTATAGCCTTCGCATAAATGTATGTTTATTTGCATTATATTTTATGCGAGTAAATGTGTAGGAAAAACATTTGGTATAGAAAGTCCACATACCTTTACACCGCTAAACAGTTTAAATTTAGATGTAAGTGTATTTTCTAAACTTGACCCTACTACTAATATTATATTCATATTAAATTTTTAAATGTTATAAACAATTAGATTAGTAACTGCCAGAAAAAATTCGTACCCCCTCGAAAAATTCGTAAGGTTGCCAGTATATGGGATGGTATATATACAGAATGTTGATTTTAGGTACACCGTGATTTGTTACTGTGTACTATTAAATCACTAATTTTAGAAGATACGCTCTTTCGCACAATATAAACAGTGTTACAAAATTCGCACATGAATACGCACGTAAAATGAAGAAACAGATTTTAATTAACACAGGTCGGGAAATACCGGTACTAATGAAACATCCTGAGAACCAACCCTAATATTGATATGTAAACATTACATTTTAAAAGTATATGTATTTACGAGCACAGAGATTTCTTTATTCAATTTATGATTCTTTCTCAGAGAGTGAAATTCGAGTCAGAGACAGCAGCCAGACCGACATCTACTACTGACGGTGGTTCGGGGTGTATTGATAATACTTCACCTCTATATATACAGAATTTCTAGATTACTTTACAAACTGCTTCCTTTTGGTTATTCATAAATTAGTACCTTGCTACTTTCTAATGCAAATGGAAATGGAACTTAAAAACTCATATTATTAACTAGTCATATAAAGTACTGTCAACGAATTTCAATTTTTTAAACCTCCAAATTAGTCAAAACCTAAAAGTAAATGAGAATAAATGAAAATAAAGTAATTTGTCATTTGGTTCTTTATAATTTGGAAAATAAAGTAAAGAAATGAAAATAAATTCCTTCCCGGGAATTTATATGCCAGGGAAAAAACGGGAATATTCCCATTTTTTATATTATTCCCATCGGGAATATTCCCACTGGCCACCACAGTCATGACACCGGGCGGTGGAATGACTACCAGATTTCTCGAAACTCCGTTATGCCCATTGCAGACACACTTTGTTCAGACACAACTGATTTGTACGTAAAATATATTCGTCGTGTTCACCGACAACCTTCAACTAACAGCAAGCCCTCCTCAAACATTACGATGATCCTTCCACTGTAAAGTGCCTTTTGTGTTAAGACCTTCAAGTTAAGATCAATATGCTCACTAGAATTCTGTAGTACAAATTTTATTCGAGTCGGACAATGTACACTCATGTCCAAAATTATTGTCGCATATCTATAACTGTCTTCTTGTAAGAATATAATTTGATAATGATTTTGCAGTGTACTTTTAATACTGATTCTATGTGTATAATCGGGGAATTTATATTTGTGGTAAATTTCATAGAAAAGAATTATAAACACGAAAATTATAATGAGCAAAATAAAATGTTGCTAAAAGGACAAGAAAATTTTATTTTCATTTTATTGTTCTTATTTACTGCTCTTTTGCCATAAAATTTGCCATATACATGTCTTTGCCGATTATACACATACTAACATCATAAGAAATACCGGGTGAATTCGTTATCAAATTGTATTCCTAGAACAACATATTTATAGATATGCGACAATAAATTTAGACATGAGTGTACAACAGTACACCAGTTGCTCTTAAACTAATGTTCTAGCAATGTTATTAAATAATATTGATGGAAGGCATTATCCTTGTTGAACACCTTTTCAAGTTGAAGTATAATCTGTCATTCCTTATTCTCTAACTCTTAATCATTGGTTTATATTCAAGTGTCTACTGAGTTTTAAGCATTTTCGTTCCATCTCAGACTGTAGCACCTCCATCAGAATTAACCAGTTCGCGCTGTTAAAGTCCTTTCTAACGAATCTTTGCCTAAAATAACAACACTACATCAAAGGCCGGACTTGCTACTAGTTTGCTCCGGCGGCTGAGTATTGGCCCCGAATTCTCTCTCACACACACACACCCACCATTACCCCATCTGTCCATTGTTTTCCCACAATAAAAACACACTATTATCTTAGATAAAGCACACTATTCTTTAGTAGCCACACCGTACATTATACCATAAAGATCATAATATAAAATCATGGTACATGTTATGTAACGCTCAAAGAGCTTGATGTATGCAGATTGCCATAGTGACTGTTCACAAGAATATTAGTTGTCGCACATGTTTTCCACATTTTTTCTCTTCCTACTGACCTAATCTCTTTATTAAAATTTTCACTTGACCTCATTTTGATTTTGTCCTTATCTGGCCGGCGATCGCCGCCTAGCCTGTACTACATACACTGTACTTCCTTTCTTTTAACTAAAAACCTTTCGTTTATTATTCTATGGAAGCTAAATGCTTTTTCTATTCTAAATCAGAACTGATCATCATTTATTATTTTTTATACTCAAAGCAGCGTTTTTCTTCATGCGATGTGAGACTAACTGTTTTGTACAGTTCACAACAGTTTGTATTGGGTTTCTTAGCAAAGCTTTAACTGTCTGTAAGAAATCTGAGTAACACTCTTGTTTTATGTATTTCATTACAAACTTGAGATACTTCTCTCTTCTCCAGTATTATTAATGAACTATTATCTAGTTTAGTTATCCTTTTCTTTTTTTTTTCTTTCTTTCTTTCTTTTTTTTTCTTTTTTTTTTTTGCAACAGGTTATCTCGGATTATTCATCCCTCAAATTTTAGTTACTCATGATTCATGGGCGCACTCACTTGGGATTCACCGGATCCCGACCCCTTTCAAAACTTCGTAACTCTAGGCCTATATACATCTATACACATTCTTAATAAATCTATACTTGTTTAGGAGAGACATTATTGATATATCCGATTTCTTTTCTTACAAAAACAATCTATTATTTTTTCCCCTGAAACTACAAGTGGCAGTACATAATTACTTATTATCTTTCAGTGCATAATAACACCGGTTCAATACTATATAGTCGTATAGTCTTGTAATATTGCACCCCCTCCCATCTTTGAACCCCTTCCTGTATTGAACTTCTCCCAACAAAAATTTCTGGGTATGCACCCGCTACGATTACGTTGTTTTTCATTTAAATACATAAAATACTGGCTGATTCTTGGTTTCAAATAGCTCCTCAACCAAATATATATTTTTTTAAATCCAGTAACCTAGGCATTCAAACAAAAATATATTTATCTAGGACTTCTCTCCGATTGGCATAACATTTTTAAAAGACTGTTGATAATAGAATGATTATCATGATTATCAGGGATACTATAATTCTTAAAATTACTGAGTTAAGATAGAGCTAAATTAGGAGATTTGTAGATTTTTTTATTAGCAGATGTAGTTTAAAACGTGCTTCAGACCTTGTTCTATTCAGAATACTAAACGGCTTCTGGTGTGGCCTATATTTAAGTTACCAGATTTTGTAAATTATGTGCAACGGGGCAGATCGATGGATAATTTTGGTGTATTTAAAAATCCTATATAAAATTAAAGAAATACATACCTGGACCTTGTGCAAGTCAAAACAGCACACAGAAAAGTACACTTCTGTTGAAGCGTTATGTCTTACACGTATAACTAAGCTTCACAGGTGACGGACACTAAGTGAACCGCTCACTCGGTTAGCACAAGTGAAACACTGCTATATTAGTGAACCGAAACAGCCTATATGTTATACTTTTTAAATAGAACAATGATCATTAACTAAAACGAGCTTTATCGCAGTTGCTACATAAGCGTAAGATGTTGATGGTCATATCAAGTAGTATGTATATATACTAGTATGTATATATATAATAAATTAATCTCCTGCACATATATAAAATTTATGTGTTTCGCATGATGACTCAGAATCGCGCGAACCTTATGTTTAATTATTAAAGCAATTCCGAACTGAAAACGTGGAGTTCCTTCAGCATTTAGTGAATATAACTGTTTATTTTTATGTGCATTTAACTTCAACATAATATTCATTTACATCAGATTTATTCTCCAAAATACGATTTAAAAAGAATACAAAATATTAAAAAATATACTCGGTACAATTATTACTATGTAGGAATCAACATTGAAGCCGAAAGTTGTATTAATTCTTACTACTGCCGGCTTTAGTAGAAGAAATAATACTGAGATGAAATCTATTCTTGGGATTCGCAATCCATGCCAAAAACAGTTTGTCGCCACCTTTTACTGTTTTCACTCTAAGCTTGTCACTATCTGTACAGTTTTTGTGCTATGACGATCAACGTTAAGCTCGAAATGGTTAATTTCTACCACTTTCAGGTTGAGTTGAGTCGAGTTGATTTTGAGTTTAACGTCCTGTTCAGCAGCGAGACTATACGAGACGAGAACCTACCTACTGATTAACGTGGAATCCGAACCAAATGAGTTCCTCCGGGAATCGAACCCGAGTCTCCCACGCCAAAAGCACGTACGCTAGCCGCTTAGCCACGAAGGAGCTCTCACTCTCAGTTTGAATATAGGGTTAAATAGGGAGATAGTAACTACTGTTGCGATACTGAATCGATTTCAAAAAACTCTTTTTTCCTGGTAACATTTTCGCCCGATGGAAATAAGTGCTGTAACCGGAAGTAGTATTAAATTTCTACCAAACTTGGTTTTAGTGAAAAGACGTGGCTAAACATAGTATCTTTCCTTGACGCTGATTCGATTTAAAAAAAAAAAAAACTTTTTTCTACCTGTTAATGTTTGTATTCTATGGTAACTTATGTTGAAACTGTAATTTGTAAATTTCTGATACTTCCAGTTTGAATAGCAGGATAACCGGATAATACGGAACTTATTGTTGGGGCGCTGAATCAATTTCAAGATACCTCTTTGTGTCATCTCTTACCATTTTTGCTCCAACCCTAAAGCACAAGATATGCTAGGCATGTGTCATTTAGTTGTTGGAGCAACTTTTTTAGGTACCTAACACTTGGTACACATGGTATTCATGTGCTAAGTATGTACTTCAGCTACCTAAAGTTTTAGGTGCTTGTTACACCTAATTGATATTTGCGACTATGTACCCAGGCCCGTATTTATATATTGTGTGCCCCTGTGCTCTAAATAATTCCCCCTCCCCCCGCACAAAATTATGTTTCAAACAAGGAAACAAGCCGTGATTCTACAAACATACGAGCTCTTATTGAGTAGCAGTTTGTGTATGACAAGTTGTAAAAGTTACAACGTAATTTTAAATGACTAGTTTCTCTCAATGATTATTATGATGTGTTCTGCCCGAAGGTAGGTGTTTGACCCGAAAGTCCCTGGGCAAAGACAATCCATGGAAGTTTGCCATTGCCGTCCATGGGATGATGAGGATGTACTAAGAACGGGACCTACAGCTTAATTTGGGATCCGAACCAGTTCCCTAACAGCACAATTACATAGCAGGCATATGCCTATCATGTTCCCTCAGGTACATGGGAATGTGTCCAGAATGTGCCTTGTGTACCTCTGAGAAAGAAATTACATGGATGGCAAGTGATAGTCACACTCTATGACCGCCCCTAGGCATATGCCTGATATGTAGCTCGGGAACGTGCCTAGTGGGTTCTAGGTTTGTTCCCAAGGCCGTAACCGTCAATGAACCACAAAATTACTCCCCCAAAATATGTTAAATCCCATATATGCGTAATGTGTTTACATTAAGACGAGTCTAAGAGACACTTTAAACAAGTAAAAAATGTACCCCAGGGTGGGCGCGAACCACCAACCTATTGATTACTAGCCGCGTGCTCTTCCGACTTGGTCACGGAGGCGAAGAGAACGTCGTTTGTAGAGGGATAAATCGCTGAGGTCTTTTGAATTCAGCGAATCAGAGTGCACCTTTAACTGCGTATATTCGATGATAACCGTTTGAGAGCAGATAATATCTGCTCGCCATGTATTTTTATTACAAAATGACGAGTGTCTATTTACTTTATTTCATGTTTCTTCCATATTCCCTTTCAAATGATGGGCGACAGTTGCCATCTAATAAAGTTGATGCGTTTCTTGCTTCTAGTACATAATCGCTTAGAAAAAGAAGCAATAAATGCATCAAATGTGGAAGATGAATTTAGAACATCTAAATGGCGCATTCCTAGCACATCTTGTACTGTTAGAGTATCTGAAAGAGTATGTACCTAAAGGACGTACCTAGAACATCACAGATATATGTTCCAAGTTACGACATAAAAACAAATAACTGTTAGAGTGCGAAACTGAGCCAGATATATAAATGTTATATTTTTGGTACATTGTTACAAATATCAATTAGGTGTAACAAGTATCTAAAACTGTAGGTAGCTGAAATACATACATAGCACATGACTATCTTATTTACCAAGTGTCGGGTACTTAAAAAGTACCTGGGATACGTAAATGGTACATGCCTAGCACATCTCGTGCTGTTAGGGTTGTGTCCGTATCAGTAATCGAACCCGGGACCACTTGATTACAAGGCAACGAGATTAGCACTCATCCGTTGGGGACATATTCTCTCAACGCTGACATGTAATTTATTCATGTAGGTTTCAATTTACTATCCGTAGAAAATACGTTCTATTAATTCTTAAGCTCTCTGTCTGTAGCGCTTTTCAACTCGGGAACCATAATGGGTCAATACATGGAAAGTAATCGAGAAAATAGAAAAATTGCCGCTCGACCTTTTTTTTAAAAAATCTAATTTTTTCATGAATGTTTAACCTATATCAGGGTACTTCAAAACCACAATTAATTATTTTTTACAACATCCCATTGCGACACAGCTGTCGCCATTTTGCGTTTTTTCGATTTAGGCGCTTACGTTGTTTTGAATATCTCAGCATGTATTTGTCCTTCCAAATTGAAAATTGCTGGACGTCTCCAACTCGTGCAGAGCTAAACCTTTGATCTTTTAACATTTTCCCCTAAAACCACTTGAAGCAGGTTAAATCAGAGTCTACAGTAGCAACATTTTTAGACAATAGAGACATGTTTGGGAAGAGGAAACAAATGACGTAGAAGTCTATATTTGTGTATGCATGTAGTCCGGGGTCATAAGTTTGTACACAAAAATTTACAGACTTGTAGCTGGTTCCAAAAGCCTGAAAAAATGGTAAAGTTAGGCAATTATGCCAATTTGGCATATTTCACTGTCGAATATCTCGAATGGGCCTGAATGAAAAAGTCTGAAATTTTGGGAATAGTTAGTCCTTTAGTATACAACAACATACAACAAAGCGCGTTTTGTGTTTTGAATAGAAGGGGGTCAAAGTATTAAGTAATGACGTTATACTCTAGGAGGTGTACTGATCATAAATTCAACTGGAAATTTGTTGTTGTGAAGTAAAATAAAGTAGGATGAATGGCTAGGCTAGTCAAGGCTCTCAAGCTCGTTTCTTTCCTCTGGTTGTAACACTGTCTTATCACACCCACAGCAGTACTGGTGAAGAATGCCGCTATCAGCAGAAGTCAAGGAAAGTCAAAATGCACACTTGACAAAAAAAAGTCCGTAAGTACTCCTTGCTTTTGCTGCTTGCTATATCAATGATATTCAATCATGTTTATTCTTGTTTTAACTGTCAACTCATGCAGAAGGCTGTTGCCCTTTCGTTTCATCTACATTCTCAAGTCAGTTTTTACAGCGAGTAAGTGTTCACGAGCAAAATAA
This sequence comes from Thermobia domestica, assembly GCF_964235325.1. NCBI lineage: Eukaryota > Metazoa > Arthropoda > Insecta > Zygentoma > Lepismatidae > Thermobia > Thermobia domestica. Next base: position 130,184,572 of record NC_137464.1, read on the forward strand.
TCGAAAACGAGCAATATTAGAGTTGAATTCATAGTTTTGGGGTGGCTTAGATGAATAGTAATAGGTTTAATCCAATTCAAGGTGATACTCCATTCCCCAGGGAGGGGGCGAAATTTTAAAAGTAATCGAAACGACAGATATTAGTGTTGAATTCATAGTTTTAGAGGTCACTGAGTTTAGCGGTATTAGTTTCCATGATGTTTGAGTTCTTTCTCTTCCCTTGGGGTGGGATGGGGATTGGATGACTTTCTAAAAATTCTCAGATAAGCTAGGTCGCGTTTGCGCGGGACTCTGCGGGTTACTACTTTTAAATATTACTTTATTGTGAATCTATTTTTAAAAACCCAAAATTTTGCCGCCCCCTAATTTCTGCCACCCTGTGCTAGAGTACAGAACAGCAGTTACCTAAATACGGGCCTGTATGTACCACAAATGTAATATTTATATACCTGGCTCAGTTTCGCACTGTGAAAGTCATTTGTTTTTATGTCATCACTTGGGACATATATCTTTCATGTCCGAGGTACTTCCTTTAGGTGCATACTTTTTCAGATACTTATGACATATAATTGATATCTGCAGCGACGCACGAATGACAGCTGTTTGCATTTGGTCATACGTAGTAACATGCAACGGTTTCGCGCGCTTTCTGCTCCATTTTCTGTCCTTCTAATACACAATCGCTTAGGAAAAAGAAGCAACAAATGAATCAAATTTGGGAGATGAATTTAGAGGAAAGAAACGACATAACTGATAAAAAAAATTAAGATGAGTCTTTCATACGTACGTGAACAGTTAATTATTTACGTAGTAGGGATAAATAATTGTACTTTTTAGATGCCAACCATAAGCGGAGTTAGGAATTGCCTGCTGGGTGGCAGGTCTGGGGGGGGCAAACCCTCAAAACAACCCTGGCATTTTATTTTTATTATGGAAGAACCATGAAATAAAGTAAAGAGAGGCGCGTCATTTCGTTATAAAATTACATGTCGACCGGATTTTATCTGATCACAAACAGTTATCATCGAATATACAGGGTTACAACAGCACTTTGATTAGCCAAATTAAAAATGACCCCAAGGATTTATCCTTCTACAAGCGACAGCTTCTTTATCGCCTCCGTGGCCAAGTCGGAAAAGCACGCGCCTAATAATCAAAGGGTTGATGATTCGCGCCCACCCTCGGGTATTTTTTTTTACATTTTTTAAGTGTTTTTAGACTCACCTTAATGTAAACAAATTACATATAAAAGAGATTTAACATATTTTGGGGAGTAATTTTCGCTTACGGTATGGGGAAGAACATACTAGGTAAGTTCCCCAGGCACATGTCAGGCATGTGCCTAGGGGCGGACATAGACTGTGACTATCACTTGCCATCCATGTTATTTCTCTCTCATAGGTACATAAAGGAACATATTGGGCACATTCCCATGTACCTGAAGGAACATAATAGGCGTATGCCTGCTATGTAATTGTGCTGTTAGGGAAGAAGGTCAAAGTAGCAAATTTTTGCCACTTCTGGTTTTAGTAGAAAGGTGCAGGTCAAGATGGTATATATTCTCGACATTCTGACTCAATTTGATTAAAAAAAAAGAAAAAATGCTTGTTGCTATCTGTTACCCTTCTTGTCCTCTAGCGATCAACGATGCAACTGGAAATAGTTGATTTCTATACGTTTGGTTTGAAAAGAGGAGTTAATTTATGAAAGGGAACCCATTATTGCTATGTTGAATTGATTCCGAGAAATTCTTTCTCTGTATTTTATTGTTTGTTCTGATTCTTATAGTGACAAACTTAAAAAAAAAAGAAAACACTCATTTGTTTTACTTATTTCTAATAGTGATTAAAAGTTGCTTTTTGATGTGAAAAACACAAAAATTCAATTTTATGGTAACAACTAGAGCTTTCTTGAGATGGCGCGTGTATGGTGAAGTTTCATAAATTTGACATTTCTTGTTATATTGAGTTATACAGACATTTCTTCTTTTATTCACACTATGTAAACATTGATTGTATTCATTTATTTTATGTTCACTGAAGAAACATTTTTTGGAGGGAGAAAGGAATAACAAAGTACAAAGTAATAATTCTATCTTAGTATACAGTAAGTTTTCGTTTAAATGTCGATTTTTGCATATTTTTGGCTTATGATTTATTTTTTTAACCTCATTATAAATTAAAACTCCTCCTCCTCTTCCCCACCAAAAAAATGTTTGTTTCATCAATAAAAAAGACACAACAAGTAGAATGTAGGTTTTTGTAGTGCAAATAAATATTGAAAATAAATTTTTAAAAAATCGAGATTTTTTCGTTCTAGCATAGTTTGGAATTCTAAAACTGGGATAGTATAAGTACACGAAATACACAGAGGAAAATCCGTTCTCCGGACAGCGGTATATTGTACAAATATACGGTATCCTCTTGCTTACTATAGAAATCAGTACGGAGCATACGTTATCCGTATGCTACATAGCACTGCCCTTAGATGTTATATCATGCCGTTGCAGGATGTCTGATATCTAACAGTTTTCCGTATATCACATGCATATACTTATGTTACCTTTATCAGCTATATGTTATATACGTCCATTTCTATGTGAAATCCTGACCGCCTACCTTGTTTTATACGGAAAGTACGTATAGATGGAACACTTATACAGAAACTATTATAAAACATGCGTTTTCAGTTATACGTCTGCTGTACGTTAAGTCCAAAAACTACAGGAATTATGCATGTAACCTATCTTTTTTAAGTATGCCACCTACAGTTTTTTCTCAGTGTATATGTTTCAAATCACGAATTGGTTACTGTGTGGCAAAGACAGGATTAATTACAAAGAAAGTACAAGAAATGATAAAAATTCTGTATTTTGGCACTTCTTGGAGTGTATCCCTTGAGCCAAATATCGCGTTAGACCCAACCCTGTCATAAGAGCCGGGTCTAGGAAATATTGCGCCCGGGACAAGGAACTTTTTCTGGCGCCCCCTTCCTCCCAAGTATAAATACTTTGTTAGGAATTGGAACAAATGTTAGGTTAAAGTATATATTTTAAAGTTTAAAATATTTGCCATCTTTCACCCTTTTATAATTTTTACCGAAATTTATGTAGACATACGATCTTCAAACCAATTACGAAGCCTACCCAAAAGTTACAAAGTGCGAGGTATTAAAAGACATTTTATCGTTTAATCGAAACACAAACCGATACATTACGCAACGTTTAGGTTTTATTTATATTAAATATTTTAGTAGCGCGGCTTAGTCATAAAAACTGCATTTAGTGAAAAAATTATGAAACTTGGCACACTTGTAAAGTAAGCCATGGGAAACATTTTAAGCTATGAAGGAAAATCAATATGGTGTCCACGCGAAGGCACAGCCTTTTAATTAATAATATCTCTTCACAGAACTACCCTAGAAACCTCATTCTTGGGTCAAATTAAAGATAATGAAAGAGTTAAGAATTTTATGGTCGCCGTACAAATAACATGTACTAAGTTCAAATTCTTAGTGCATGTTATTTGTACGGCCACCATATTTAAATATAACAAATGTTATCAGTAAATTTTAGTTGTACTCTTTACTGAATATTGCTATAGTGGCAAATAACTATGAACAGGGCCCGGTGGTGCGGGGCCCAAGGTTTACAATTAAGTTGCACACAGCTCTGTAGAACTTATATATATATATATATATATATATATATATATATATATATATATATATATATATATATATATATATAGTAGGGATGATTTCGCTTTCTATCCTTCAAAGCAAGCCGCCTCTTCCATAATCCTGTTATTTGTAATGTATTTCATCATGTTTCACAATCAAGAGAAAGTGTGTCATGTATACAGTGTTTCTTAATGTATAGAAAGTGTGTCATGATTTCTAAGTTTTTTTCTGGAAAAGGATAAATGATATTTTGTGATCTTTGCATATGTCCACGTAGGACTATGGCTCACAGAGGACCATGGTCCGTCGTTCGAAAATGACCCACAGGGACACACGGCATGGTCCCTGTACTTGCAGGGCCCCCTGCTTTTGATATTATTACGGCAATACTTTATGTATATGTAATGGTTCCACGTGCTCCTTGGTTTCCCATGGACCACCTATGCAGATTGCAGAACCTCTGAAAATTGTTAAAATATGGTCTCCGAGACCTCCTATACCCCCTGAAGAGCGCCCCCTGCTTTTGATATTATTACGCCACTGGTTTATGCATATGTAATAGTCCCCGTTCTCCTTGGTCTCCCAGGGACTACTGCCTATACAGATAAAAAGTTCGGAAACATTTAAAAGTTCGTTGTTAAAATATGTGTGAACCGAAAATATTAAAATTCCGTCATAATAATAATTTACTCGAATAAGGGAGGCTCGGACACAGGAATTGAACCCGAGATCCGTAATGATTACTCGAACATTATGTGAGCATAGAAAAGCTCGTTGTTATAAATGGAAGGGGATAAATTTTATTCATGCGAAACATTTTTCATTCATTCATTTGTTTCCTTTAAAAACTCGTTGTTAAGAACTTGTAGCAGGATACGGGGCAGTTTTCAGATAGGTCCTTCTTCCTCGAACGAAGTAAGTCAACTGATGGTTAACAGAAACGTCTGCTTGGCACTGTTGATTTAAATTTCTGGTTTGACGTCATATGTGGAATGAACTCTATTGCTCTCCCCTGCATTGGTGGTGCTCTTTCCATGGTATGCGATTGGGTTGAGTAATTAGGAAAAAAGCGAATATTCATGTGAATGAAGTATGAAATATGATGGTTGCAAACGTGAAAAGATAAGGAAGTAACCATGTATTGATATATTTTTACTTATTGCGTATTTCCCCAGAACACGAAATGATTGAATGTCATGCTACAAAGAATGTGGAAAAATGTTGAAATAAGCATGCTTTCCCTTATCGGGTACTTTCCCTTCCCCCTCTACATGTCACGATTAACGAGAACATCTTGCCTTTTTGCCACAGAGAGAGAGAGAGAGAGAGATGGAAAACACTAACTATAAATTTTATCGGTGCATTACTCAGAAACAATATAGATTCCAACAGGTTGGAATTCACGAATGTGCAACGTAGAGATTCCAATAAGATATTATCGTCACAATTTTAACAACAATACAAGGAAATAATCTAGAAAAATATGTAGAATATACTTTTGCATTTTCTCTGGATAAGTTGGAAATTCCATTGTATGCTTGGTTTACCTAGAGAACCTATTATTAATTTGATAATATTGTCACATTACATGAAATATTTCAGAAAAATACGTAGTCCCAATGTTGCAAAAACAAATTGCAATTTCTTAACCACAGTTAAAACAAGGATGTGCTTTTAATATACGAAATAAAATATATTTTCACATATTGCAAAAGCTAAAATTATATATGCATTCTTAACCATAGTTAAAAGCACGATGTGTTAATTCTTGTTAGAAGTTAAAATTGTATATGTAGAAAAAATAATCCCACCCACTGTTCTAAATAAAATGTATATAAATTGCCCCAATAGTGTTTTATTTAATATTATTTTGAAAATTAAAGTGTGGAGATTATATATTGTGTGTGTGTCTTTTACGAGTTGTTTGGTTTTTATATGCTGTGTGTGCTTTGAAGATAAATACGTAAATTACTTTTTGCTTGATCAACCAATTAATTATTTGCTATTTTACTGTATTTAGAACGTTGGAAAATGGTAGAGGAAAGGGGAGAACCCCGAGAAAACACACGGACACAGTAGATGCCTAACATGTTGAAAATTAACTTACCACATGTACATGCAGTAATAATGTACTATTGTTGAAAACATACTTGAATGGGGGAGGAAACGGGAGAACCCCGAGAAAACCCATCGACACAGTAAAAGCCGAACATGTTGAAAATTAGCTTAACACATGTATATGCAGTAATAACGCACTATTCTTGAGAAATAATGGAATGAGAATGTAGAGAAGAAAGGGAGAACCCCAAGTAAACCCACGGCACAGTAGAAGCCTAACATGTTGAAAATGCATTTAACATGTATATGCAGTAATAAGGCTCTATTGTTGAAAAATAGTGCAATGAGAATCCAGAAGATAACGGGAGAACCCTGAGAAAACCCACGGAGACAGTAAAAGCCTAACATGGTGAAAATTAGCTTAACATATGGTTATTGTCTTTGGTTAATGTTTAGTTGGTGTATATAAAATGAAATGAAATTGAATAATTAGATTTAACGTCCCGCGGTTATGCCTGTTAGACAAAAGGAAACGGTAATGTTTTTTGTAGTTTCGTTGCACCCCCTTTACTTGGTACATAATTAAAAATTTTAACTTTGGTATTTTTACAAAGGCGGACCAATTTAACTTTCTCTCATACCCATCTAACATAAGAATTCACACTCAACTGAGTTCAAAATTTCACCGGTACGTCGCGCCACTTACCAACTGTTTTCGACAAAACATGTAAGAACTTGTCGGCAATTATGATGCAATGGTATAAAATAACAATTTATCTGATTTGATATTTTATTTTACGCTGTCAGACGTAAAACATCGAACAGGAGTTTCGTATACCTTTGAACCTACGATTTACAGTTATTTTAAAATATAATAAAAGTACTATTAGTACAGTTTATTAAAATCTAATATTATTATTATTACTATATTGCAGTGGAGTAATTCTTCTGGAGTTTACTAAAAAGCCTGCAGTAGAAGAAAAAGGGGGAGAAACTGTTTTAAGGAGAAGTCAGCGTTTGTTGAATTGCAAAAGTACGGACGTGGACACGTCAATTGCTTGTTTTAGAGAGTAATTATTGAACAACTAGGGATTAAGAGGTTTGTACTTTATAATTATTATACATATTGAATATTTTAGAAAAGAAATTAGACATTTTACTCGTGTCCATGTGTTGTTTCTAATCAAAAAATTATCAGTCAGTAAGACTTTTTTAACTGTATTCAATCTTCTGCAGACGTAAAGCAAATTAACTTATGTCTTTTTGCTTTACATATTTGATTATCATATAACTAATGCTTCAAAATGACTCTATGAACATTTCTTTATACAAAATCTAACTCGTCAATCAAAATATCCTATTACTGTTGTCAGATTCAGTATTATCCAGCTTTATCAGTCAGTAAGAAACTTCTTAACCGCACTCAAGTTTCTGCAATAACTAGTGTGTTTCCCGTGTTTCTCTTGTAGTTGTTTGACTATTATATATTTGTAGATTGAAAGTAATTTATTGAACCCTTCTTTAGGTAATACTTAAGCACAGTTTCAAAATATCTTATCGGTTTTCTTCTTAGATTCAATTTTATTCAGTATTGTTGAACAGTAAGAAAGACTTTTTTAAATTTTAGTCAGCTTTTTGCATTAACTAATGTGATTGCTGGATTATTTATATTATTATTATATAACTAATGCTTCAAAATAACTAGTTAATACTCTGTTTATACATTATTTAACAATAGTTTGAAAATAAGCTGTTGGTTTTCTGGTCAGATTCAATTTTATCAAGTATTATTGATAAGTAAGAAAGACTTTTTTAAACTGTAGTGAATCTTCTCCATTAACTATTGTGATTGCTGTTTTACTTATTTGATTATTATATAACTAATGCTTGAAAATAACTAATTCACTATTCCTTTATATATTATTTAACAATAGTTTGAAAATAACTTATCGGTTTTCTTGTCAGATTCAATTTTATTCAGTATTGTTGGACTGTAAGAAAGAATTTTTAACTATACGCAATTTTCTGCATTAAGTATTGTGATTGCTGGATTATTTATACTATTATTATATAACTAAAGCTTGAAAATAAGTAATTAATACTCTGTTTATATAGTATCCAACTGCTCTTTCAAAATTTTTGGTTGGGTTTGTCCTTACGCTAAATATTTAACTGGTACTTGAAAATAAGTGATTAGTTTTAACATTATTACTAAAGCGTGCTTGATAACTTAAAAGCATTTTTCTCTTTTGTTTATTTCAGATGGATTTGTTCCGCCCCACTGAAGAAGATGGTTGATGAGATCTACCTTCAAGAAGTGGTTCGTGGTCGCAACGAGTACCCGAGAGTTTTCAACATATGGAAAGCTATAATCGAACTCCAGCAATTTGGACATCGGGGCTCCGAAAGGTGCGACGCACTACTACGCGCGCTTCGTGTCTTTGAAGGTAATGACATTTTATTATTACAGCACTGTGTAAGCAGGGCCGACATATTGGACTTGTTTGTTTACGATTTTTGTACACGTAATGGCTATGTACAGGCTCAGCATAAACTGATTTATTTATTACCTTGTGGGGGTCAGGTAGATAGAATAAAAGATTCAGTTTTCCAATTTTTTGATTTTGAGACACGGTTTGTTTCGAACCAATTTGTAATCCCGTTTGAAACACCCATAGCCGTGACTCCTCAAGAAAATTGTAACTTGAGTACTAATAATTTAAATTATGTATCTAATGAAGACTTGGCATTTTTTGATGGGATTGATTTAAATTCCGTTGAAGAAGAAATGAGGAGATTGGTTGAAAATAGGGATGATGCTGTGGTTATACCCACGCAAAACGTCCAGGAACAAAATCCTGTATACAATTCCCCGCCTAAATATTGTGTACAGAATAATCATTGTTATGGCAACCAACCTGATCCTCATCCTGGCCCGTCATAGCATCTGATCCATTATAGGTTGGATATGGGAGCAATAATGATAATAGTACAAGTAGTACTAGTCGTAGTACTAGTAGTAGTGGTAGTAATAATAGTAATAATGCGGGAAAATCAGAGCAATAATAACTTACAACTTAGAGAAAGCAAAAATGGTTTCGTAAGTTTCATCTTACGGGCCATGAAGTCGTGGTTAGGCCTGTGATAATGATAGACGTATTGATAATCCAGAGGCCTATATTGAAAGTTTATTTAATTTTGCGTTAGAACATGTGGTATCTAGCGCTCGCCCCGCAGATTATATTGGACTATACATGGATAGTAATAATAGTAGAAATAACAAGTCTATGTATGTTCCATGGAGAAGAAAGCACGATTTTTCTGCTAGAACTATCCTTTCTTCAATTGAAGGAGTTTTAAATTCAAATGAGGATTTCCTTTTGGGGCATGAAGTACTCTTTCGGTTCCACTTGGCCGAGAGTATGCATGGCCAGGGTACAATGTAGCAAGTGCTGTTGAAAAGTATTCAAAACACCAAGATTATTTGGAAAAGCGTTTAGTACGCATAGAAAACAAAAATATGTATTGTCTTCCCATGCCGATTGTGTGGTGGATTGTGTGGTGGATACAGCAAGTAGCCAAACTTGTATAAGTTAAGAACAAGAGACCATGATACATAGCTTCTTAAAGAAGAAGTTCTCTGCGAGATGGCAGGAGTTAAAGTTCAAAGTAAAGGAGGTTGTGATTTTAAAGACCTCGATATTTTTGAATCATATTTGAATGGGGAATATCAAATTGTACTTTATGAGGAACATGAAGAAATGACCGGGAATATATAGTTCGTTACCCAGGAGATTATGCGGAAAATAAGATATTTATTTAAGAGAGGTGACAATGCTGGTCATTTTGAACCAATTCGCAATGTTAAAAGTTTTATTGATAAACAGAAATATTGCTATTATTGTTTGCAAGCGTATAATGGGTTATCATATAAACACAAGTGTGAAACTCGGTGTTCTCTCTGCGAATGCAAACACGAACGAAATTATAGCAGTAATAAAATTAAATGTATTGCGTGCAATAGAGAGTTACCTGAGGTTGCGTGTTCTGAGAATCATGTGAGGCGTAATAAAGCAGCTAGATCTGTATCTGATAATGTTAATCTCTGCATTGACTGTGGTGTCATAACAGGCGTCGAAAATCAGATCATGTATGTGGTAAACATTTCTGTTCAGTATGTCGCATGCATGTTGATATAACCCATACATGTTTTGTACAACAAAAGCCTGTACTACTAATAGATGATGTGATAACGACGTTAAAGGCACCAAATGCTCGTTAAAGGTAGTGCTTGTATGCTGTAAGCATATTTGTCACAACTGCATAAGTAAAGGCATCGATGATCCCTGTAAGACATGTGGTGACAACAATGGAAAACTTTCGTTTTCTTTCAAGACAATGATGGGTTTTATTAATCACGTAACCGTCCTGTCTTTAAACGTATAATTTGCATCGCCCATAACAGTAGTCGCTATGATAGTCTCTGCTCTCTTACAAATCTAATAGAAAAGCAGCATATTATTCCTAATGTGCTTATTCAGGGTCAGAAAATTTTTATTATTAATATTGGAAATGGTACTTTTTCAGATTTTTTTATCGGTTGCATATTATCCAAGCTTCCCAAAACTTTAGGCCTTAGTTAAATTGAAAGAAGGGAGATTTCCCATATTTATTTCAGACAGAAGAAAATCAAAATTATGTTGGTCACTTTCCCCCACTTGAATTCTATGACCCAGAGGGGCGAAGCACAGAGAAAAAGTATAATTAACAGCCTGGAACCAAGAACGTGCGCTAAGTGGCGAGGAGTTTAACCTCGAAAAGGAAATGCTGGCTTATTGTGAGAACGATATTAGAATTCCAGCAGAAGCGATCATCAAATTTAGTGACATTATCGAGGAGAAAAGGAAAAAAATGAAATGAAATCTTTAAGTTTTACGTCCCACGGTTATGCCGGTTAGGCTAAAGGAGACGGTGATTATGAGAGATGAGTGAAAATGGTGGAATGAAGAAAGTGGGAGGAAACGGGAGAACCCCGAGAAAACCCACGAGCACGGTGTTTGTCCACCACAAAGTTCACATGGCGGGGGCTGGGATCGAACCCGGGACCCCAAGCACCAGAGGTGAACGCTCTACCACTGAGCCACCGCGCCCCCCCGAGGAGAAAAGGAATGGTTTGCAATGTTTCATCACATCATCCACCACTGCAAGTCTTGCGATGCGTACATATCGTACTTTGTACTTACCTGAAAATACTATTCCCGTAATTCTCGCGTTGGGTTTCCATCATAAGACAAAGTACAGTCCTAAAGCTATGCAATGGCTTATGTATTTGGAAGAACAATTAGGGATAGAAATCCAGCACGCTAGGAGAGGTGGGGAAAAGTATATTGGTAGGTACCAAGTCGGTGGATGGCACGAGGGACTCAACCAACGCTGCCTTCGAGTTCATGTGTTGTTACTGGCACTCATGCTCCCATTGTTACCCGTTTAACCTTGATGCCATATTGCATGACGCTAAATACTCATACAATACGATGGAAAAAGCTACGAACAAACAATGCTCCGCCGGAAGCATGTGAAAAGTTCACTTATAAACCTATACAAAATCTGGGAATGTTCTTGGGATGAGAAGGTAAAGACGGATAAGGACGTACGAAGGTTAATTAAAGAATGTTATACTAACCTGCCTGACTTCCTTCTTCGCAAGAATTGTTACAGTGGGGGACGCATTGAAGTGTTCCGATTTTACGTCGATTGTACGAGTAATGAGGCGGTATGTTGCGCGGATATTACATCGTTATACCCATTCACAATGTCTCGTAAACCTATGCCTGATAAATCACCTAAGATACATACGGGGCCGGACTTTCCAGATGTGGAAAGTATTCATGGTGTAATGAAATGCACCATGTTGCCCACATCCGATCCTGACGACGAAAACGTGCAAGCGTACTTTACGGTTATAGGACCACGAACGAGTAAATATACACTGAATGAATGTCTCTTTAAATTGTTCCTAATTTATTTCTTTTTCTTTTGTTATATTGTATGCGATGCATACTCATTTATTATATCGTTTGTTGTGCAAACTCGTTGGTAATTGTATTATTGTGAACTTTCAAAAATTTCGTTTGTTCCACAAACTCCGAACACTTATAGTGTGAGCCAAGAAATATTTCTTTCATATAGAAAGTCGTTAAATCTAGTTATTGTTAATTACTTACTGGATCGTATGAATAGCATACTCAGAACAGCTATCCTGTGATCATATTCAAATTCTTATAGAAAATTGTTAAATCTAGTCATTAGAAGCTTTAATTTTTCTTCATGGATCGCTTCCTATCTTTTATATTCACCTTTCTTCTACAAAGTCATTGTTAATTATTTACTTATTTTGTGTGAATTAGGGTGTATATAAAGCAAAATCTCTATTGTATGCATCCATTTGAGTACACGATGTTAAAGTTTCAACATACTCTACTATTTTAATCGCCGGTCCGTCAAGGGCAAGGAAGACAAGTTTTGTAAATCGATTAGTTAATGAACGTGATCAAATGTTTAGTATAAAATTTAATGATATTGTTTCGTGTTATGCTGCAGTAATACCAAACTTGGATGCACATGCAAAAATACCTTTTGTAGAGGAGATACCCAACACGAATAATTTTGAAATTAAAGAAAATTCATTATTCATACTTGATGATTTGATGTCAAAACCAATGGTGATTTTGCTAACTTATTTACAAAGTATGCACATCATAAAAAGGTGACTGTAATATTTATTATTCAAAATTTATTTCCAAAAGGAAAACATGCACTTGATATTATTTAAATACACATTATATTATAGTATTTAAAAATCCTCGTGATAAATTACAAATACAGTACTTAGCAAGGCAAGTAATGCCTCGATATAGTAAAGAAATCGTGAATGTGTTCGAAGAAGTAACGCGTGAGCCTCACACTTATGTATTATTTGACTTAACCCAAAAAACAAACAATGCATTGCGAATACATACAAATATTTTTCCTACTGAAATTATGCATGTGTACGCTAACGTAAAAGACTTGCATACACAAATTTTTGTTTAGTCTAAATCAAGATGTTGAAGGTGAAACAACACTACAACACGCTCCGTGCTCTGTGCAAATGCAAGACTCCAAAATGAAAACAAATTTTACAAAATGCTTCAGGGGATTTAATAAGAACAATTTTTTAGGTAGCTAAAAGCACAATAAAAGGAAACATCCCTTAAAATCCACGTCAGAAGCAACGATTACGTAGACATAAAAATATCTCACGCGCCTTACCTCAGCAACGTACGGCAATAAACAAGAAGGAATTGTTAATACAAAATGGTGGTGCGCTTCTACCATTAATCTTGGGACAACTACTTGCAGCAGTAGGCAGTAGTATTTTTAGTCGATAACTATGTCAGAATTACGTAAAATGATTTTAGTTCCTGAAAATGCAGTATATAAAATTCGATCCAATTCTAAATCACTTAGATTCACATCAATCACGTTTAGATGAAAAAATGAATAATATTTTAAAAGGTCACGACCTTAGTGTACAACTAAAGTGGAAATTATATCGGCAATATTTGCATCGTTATTTACAATATACATCTTCTTCACATAAGCCTATTACATTCCATGTTATTCAGGAAGAAGAAGAAAAAGAAAACTTTCCAACATGATAACAATACTTCTATTTTACCATTTGTATCAGACATTTTACAATCAGTACCAAAACACCACGTAGGAAAATAGATCTATTATTAAAGCAGTTGACAAATTCTGACACAATTCATTGGGATAAGTCTGGTATAGTACGTATATAAGAAAAAACAATACCCGTTCAAATATTAGATTTAGTAAATGATATTCGTACAAGAAAATATTCAAGAAATCTTATAGGTATTCATGAATTTAAAAATTTATTAGAAGATCTTAATGTTCCTAAAGAATTTATTGGAACACCAGCATTCAAACTGAATATTATTACTATTAGTAGTAGTAGTAATAGTGGAAGACAACGTAGTCGTAAAATAAGAAAATCATCTAGTCCTACACCAGTATCTAATTTATTTAAACATCTGAAAGAATTTAGTATGTAAAAATGACAAAATTATCAAAAATATATTATAATTATTTAAATCCGGATTCTTTATCGAGTATAGAAACATTACATCGTAGAACAAAGTTGTCTAAAAACAAAATTAAAAATTGGTTAGCTTCTCAAGATGCTTATAGATTGCATGCACCAGCTCGCAAAGTCTTTCAACGAAAAAAGTATTATGTTAGTGCACCAAATCAATCATTACAAATGGATTTAACAGGTATCCAAATATTGCAAGGTATAATAATAATTATAAATATATATATGTTGTATTGATATTTTTCACGTTATGTATATTGTGTTCCCTTAAAAATAAAGAAAGGTCCTGAAATGGCAAAAGCAATAAAATGTTTTTAAAAAATTTCAAATTACCCATGTTTAATGTACAAACAAATTTAGGTACAGAATTTTCTAATCGTCATGTAAAACAATTGTTAAAACAATATGAAATTAATCATTATAGTGTTCATTCTTAAATGTGCATTAGCGGAAAGATTTATAAGAACATTAAAAGAAAATTTGTATCGTTACTTTACTGCAAAGAATACTTATCAATATATTAATATCTTATATCAAACTGTAAATAATTATAATCATTCATATCATTCAAGTATTAAAATGACACCTGCACAAGTAAATGATTCTAATGTGAATCAAGTGTAGGAAACATTATACGGAAATACAGTAAATAAAAAGAATACAAGTTGTAAATGTAGTCAGGGTGATTATGTTCGTGTTAGTAAGTATAAACATATATTGGAAAAAAGATATTTACCTACATGGTCGCAAGAAATATTTATTGTAGATAAATGTATTAAATCAAATCCTGTCACTTATAAATTAAAAGGATGAAATGGGGGAGAAATTAAAGGAATATCTTATGCACAAGAATTACAAAAAAAAATATAAATTCAAAGAAAACTTATCTAATTGAAAAAGTATTAAAACGTAAAAATGGATGGATGGATGTAAAATGGCTGGGATATCCGTGAAGTATGAATTCGTGGATTAGATCAGATACTATTGAATCTGCAAGATGAATTCAAACTTTACACACGACTTTTACGTTGCTCTTCCTTCAAATGCCAGTAGTATATTTTCGATAATAATACTACAGCTTCATTTCGCGTTAAATTACCACAACCTATTGATTTAAGTGATGGAGAATCGGGTGTTGCATTAACACAAATTAATATTCCGTGGAGTTTTTATAATGTTGGCGAAAATGAAGAAATATTAATTATTAGTGTTATCGATGATAAAGTTGAACGTCATCATGTTCCAATAACACCAGGTTGTTATTCTTCTATTGAATCTAGTCTTCAGTTGATTCCTGAAAATGTTCGTATGTTACATTTACAAAATAAAAATCAGATTGTTATTAAACATCCTTTAAAATTAGAAGATCAATGTATGATTGGTATTACACCGGGATTACAACATATTTTTGGATTTATTAATGAAAACACACATGATATAAAAATGTAGTATACACAAAAGTTAGAATGTTCATTTAATATTAACACGTGGAAAGTTTCCATGTAATTTAGATTATAATATTCCCAATAAATTTAATGTATGTGTTGATATTGTAAAACAACAAAATATTGGCCCGATAGTTCGAAAACTTAGTGTAAATAATGTGCAACACGGTCATGTAAAATTTTTGTTTCATACGCCGCTTATGTTAAAGTTGAAAAGAAATATTTTGATACAAGTAAACTTAAAAGATGAACCCAGTTTAAAATTACCATTTCGTTTCGGGGCTTCAAACTTGACACTTCACTTCAAACGAAAATGATTTCTGAAAGTATTGATGATAGTTTTTACATTACATTAGTTTCAAACGCTAGTATAAGGTGTACAACTTTGCTTCCGCCGTTTTTTCTCCGAAATATGACGCTTTAATGAAACAAATGGCTTACCCAGGCATTATTCAAAGTATTGTCCATCGCTGGTCACTACTTTCTCCTATCTTTCGGGCAGCGTACGAATGCCGCGTCTAAATAATGTTTCATCTTTGTAGGCGATCCACGAATCGATCCACTTTTTGAATTCTTCATAAGATTGGAAGTGTTGGTCAGCCAGGTCATGTGCTACTGATCGAAACAAGTGATAATCTGGGAAGTGATGTCTGGAGAGTACGGCGGGTGGGGTAGGACTTCCTATCTTAACGTTTCCAAGTACGTTTTGACCACTTTTGTAACGTGGGGTCGAGCGTTGTCGGGCTGCACAATCTCTTTGTCGTGCCTCTCGCTGTATTGCGGCCGTTTGTCCTTTAATGCTCGGCTCAAACGCATTAATTGCGTTCGATAATGATCACCTGTGATTGTTTCACTTGGTTTTAACAGTTCATAGTACACGACGCCGAGCTGGTCCCACCAAATGCAGAGCATGATCTTGGAGCCATGAATATTCGGTTTGGCCGTCGACGTGGAAGCATGGCCGGGATATCCCCATGATTTTTTGCGTTTAGAGTTATCGTAATAAACCCATTTTCGTCCTCGGTTACAATGCGATGCAGAAATCCCTGCCATTTTGGCCTCTGAAGCAACTGTTCACAAACACACAAACGCCGTTCAACGTCTCTTGGTTTCAACTCATCCGGGACCCAAGTCCCTTCTTCCTGGGTCATACCCATGGCTTTGAGCCGTTTTGAAATGGCTTGCTGTGTCTCCCCAATGATCTTCTTGAGTTTGACGCGAGTCTTCACCCAGCAATGTTTACAATTCCGCATCTTCGAAAACTTTCTGTCTTCCACCACTATGCCGGTCTTCGACGTTAAAGTCACCGTTCTCTCACTAATAGCGTCCTCACCATAAGTACTTGAGAGCATTCGATGAGACTCAGCCGCAGTTTTCTTCATATTAAAACAAAAAAGTAGAACCTCTCGCAAATGGCGAGAATTTGGCTCGTAACCTGACATTTTCAATCGAGAACAACTTTACGATGCACACACAAATCGACTAATGCTTGAATGGGGTTATGTTGACAGAGGTCCAAGCTAACTGCCTGACGTCTGCGATCTGTTTATTTCGACCGCTACTTACCGTTGTAGCCACTTATAGAAAAACGGCGGAAGGAAAGTTGTACACCTTGTACAAATGTATATCCTACAAATAGTCCAACATATTTTATTAATCAGTTAAAAATATACGATTATCAGAAGAATTAAGTGAAGTTGATAACAGATGTCCCTATTAAATGTTTAATTTTCCTAATACAAATACGGAAAAGTTTTTCAATGTATTTGTATTGAATTGAAATTGTTTTGAATTTCCTACATAAGGCAAGTAGCCCGAAGGAGGAGAACTCAAGTAATTGATATTCTCCGTAAAAACAAGCTATTGTATTTAATAGAATCATAATGCTTCTTACCTTCAGCACATAATCTTTACGTTAGAGAGTCAGACAGAGAAAAATCCTGGTTTTTCCTCCCCTATGACCACCCATCTTAAACCTCTACATACCATTGTTCGTCTCACAAAATTTCGGTGCTCCAAAAACATTCATATAATAATAATAATAATAACAATAACAATAATAATAATAATAATAATAATAATAATAATAATAATAATAATCCTGAATATGCCATCCTTACGTAAGGATGTAAGGATATCTTAGTTTAAATCTTAAATATCTTAGTTTAAAATGCTTTCTTAGTAATTATTTGAGCAACCATGTAGGAGGGGGTACGACGTTTTATTTTGCCCCTCTCATTTCAGTACAATTCCAACAGAAAGTAATTTCTGATAAGCAGGGCAGACAAAATGAATAAGAAATATATTTACAGCATCCTCTCCCCTTTCATGATTGGAATATCACGTAACATTTTTTATTCTACCAAAGATGGCTCTCTGCAGTTACGGGTACGTAACTAAAGAAATACCTAATATATAGCACCCCTTGATTGTAATATTACCGCTTCTTTATTTGTACGAGGGAGCCCCTACACAATCAAGGGAACTCCTGGGGTCGGGCGGGGAAGTGAAACATTCTTTTGATCATGTGAAGCTGTCACAAATTACCACTTAACTAAACTAAACAATAGTGGGGTGAACCGGAGCCAGTCAGTTTAAATTGATGTAAAAGTTTAATTTTTGGCTTCATATCAAGGTTTGGTTTCAAATAAGAATTTCAGTCCAAGTGGTCAATGATCAAATCTCGTGGGGCTCTTCAGTGTAGGGTAATACGGACCCCTTATGAGAAAAGGCAAAAATATTAACATGTTTATAACTTTCGAATTTTTCGTCTATTTTAAAGAATTATTTTTGCTTCGTATTAAAGTGTTGATTCCAAATGACAATTTCAGTCCGAGTGGACAATGATCAAATCTCGGGGGGGGGCTCTTCAGTATAGGGGGCTACGGCTCCCTTATGGGAGAAGGCAAAAATATGAAATTGCTTATAACTTTCGAATTTTTCGTCTGTTTTAAAGAAATTATTGTCTTCATATTAAAGTCTTGGCTTCAAATGACAATTTCAGTTCGTGTGAGCAATGATCAAATCTCGGAGGGCCCTTAGGGGTTTCGGCTTCCTTATGGGACAAGATTCACGTAGTTGATATTACAAAATTGTTTTGTATACATGAGTGGAAACTTGCACTATTTGGATAATTTTATCTCTTATATTTTGCAGATTCAAATTCCAAGCAATAGTTACTTCGCAAAGATAAAA
Organism: Thermobia domestica; assembly: GCF_964235325.1. NCBI lineage: Eukaryota > Metazoa > Arthropoda > Insecta > Zygentoma > Lepismatidae > Thermobia > Thermobia domestica. The sequence goes on from NC_137464.1 coordinate 130,203,112, forward strand.
GAAGGCACTTACTAGTTTCATTAAAATGTATTGTCTTTTATGAGAAGTTGTCATGGAGCAGACGAACGAACAGTCATCCAAACGTTGGTTGAGTCATACGGTTGAAACTCGTTAAGCTCGCTTCAATTAATAATAATAATAATAATAATAATAAAGCATTCACCCTTGGTGCAGGGGTCCGTGGCTCGATTCCACTTCGCGCCAAGTGAAATTTGAGGTAGACAAATACCGCGTGCATGGATATGGGTTTTCTTGAGATTTTCCATTTTTCTCCCACTTTCTTCATTTCACCATTTCATTCATCATTATTCTGCTTTAGCGTAGGTGCATAATCGTCCAACGTTAAACTAGATATTGCTTTTAATTTCAATTATGATAGCAATTATCATAAATATGCAACCATTATAAAAACAATGCTTTGAGTAGAAAGACAATCCTTTCCAAGTGTTAGTGAATGCGCACGAGGTAAGACATGTCTCGAGAAAGAGACGAGACGCGCCTTGTGACATCCAAGATAAGGCGAGGCAAATGTTTTGGACACGACATAGCTTGTAAAATGTCTCGTCTTGTCAGGAATGTCTCGAAAACAAAAGTCTAAGTTTTAAAATTATTTTTCAAGATCTATTCTCTCAGAAGTAGTTCTCTGCCTTAAAATTGATAACGCCATTTGTGATTTAGAAAAGATAAACAATGCCTAAAGTTAATAGTTAACTTTTCGAAAAGAAGCTTCATTAAGGGTGAACCTGAAAGATGTCCACAAACTTCGGAGATGATTCCTGATATCAAAAGGAGACAAATGGTCCTCTTGCAGTTTTGGAATTCAGCTTCGTTGTCGAGATACAGGGTTGCCAACTGGTCGTGTTTGAGAAACCCACTGGGAATAAATTCAACTCCAAGAATAAACTACTACTCATATATTTTTCAGGTCAATTGACTTATACCATGTTGTAAGGTTAAATATTTATTTATGAAGTGTGTACAAAATTCGCCAGTCTCTTTTCTGAGAAAATCGTCGAGAAAAAGTCACCTCCAAGAATAAACTACCCCTCGTAAATTTTTCTAAGGGAAATATCTGATACTGCAATATAGGGTTGTTAATTAAATATTGATTAATAAAAAATAAACAAAATTGTTAAAACCATTTTGGAGAAAATAGCTTTTTTCGATTTTCGGCTGTTGGTAAACCGCACTTATTTTAGGTGGTAGGAAACAATTGGAAAAGCTCCTGTAGGAATACAATATAAACCCTAAGTTTAAAATTTGGTTAGATAAGTTGAACGGTATGGCCTCTAGGCGAGTGCATAGAAAAGTGCACCGAACGGACGGACCGGAAGGACGGGCGTCGAAAAATCACATTTTCGGTATGTAGACGCCATGAAACATGTAAATCCGTTGAAATCTGAATTTGATATATTATTTTCACAATCACTATATTTTCTTCTCTCTTTTGTCGATCGAAAAAGAAAAGCCTGAGTTTACCACAAAAAGCTAGGGAGTTTCTCAAAAAATATTCAATTACAGGGCCACCGCACTAAACTTTTTCAATTCAATTTCTTAACTGTGTTAGGCCGCAGTTGTTACTGAAGTGTGTATTTGGATAATACGAATAAAATTATCGTATTATTCAAATACATCGAATGTCAGATTATCGAATAAAAAACTTCGATTGAAGAAAATCCACACTACAAAACTAACTCACACTTTGAGCACATTTTCATTAGACATATAATAGACCAATTAATGCAATTATTGTTTATGAAATATGAAAAAATCAAATGAGTCATTTTTGAGAAAGTCGTTCAAAAAGAACACGTCAGGAGTAACCTACCTCTTGTGAATTGTTACGAACAATGAGTTAAGATATACTTTAATGAAATATTTATTTGCGAAATTTGAACAAAATCGCCTGTCGTTCGAGAAAATTGTCGGGTAAATAACCTTGACCCCCAAAATAAACTATCCGTTGTAATTGTTTTTCATAGAAATGACTTATTCTTAAATATAGGAGGGTTATTAATGAAATACTTATTTATGAATTATCAATAAAATTGTCCGAGTAATTTTTCAGAAAATCGTGAGGGAAAAATAACTCCCCGAATAAACTCTCTTGAGGATTCTTTCAGGGAAGCGAGTTATTCCATATTATTAGGTTTTTAATGAAATATTTATTTTTGAGTACGAACAAAATTGCTTGACTCATTTTTGAGAAAACCGTGGAGGAAAAACACCCCAAGAGTAAAGTACCCTCGCATATTTTTCAGAACAAACGAGTTTTGCCATATTGTTCGGTTATTAACGAAATATTTATTTTTGAAATATGAATAAACTCTTTTGAGTCGTTTTTGAGAAAATCGCCCAGACAACACACTCCACCAAAAATAAACTACTCGCATTTTTTTTTAGGACAAACGAGTTATGCCATATTGTTAAGTTATTAATGAAATCTTTATTTATGAAATATGAACAAAAACACTTGAGTCCATTTTGAGAAAATCACTGAGAAAAACTCACCCCCTTAGTATAAACTACCCCTTGTAGATTTTTCTCAGACAAATGCCTTATACCACAAAATAGGGTTGCTAATTAAATATTGATTTATAAAAAAAGAAAGAAAACAAGATCGTTAGAGCCAGTTATGAGAAAATATATTTTTTCTATTTTCATCGTACAGGAAACTACCTTTGTTTTGGGAGTAGGAGGGAAATTTTAAAAAAACTATAGGAAATACTATAAAAATCTTAAGCTAAAATTTGGTGCAGATAAGTTGAACGGTATGGCCTCTAGGCGAGTGCACAGAAAAGTGTTGCGAACGGACGGACGAACAGATGGACATGTATCGAAAAATAACTTTTTCGGTGTTAGGGGCTATAATACGTGCAAATTCGTTGAAATCTCAAATTTGATTTTTTTTTCGAACACCATACTTTCTTCTCTCATTTGTCACTTCAAAGTAAAAGAAACTCAGAGACACCTACTTTTACACATAGACATTTATTGATTTAAATATGTTTTGGTTTGTGTAATTTCAATTCCAATTGAAAGGTTTTACAATGACTAACGGCATACCAATGACGAGACGGAAGTTTTCAGGGAGTAAATGCATTCAGAAGTTTAGACTGCATTACACCTATCAGCCTGTTTCTACTTCTGCAATTGTTGACAGCTGTAATTTCGTCCAAACGCTACATGAAATAATTCCTGGTTGACGTCATTGTGTTACTATTTTAGTATTGTTCTCTTCAGACCTGGTTGAAGTTTGTCTTAACGGTTATACATTTTTTTCTTGTTTCATCGTTACACATACGAATAAAATGTTGTGGTGAGTGGATAGATTCGAACCTACGAACATTGAGTTTTTATTCTTACAACACCTTACCAATGGACCAAGCTTCGTCTTCACGTTAACGCACGGTTACAGGGTTTATTACGATTTAAATAAAATGGCTGGCTGTTAGAGATTCCTTCTCACATATTTCGATAAAAAATTCATTGCTTCGTAGATACGTAGAGCAATGTTTAGATACACATTTTAGGAGAGTGCATTTTGGTGTATATAATAATTTTATGCCAGATAAAAGCTGGATAAGTTTTGATAACATGTTTCATATGTAGTTCTCAATAATAGGCTTGTTGTTCGGAATGACGTTCCAAGGTTCAACATTGAGTAGCAGTTTTTGCCATTAATATCCCTTCTAACAATATTGGCAGTGGACAAAAGTTAGCTCGTGTTGAAGCTTTTTGCTCCTAATTTAGTTATTTTACTTTATTATTTAACGAATATATTGAAAATTGTCAGCAGACACGTATGCAGTAATTTATTTCGGGAGGCGTCCGACTTCAATATTAGGATAAATTATAATAAAATTTTAAAAGATAATCCCCAAAATTAGGCTAAATTTACAGAAAAGTTGGGATTTCAGAGGGGGTCCGGACCTCCTGGACCCACCGCTAAATGCGTCCTTGTTTGTCAGTAACGTTTCCTCATTTTGAAACACTCAAAAACTTCGGATAGACTATATAAAGGAAAACGAGTTATTTTCGATGAAATATCACTTCAAGGAGACGCGTCAGTTTTATTGCACATGGTGGTATCCCACGTTCACAAGGGCAAGAATTCCTTTCCATTGGTTCTCTGCCATTGTGCTCTATTGAAAGGTTAGATTTGTAAAATATTACTCCTACGAACAAGCATGACTGGCAGATAGGAATACTGAACAGAACTCCACAGAAATGCATGCTGAACTTACGTTTATAGCTACCCTTTGGTGATTTGCCCTCAAGGTCAATCGAGTGGTAATTCAGTTCCGTCTCTGTTCTTAAGCCATGTTCGTATTACTTCGAACAGTTTTGATAATGAAAATCATGCCTCTTAATATAACAGACTTCTTTCGCGTAAGAAACCAAAACTCAGTTGGTCAGAGCAACTAGTGTGTACGAATTAGGTTGTTAGTTCGAGCTCAGTACGAGTAAGGGTTTTTATTACTATTGTTTTTATCTTTTTATGTGAGGAAAAATCAAATTGTGACATCGCGATATCAAATGTATTTGGTTAGGTAGCTTTGTCCTAGCTAAACTTTAAACATCAGTAACCGTCGAAATTATTTTACTAACCGATCACTTACTGAACATTTCAAACACGTCAAACCAGTGGCATAACATGAAGGTTAACCTCTCCTCCGCAGTCCTTAGTTATGCGTCCGCACTTTCAGGAGCGGACCAAGGGCCGGGCGATTGCCCGGGGCGCCAGAGAAAGAGGAGCGCCAAAACGAGCCTCAAAAAATTTTATAATGTGTTTTCTACTGACGTTTTTGGTTTATATTCTTGTAAAGTAGTGGCAATTACATGATCTTTTTCCATTTCACTATGGAAGAAGAGAATTTCATAGTACTAAGGGGGCTGTATCGAAAAATGGAGAGATGGCATGTAGAATAAAGAGTGCCGAGAAGTAAGTATTGTTTGTTTGTTTGCTTGAGTTTAGCGTTCCACGGTTATGTTTTAATGCCCAAGGGAGATGTGGATACTAATTATAGTGGAATCCGAACCTCTTTTATCGTTCAACAGTAATCCACCGGGAATTGGACCCAGTACCACAGAAGGCAGGCGTACTAGCCACTAGACCAAGGGGGCCGGAGTTTGTATTGTTTATAGCGGGCCATATTCTTTGTGAAGTTTTCCTAGGTAATGGATTTCTTTTTGAAAAATGGGTTTAAAATATTAAAAACCCTATGATAAAATGTAAAATATAGGCTAGTACTAGGGGGAGGGCGCCAAAAAGTCACTTTGTCCGTGTGAAAATTTAGCCTGCTCCGCCCTTGCGTATTTTCTGTATATTTTTTGGCCTTGCAGCTTGTGCGGTCCCCACGCCACAGGGTTGCGGGGGCGCTATTTACGCCTATACCTCGAACGTAATTCAATAACTGCTTAAGAAATTCCACCATCAGCGTGGAAACGGGAATATATATTTTTCTAATAGTCCCATAACTTTCACTCAGAACGCCAGATGCAATTTTTCAGAGTGGGCTCTGGCTAAGTAGAAGGAAGATCTGTTTCCTAAGTAAGTTCCTTTCAGAAAGTTTGCAATTTCTTTAACGGTGAGGTAACTAAACATATTCATCGTTATTAGCCCGATACCAAACCATCATGGACAAATCCCTCTAGAACAATGATCGGCAAAAGTTTATTCTGCCTAATTTTATAAGCGACTCAAGGGTGAAACACTTGTTAACGAAAGCAATGCTGTGTGTATATACTGCCTTGTTTCTGACAAAATATAAAGTGCTTTGTAATCTTTAGACACTTTTCCTATTCTTTTTGTCACCCTTGGTTGTGTAGGGCAGCCTCGAACAAATAAAGAAGAGGTAATATTAAAGTTAAGGGGCTCTATAAATATATTAGGTATTTCTTTTGTTACCTAACCATAACGGCCTAGGGCCGTCTTCAGTAGAATAAAAAATGCTACGTGATATTCCATTCATGAAGGAGGAAAGGATGCTCTAAATATATTTATTCATTTTGTCTGCCCTGCTTCTCAGAAATTATATACTTTCTGTTGGAGGGTGCTGAAAAGAGAGGGAGGAAATAAAACGTCGTGCCCCCTCATACATTTTAAATTTTGTAACGTGGTTGTTCAAATTATTACTAAAGAAAGCACTTTAAACTAAGATGTCTAAAGTTGCTACATTATGTAAGTGTGGCATATTCAGGAATAATAATAATAATAATAATAATAATAATAATAATAATAATAATAATAATAATACATATGAATGTCTTTGGAGAGCCGAAATTACGTGACACGAATCATTATATGTAGAGCTTTAAGATGAGTGGTCATAGGGGAGGAGAAAACAGGATTTTTCTCTCTCTGCCTCTCTAACGTTAAGATTATGTGTTGAAGGTAAGAGGCATCATCATTCTACAATACACCTTAGGTTGCTTTTACGTAGAATATCAATTACTTGAGTTCTCCTCCTTCGGGCAACTTTCCTTATGTAGTAAATTAAAAACAATTTCAATTTAAGACAAATATTTATAGGGAAAATTAAACATTTAATAGGGAAATCTGTTATCAACATATTCAAACACGTAGATAGAAGACTATGTAGTGAAAAACATTGTGAAACTATCAAATTCTCCAAATTAGAATTAACATTTACTGGAAAACATTCGGTATGCATCAGTGAGCATGTAGTGAGCAGTGAGCACAGGGGAAATAATTACAAAATTGTTTTCAAACAAAATTTAGAGACACTAATGCAAATACGACGACATTTTGTCTTCTTTTGGTATCCTCATGAGTTTTACACATATGTTACAATTTGATTCTTTCCAAAATAAAAAATAGGGGCCGCAGTGGCTCAGTGGTAGAGCGTTCACCTCGGGTGCTAGGGGTCTCGGGTTCAAACCCTGCTCCCGCCAAGTGAACTTTGTGGTGGACAAACACCGTGTGCGTGGGTTTTCTCGGGGTTCTCCCGTTTCCTCCCACTTTCTTCATTCCACCATTTCATTCATTACTTATTATCACCGTCTCCTTTAGCATAACCGGCATAACCGTGGGACGTAAAAATCAAAATTTCATTTCGTTTCATTTCCAAATTAAAAATAAATAAAATTACCTTAGTGATAAAAATGACTTACGCAAACTGACGCTTTCTTACGCAAACTGAACCTCTTCTACCGTAAAGACGATTTTTCATTACGATTGGGCTAACAATTCGTCTTTTTCCATAGGTAATTTCTACTATTTGCTCTATCTGTACGTTAATACTTACCATAGATTTATGTATTTGGAGTTCGCTGATAATGCATGTAATAAGACATATTAGAAATATTTCGTTAAAATTTTCGTTTGTAGATCTAATTCACGCTTCTCTCAATAACATAGATGTCGCTGCTTCGTGTTGAACTGCAGAATTCCCTCGCGTTCTTGAAAATTTCCCACTTTAGCAGAGTTGGTAATTCTCGAGATTTCTGTGGATTTAATGTTTTTTGCTTCTAATTTATTTATTTTAAGCTAATATCTAACACAAATAAAAAAAACGGGTTTGTTATTAACCTGTCCTGCTGGGGAAACCTTCCGAAATTTCGAACACATAAAGAAAATTGAGATATTTTCAAACAACTTCAAAATAAAGAGAAGCGTCATTTATTTTGCTCATAGTAGTGCATATTCCATTAACATGTTATAATGTTACCGAAGGTGAAAATGTATGGTACAAATTTAAGAACGCAGAGTCTATAAAAAGCAAAGTTGTTGGATATTATCCATCCATTCACCATTTAATAGATGAATTAAACACAGTACCAAGATGTGTAAGATTTAGTTTTTCAAATGTTGTACATGTTGAATGTGATGAATGTGTAAAATTTGTTATGTTGTCACCTACATTAGCTTTACAATTAGGTTTTTCTGAAAAATCAGATCTTGTAAAAGAAAGTCGCGGATTCAAACAACTATACGTAGATATTGGATATCCACATCAAATTTTTATTTATACTAATATTATACAATATCAATTTTTAGGTAATACAAATCACCATTATTACGTATAGCAACAATCTCTGATATTAAATACGGAAAAGTTCAATTACATTTAAAGATATTCATTATATGCCACTTGCAAAATTTTGTGTTAACACAATTGAAATACTATTAAGAGATCACGCAGAGCGAAATTTGCCATTTCAAACCATTGAATACTACATTTCAAACGCTCTCCTGCATCTGTTAAATAATAATAATAATAATAATAATAATAATAATAATAATAAAGATAAAATCTAGACGAGTTACTTTTCATCGCGAACGTGAAATACCATATTTTTCAGGACCTGTATATCAAAGGGGACATGGTATAGGTAACTTCTTTAAAGGGTTATTTCGTTTTGCTTTACCGTTTCTTAAATAAGGTGCAAAAACTGTAGGACGTCAGGCGTTACAAACCGGTTTAGGAGTTGCGGGTGATGTATTGGAAAATCGACCATTTAATGAATCTGTTCGTGCGCGTGTAAAAGAAGCTGGTAATAGTTTAAAGACAAAAGCCATTATTTAAGTTGGACAGTTGCTAACTGGTAGCGCTAAGGGACGATCACGCAAAAAGAAGGCTCCTACAATTTTAAATTTTGGACCACCGACAAAACATAAACATATAAATGATATATTTCATGATGACGCTCCTAAATTCCGATAGTTCTGAATGCTGTACCAATGAATTTGATTTCTTTTCTATACCGATGACACAAACAGCTATTGAAGTAACTACAAACGCTGAATATAGGCCTATTTCTACATTGACCTATTGAATTTGTTATTCCTGGAGAAACAAGAGAATTTATTATGTACGTTCTAAAATTACAAAAGCTGATGGTACAAATTTAACTGAAGATAATACTGTTGCACCAGTAAATAATTTCCTACCTTCATTATTTAGCCAAATTGATATTTCGTTAAATGATAAATTAATTAGTTCTTCATCAGGATCTTATCCTTATCGTGCATACATTGAAACATTATAAAATTATTCTTATGATGCTTCTCAAACTCATTTAGCATGTGCCATGTGGCATAAAGATACTGGAAAACAATTTAATAAATTGGATAATACAAATGCTGGTTTTGAAAAACGTGCTAATAAGGTGAAGATTAGCAAATCTTTTGAAGTGTACGGACGTCTTCATACTGATATTGTAAGTTTAGATCATATGCTTCCCAATAAAGTAAGTTTACGTGTAAAATTATACGTAAAGATAACTTTTGCTTAATGCCTCCTGAAAATACAAGTTATAAAGTTGCACTTGAGGAAGTTATTCTTCATGTGCGACGTATTGATGTAGCTGCAGATTTAGCTGTGCGATTAAATACGCGAATGGCTTCAGAAACGGCCAAGCTACCTCTCACAAGAGTAGAAACAAGATCTTATACTATTCCTGCACAAGTCAAGTCTTACATCCTTGATAATCTCTTTCTGGGCAATGTCTCTAAAGGCCTGGTTATTGGTTTCATTTCCAACACACCCTTCAATGGGAAATCACATCTTAATCCATATGAGTTCCGAAACTTTAACGTTAACAAACTGCGATTACATGTCGGCTCAAAATCGTTTTCTCCCAAACCCCTCACTCCTGATTTTAATAATGATTTATACCTTGTAAGTTGCTGTACTCTGATATCAGGTACTGGTATATATTATCAAAATTATTCACATACTGTTACTCTTGAAAAATATCCTAATGGATATGCTCTGTATGCTTTTATTCTATCTTCAACAGGAACTTTAGATGATAACACATGGGATGTAGTTGCTGATTCCCCTGTAAATTTAGAAGTATCATTTTCAGAAACTTTAACTGAACCGGTTACATGTATTGCGTATGCACAATTTGATTCATTAGCACAAGTAGACAAAGATATAAATATTTATACTGATAACACCTTCTAATTTATTCAGTTGAGTACAATGAGGGTGGTTGTACACTTCTCCGCTTTCCACGATAATGATGATGAATTTATTGTATAGAAACTAACAATTGTAAATCCTGACGTTCCCTTTTTCAAAATTGGATATTTAAACCACCCTATCCATTAAATAAGTTGTCTGAGCCAATCATAAGTACAAACATCTAAGTGAGAATGTGTATGGCATTACCTGGCACGAAGGTAATGTAGAGTATTCACATCTTAAGGAGATACTTCAATCATATTGTTCAATTACTACCAGTATTTACACATATGGAATAACTAGGAAGAGTTTTCTTCAAGAAATTCTTCAAAGAAATGTTACAAATTTAGAAGAAATACTTTCCAAAGTATACTGCATTAAGTTTTCACGTTCACAACTGTGCGCATAACAAATATACAATACAAGTGGTGTTCATGAAGCATTACTACATAGTGAATATGTAAAAGTGTATGATTATGTTTTACATGTGAATAAGTGATAATTACATGTCTCTAAACTACTACAACTAAGAAAAAATAATCATCAACATGTATAGTGACGAATTGTTAAAAGCGTTGGTAATTGATAAAGTGACTGGTGCAAGTGTTACTGGAATTTACCCTATGGACAAACTTCCTGTAATGGTAAAACCACCTGCTGCACTTGTAATTAAACTTGATACATCCTATTCAAATGGTTCGCACTGTACATCGCAGTGTACATCGTTGAGGAAAAACATGGTTTCTATTTTGATAGTCTTCCTATGGACATTCCCAATGAAATAAAAAACTTTTTATCAAAAAATACTAAAATATATTTTACAAATAGTCAAAAATATCTGGAGGATGATTCTGTGTTGTGTGGATATTTTGTTTTATTCTTTTTGCATCATATTATTCACACTCAAACATTTCAAAAGTGTTTAAATAGTTTAACAAGAAAAATTTGAAAAAGAATGATGATATTGTTTATAACCATGTAACAAAATTTTAAAAAGAAAACACAAATATATATATATATATATATATATATATATATATATATATATATATATATATATATATATATATATATAGACATTTTTTAAAATTTTTTATTATATACATACAATTTTTTATTTTTTTATTATGTACTCCCATGCGCAAAAAAAATTGCGCGTATACTGTAACTCACGATTTTTCTCAATTATTTCATTTTCCTTATGTTTATGGGTAAAATTCAGTTATTAGTATGTGGAGATAATAGAAAGCAAGCCATCTAAGGATATATTTCCAAAAACTATAATAAAATAATAAAAATATAAGAAAAAAACAAAATTATGTTCGGTTTTGTGTATACGGGCAATAATGTTTTCGAGGGAATTTTTGGAGTAGCACAGCACGATTGTAGAGGGAATTACAGAATTGGTAACAGAACAGGGGAACAGTTGAATCAAGGAACAGGAAAGTGGTGTAAAATATTGCATTTATTGGCTTAAATCTAGGGTGTAAATTGTCTGCCAAATATAAATTAGTTTCTGTGACCAAGATGTTTTACGGAAATATATAAACAAAGAGAAAAACTGTTGCCTTAAGTTTGGAAGTGACATGCTCTATAGCCATGAGCATTTATTTCTTAAGAAAAAGATAAGCAACAAAAGAAAGTCTGTGTGGTCGAGTGAGTAGAGTGACAAACTAGTAATTCTTATACTGTTTTGACCCCAGATCGAATCTCATCCGATCCTGTTCAAGTTTTTTTTTTTTTTTTTTTTACGAAACATTATAGAAGTGTATAATTTGTATGTTAATAAAAACTGAAACAATACAATAAAGAAATAACTTTTTGTTTCCTCTGATGACGTATTTATTTAGAATTAGTGTACTATTAGTAATAGCCATTGGTTTCAGTTTATGCTGTTATATAGCTTCTTTTATCATCCTCTTTTCTTGAAAAAAAAAACAAAAAAAACAAATTTGTCTCCAATAAAGTATGAAAAATATATATAGACAGAAACAGACATCTTAGTATCAAACGTGATTTATCGTAATGAAATAAACAAGTTTCCCGTTTAAAAAAGAAAACTATAGAAAATCATTGAATTTGGTTTTTAGGTTTTTAGCATGCTATATATATTCTTTATAAGGCAAGATGTGCGATCATACCCACAAATTTAGCTAGTGGGTGAAAGATGTTTTCGGCACAAATATTTTACAGGTCTACCTGCATGAAACACCAATACGCCATGGTCTTGACCTTCGTTTATTTCACATTATTATCCGACATATCATAGCAGGTAAAAAGCAGCATCAATCGGCAAGAAAAACTGCAAGTTGTGGTCTTAGTCTGTTTTTGATGCTCCGGACTCGATCGCCTAGCACGCCCGTCTATACCTTGACTCATACGTCTATCATTCAGTGCAGGAACATATCCATCTTTACTTTTCGGAGGGGGCCCGACACGAAAGCTCGTAAGCACGTAATTCTAATGTTTCAAAAATATCAATAATAATAATAATAATAATAATAATAATAATAATAATAATAATAATAATAATAATGCAACAGTTCTGTATTTCTCTTAAACATTTCTTACTTTTCATTTATGAACCGGTCAAACTGCATTCTAACAGAAACGAAATCAAAAAAATATTTTCTAGAGACATGTAAGGAAAACTGTCTGCTACGTATATCACATAACAAAAATAGCAAATGGCAATGAGTGTATCGTTCTAATACAGTAATGTTATAAACAGAACGGAAACGAAATTGTAATCCCATTTAAAAGTGTTCTTTAATTCCACCTGGTATCAATGGCATTACGGTATATTCTTACAAGTAACACTTCCCAAGTGTAACACTCCGATTTTGATAAAATTTGACAGGCAGATACTACACATAAAATAAACGAATACATGTTTTTTTTATTTTCTGCGGAAAAACGGTTTTAGGGGGCAAAAGCCCTCACCCAAAATTTTGAAAGTTAACGCCCGAAAGACAAAAAAAGTGGACCAAAGTGAACGAAATTGTGCACAGATATGGCAGACGTAAAATGAAGGAATACGTGTTTTGTATTTTCCTGGAAAAACGGTTAGGTGGGGCACAGACCCCTCCAAACCTTTGATCATGAAATATCAAAAGTGCTAGTAACAATATGTCTGATGTGTTTAAAGGACGAAGAATTCCAACGACACTTTGTGTATGGACAACACGCAAAAACTAAACGAATACCTGTTCTTTTATTTTCTGCGGAAAAATGGTTTTAGGGGACAAAAGCCCCCATCCAAAATTTTGAAAGTTGACGCCCGAAAGGCAAGAAGAAGTGAACCGAAATGAATGAAATTGTGCAAAGATATTGCAGACGAAAAATGAGGGAATACGGGTTCCGTATTTTCCTGAAAAAAAAAAAGAAAAAAGAAAAACGTTTGGGTGGTACACAGACCCCTCCAAAACTTTGATCGTGAAATATCAAAAGTGCTAAGAAGTGCTTAAAGGACATGAAGAATTTGAACGACACATTGTGTAGGGACAATACGCAAAAAACAAACGAATACGGGTTTATTTTCTGCGGAAAAATGGTTTTAGGGGGCAGAATTCCCCACCCAAAATTTTCAAATCGTGCATAGATATTCTAGACGTAAATTGAGGTAATTGTGTTTCGTATTTTCCTGGAAAAAAAGCGGTTGAGTGGGGAACGGACCTTCTAAGCTGTTGATTACGAAATATTAAAAGTGCAAATAAGTATACGTCAGAAGTTCCTAAAGAGTATGGAGAATTGCAACGAAACTTCGTATAGGAACAATTTGCAAAACAATAAATGAAATGCGTTTTAATATGTACGACAAAACAGTGTTGGGGCCTAGAGCCCCTCCAAAAGAAAAAAAGTAAATATTACCGTAAAAGTGCAGGAAGGAATGGACCGAAGCAAATGAAAAAAAAAAAATGAAATGAAATCTTTGAGTTTTACGTCCCACGGTTATGCCGGTTAGGCTAAAGGAGACGGTGATTATGAGAAATGAATGAAATGGTGGAATGAAGAAAGTGGGAGGAAACGGGAGAACCCCGAGAAAACCCACGCACACGGTGATTGTCCACCACAAAGTTCACTTGGCGGGGGCTGGGATCGAACCCGGGACCCCAAGCACCAGAGGTGAACGCTCTACCACTGAGCCACCGCGGCCCCCGAAGCAAATGAAATTGCGTGTAGATATTGAATAGACTGTATGTAAAATAAGGACTTTCGTGCTTTTAAGATGTCCCTATCAATTTTGGCACATCAACAACAAACAGGAAATTAATCGGCACGTGTTTTTGTTTATGCGGAAAAACATTATAAGGGTTAAAGTTGCCTCGTGATATACTACAAAATACGCTAACTGTTTGTGCTTGTTGTTGATCTGCCAAATTTGAAGAAATCTGATGGAGACGCTTGTGAAACACGAGAGGCTTTATTTTTCATATCCAATATCTACAGACAATTTCATTCGCTTCGGTCCTCTCCTTCCGACACTCAACGCCTCGGTCCCCTCAGCAGTTTTTTTTTTCTTTTCAGGAAAATACGAAGCACGTATTCCCTCATCTTACCTCTACAACATTTGTGAACAATTTCATTCAGTTCGGTCCATTTCTTCTTGTCTTTCTTGCGTCCAATTTCAAAATTCTGGGTGGGACCTTTTGTCCCCTAAAACCGTTTTTTCGCAGGAAATAAAAAAGCCGTATTTGTTTATTTTTTGCTTATTGTACTAACACAAAGTTTTGTTCCAATTCTTCGTGTAAATTTAGGCACTTCTGGCATACTGTTATTAGCACTTTTGATATTTCATGATCAAAGGTTTGGAGGGGTCTGTGCTCCACGTAACCGTTTTTTTTCCAGGAAAATACAAAACACGTATTTCCTAATTTTATGTCCGCAATATCTGTTTACAATTTCGTTCACTTTGGTCCACTTGTTTTTGCCTTTCGGGCGTCAACTTTCAAAATTTTGGGTGAGGGCTTTTGCCCCCTAAAACCGTTTTTCAGCAAAAAAATAAAGAAGCACTTATTTGTTTATTTTATGTGTAGTATCTACGTGCCAAATTTTATCAAAATCGGAGTGTTACACTTGGGAAGTGTTACTTGTTAGAATTATAACAACAACGCATTGTCCACAGTTTGGACACTCACTCAAAGTAATCTGACATAAAAGAACCTCAAAAGGGAAAAAGTAGGTTTATTAAAATGTGCTTGATGTTTGGTAAGTACAGCTTCCAGGACCTCACGCTGGATACGTCACTGAGTCAATGCATTGTATTTGTTTCTTGCAAAACATGATAATTAGATGCGTAATATGTAAAATTATATCATAGTTTGACTTTTAATAGGGCTTTCCTTAATACATCCATATTATCCGGCGTTCTGCCTGCCTGTTTCATGTCGGATAAGCGAAACTCTACTGTATTTTCAAAGATAGCATATACACAGGGGCTAGAGGTCTCCACGGGCCGGAATTTTTAGAACGGACCCGGCCCGTCCCCTTTAATTTATAATCTATAGGCATTAGCGGATTAAGGGCGGAGCCAAGGAGCCCAGGCTTCGGGCCCCAAGCTCAGGGGGCCCTTTAAAATCCCTCTGTTTAATACTAAAATATAGTAATCAACTTATTATATTATAGGCTTCAGACCGATGCTATTTTTTTCCCCGCTCGTTACGCTCGCGGTATCGCTAGATTTATTTCTATCAGCAGCATTTACCTGTTAATAATGAATGCAATTATTTAATTGTTAATAATGAATTTAACTAAACTAATTATTCTAAACTTGGAGCACATTCAAATATTACAGCATAGTTCTCGGTAGTTCCATATGCCTATGAGGCTGTGGAAGGCAGAAAAGAAAATTTATGCACTGGAACTATTCTTAACATAGGGCCCCCTTAAAACAGTCGGTTCTAGGTCCCCAAAAGCCTCCATCCACCCCTGTCTATAAGCAATATTTCACGAAAAGCTGGTATTTTTTTAACAAATGTGTTCGTCATCAAGTTTTCATAAAGTAGTCCCTTTCTCCTTTAAGTAATTTCAGAGCCCACGGTGTTTCAGTGGTAGAGCGTTCACCTCTGGTGCATGGAGTCCTTGGTTCGATCTATGCTCGCGCCAAGTGAACCTTGTGCTGGACAAACACTGTGCGTGGGTTTTCTCCAGGTTCTCCCGTTTTATCCCACTTTCTTCACTCGATCATTTCATTCATTTCTTATCATCACTGTCTCCTTTAGCCTATCCGGCATAATCGTGGGACGTAAAACTTAAAGATTTCATTTCAAATCATTTCAATCAAAAAACAGTTGCAGGAAGTATGTAATTTCGAATAAAACAAACTACTATATACAATTCTGAGTATATTATTCTTTTATGAAATTCTCGCGAACCTTATTTCTAAATCGAAGGGTAAGAAGACTAAATTCACTCTCTTATTATTATAGATCCATTTCAATTGAAGAAATTGGAATAGTTGAAAAAAAAAAAAAACATACCCTATATTCCAGTGTGCCACAATCGGTATAACGCGGCACACTGGTGTGTCCAGCAAAGTGAACTGTGTGACGCAAACTTTTTCCTATTATTTGCAAGAATATTTGTCGAGCTTCTGTTATTTATTATTATTATTATTATTATTATTATTATTATTATTATTATTATTATTATTATTATTATTATTATTATCAACGATTCTTCCATGGATCAGCTGTCTGTAAGCAACCACAAGTATCACATTGAGGGAATGAGTATAATTATTTACTTTAATAGTAATACAAAATCTATTTGCTTGTATATCCTACCGGGAATAACTGCATCCGTCTAGAAAGCTAGAACTAACAACAAAGGGATCCGAAGTTGTGACCACACACCGCCCCAAATCGTGAGTGCCACAAGTTCCCTTCTACGCCTTAGCACAATAAGGGCTGTTGCGTTCAGGGAGAGAGAGAAACAACTTAATTCCATTGCAGTTATATGCTTATTAAATGTTAACTTAACAACAAAGGGATCCGAAGTTGTGACCACACACCGCTCCAAATCGTGAGTGCCACAAGTTCCCTTCTACGCCTTAGCACAATAAGGGCTGTTGCGTTCAGGGAGAGAGAGAAACAACTTAATTCCATTGCAGTTATATGCTTATTAAATGTTAACTTATATTTATAAATTATGTAAGTGATCGTATCGTTTTCTGTTTATTATTATTATTATTATTATTATTATTATTATTATTATTAATTCTTATTATTATACATTTCTTATTATGTTGATTGCCATATGTATGGAATTCCATACACACGGCTCTCCTGTGCAGTAGAGCGTGATTATTTTCCGTACGCAAACAATATAGATATTCCAAGTTTGTTGTGTTCGTTCTATAGCTGTGTATGTAATTAGATACATATGGCGTAGAAATCAAAATTTAATGTCCATGTCACGTATATGCAAAACCATACACAAAGACATTTATGAACAAAGACATTGAGTTTGAGTTTAACGTCTCGCTCAGCAACGAAGCTATATGAGACGTCGGCCTACTGATTAAAGTGGACTCCGAAGCACGTGAGCTCTCGCCGGGAATCGAAGCCGGGTCTTCCATGCCAAAGGCGCGTACGCTAACCGCTTAGCCACTAATGAGCTCATGAAGAGAGACATTTAAAACAAAGGCGTAAACAAAGATGTGTGATGTGATTTTGAGTTTAACGTCCCTTTCAGCAGCGAGGCTATATGAGACGTGGACCTACTGATTAACGTAGAATCCGAACCACATGAGCTCCCGCCGGACGAAAACAAAGGCCTTTGGAATTGACAATAATCGTTTGGACATTTCAGTCGCACCTACCTAATATTAACAACATTTCTACGATAATTTCGTAACATTGTATTATTTCTTTTGTTGATTAGCTTGGCTAGGCTTATTTAAACACTTTTTTCTTTGCACCGACGTGTCACATCTCTTGGATGAAAATACACTAGCTCTCACTGGAAATCAAATCCAGAACGAATGCACTTGAACCATTTGACCACAACAAGGCATATTTAAAAAGAAGTTTCGATTTTGTTCGGAAAATTGTGATTAGGTGTAACATTAAAAAATATATTTAAGAAAGGATACGGAGCAAACGCACTGTACTTTCTCGCTCGAATTTTTTACACTGACTTATGTTAGGCTGTAACTATTATTGAAACATTTATTTGGGAAATTGCGAATAAAATAATGTTTTGGAAAACTTTGCTAGAAGAAACTTCAGGCCCAAAAGTAAAGTACCCATTGGTCATATTTTCGTTAGAAATAATTTGATCCATTAACTATAAGCAAAAGCGTCTGAGTAATTTCTGAGAAAATCATGAAAAAAGTCACCCCCAAGAATAAATTATCCCTTGTGGATCTTTTCAGGACAAACGAGCTATGCTATATTGTTAGTGTTTTCGTAAAACATTTATTTATGAAATACGAACACAATCGCCTGAGTCGTTCTTGAGAAAATCGCAGGGTAAAACTTACTGTCAAAAGTAATATACCATTTCTAGTTTTTCCGGATGAGGGAATTATACCATATAGCTAGGTTATTTATGTCACATGTATTTATAAAAAATGAACAACAAAATCTCCTGAGTGTTTTTAGGAAGGTCATCGGGAAAAGCTTACCCCCAAAGGTAAACTCTTCTATATGTAATTTTGACAGTATATCGAGTAATTTTTAAGCAAATCGTCGGGAAAAAATTCACTGTCAAAGTATCTCTTTTGGATTTTTCTTTTCGGAACAAGCGAGTTATACCATATTGTAAGATTATTACAGAAAATATTTTACTGAAATTAAAACAAATTTGTATTAGTTATTACTGAGAAAATTGTCCAAAAAAATTCAACCCTTGAGAAAACCACTTCCTCTGTATGTTATCGGAATAAACGATTTATGCTGTATGTTAGTTTATTAATGAAACATTTCTTTACGAAATATGAACAAAATTGCCTGAGGCGTTAATGGGAAAACTATCGGGGTAAAGCTCACCCTAAGATTAAGGTACTCCTTCGAACGAGTTGTTTGTTAGGTTATTAATGATACGTTTATTTATGAAATGTAGTTGAGAAAATTCTGCAAAAAGAACGCATACCATACAGTAAATTACACCATATATATTTTTTCAGAAAAATTATTCATATGCGGTGGAGATTCGTTAATAAAATATATATTTATAAAAAGTAAATAAAATCGTCACAGCTTTTTTACTTGAGAAAATTGAATTGTTTTAAATTTTAATCCTTCAGTAAATTACCCTTACTTTTAGATGTCGAAGGACATAAAATTCGAAAGATAGTATGTTATTAAAACGTTATGTCTAGAATTCGGTCCAGATACGTTGAACAGTATGGCCTCTATTTGAGTGCGTGTAAAAGCGTGACGAACCGAGAGACGAATAGATGGACAGACATCGAAAAATCATTTTTTCGGTATGTAGGAGCCATGTAACTTGAATTCATTGAAATCTGGTATTCGGTTTTTATAACTATAACCACACTTTCTTCTTTCGTCGCTCGAATGTGAAAACGAATAGGCCTACACCGACACGTAATGTGATAATTTGTAATCCCAAAAATTTAATTTGTTATGTTTAATGTGTTGTCACGCTAGAAAAAGAAGCTTATGCATGTTAGATCATTTTATTATCAGTTTTTCACGCTACTGTATAATTCGTTGGAAGGATTCGTGTTATTCACAAAGAGAGCTGTAAAATTTAGTTTTGTTTAAAGAAAGCATTCTTGATTTTTTTTACACAGACTTGCATTTGTTGCACTTATTGATATGAAACAAAAGGAGAGAGAGAGAGAGAGAGAGTCAATACTCTAAAAAGGAACACACACACACAGAAACACTAGAGCAGACAACGACCTATGGCTGTGATTGTGTTCGTCACGCTGTGTGTAAAGCTGCAGGTCGTGCTTGTTTTGTTTTTTACAGACACACTCGCAGTGAGTTGAAGTTTGAAGTTACTTCTGCTGTGTTAAAAAAACGGAGAGGCAATGATTAAGCATACCATACCATAAACTAAAAACAATCGCTATTAGTAATAAATAGTATGCTAATTCTGAATAAATACGTCATCAGAAAAACAAAAAGTTATTTCATTATTGTATTGTTTCGGTTCTTATTAACATAAAAATTATACACTTTCTACAATGTTTTGTAAAAAAAAATTGAACAGGATCGGATGGGATTCGATCTGGGGTCAAAACAGTATAAGAATTACTAATCCGTCACTCTACCCACTTGACCACACAGACTTTCTTTTATTGCCTATCTTTTTCTTAAGAAATAAATGCTCATGGCTATAGAGCATGTCACTTCCAAACTTAAGACAACAGTTTTTCTCTTTGTTTATATATTTCCGTACAACATCTTGGTTACAGAAGCTAATTTATATTTGGCAGACAATTTACACCCTAGATTTAAGCCAATAAATGCAATATTTTACTCCACTTTCCTGTTCCTTGATTCAACTGTCCCCCTGTTCTGTTACCAATTCTGTAATTCCCATTACAATCGTGCTGTGCTACTCCAAAAATTCCCTCGAAAACATTATTGCCAGTATACACAAAACCGAACATAATTTTCTTTTTTTCTTATATTTTTATTATTTTATTATATTTGTTGGAAATATCTCCTTAGATGGATTGCTTTCTATTATCTCCACATACTAATAACTGAATTTTACCCATAAACATAAGGAAAATGAAATAATTGAGAAAAGTCATAGTTACAGTATACGCGCAATTTTTTTTGCGCATGGGAGTACATACATTTTTTAAATTTTACAATATTTTTTTAAAAATCATATTCCTGCATTTGATTTACAAATCCTCATTACAATCTTGATAATAACTAACTAACTAACTCTATGGCCTATTGAACCCGGAGGTTCAATGCCGCGTTCACAAAAGCTCTCCACTGACTTCCATCCTTAGCTAACTGCATCCAGTTTCTACTTTGTATTCCAATCTCTGTGAGATCCATCTTAATTTTGTCCTCCCATCTGCGCCTAGGTCTTCCTAATGGTCGTTTTCCGATTGGTCTTCCAGTCAAGACTTTGAAAGCGTTTCTACTTTCTTCCATTCTAGCTACATGATCTGCCCACCTAAGCCTCCTAGACTTCACGACCCTAACAATGTTGGGTAAACCATATAAATTATGTAGTTCCTCGTTATGAAGTTTCCGCCATTCCCCATTCCCGTTCCTCTTGGATCCGAATATTCGTCTTAGGATCTTGTTCTCAAATACTTTCAGTCTATGTTCTTCCCTCAGAGTAAGCGACCATGTTTCGCAGCCATACAAAACAACAGGCATGATTACCGTTTTGTATATTTTAAGCTTCAAATTCCTCGATAGAATTCGCGACGACAAGAGGTTTTGAACCCAATAGTAACACAAATTCCCTGCTTTTAGTCGACATTTAATTTATTCGTGAATATGATTTTCCTCTGTTAATATTGATCTTAGATATTTGAAACTATCCACCTTATCAAAAGTATTATTTAATATTTTAACGCATCCATAATTTGCTGTATTCCGGTCCCGACGCACTTCCATGTATTTAGTTTTATCTGCATTTACTTCTAAACCCATGTCCCTGCAAGCGTTTAATAAGATCTCTGCATTTCTTTCTATTGTTCTCCTATCATCACCTATTAAATTTACATCATCAGCATATGCCATAACTTGGTGAATACCGTTCAACTCTAGGCCCTGGTTGCTATCTTTGATTTTCCTTATAGCGTATTCCAGAACGAAGTTAAATAATAATGGCGACAATGCATCTCCTTGTTTCAGGCCATTTTCGACGTGAAAGCTCGTGGACAAAAATTTTCCTACCCGGACTTTACTTTGGGATTCATTTAAATACATCTTAATTAATCTAATTAGCTTTCTCGGTATTCCAAGTTCTGTAAGAACGTTGTATAATGTTTCTCTCCTAACCGAGTCGTACGCCTTTCTAAAATCAAGAAATAGTTGATGTACCGTGGTATTGTATTCCCACTTTTTTTTCGAGTATTTGGCGAATGGTAAATATTTGGTCGATAGTTGATCGATTCCGTTTAAATCCGCATTGATAATCTCCAATAATTTCATCTGCGTATGGGGTCAGTCTTGCTAATAGAATATTTGAAAGGATTTTATAGGATGTTGACAGAAGAGAAATGCCTCGATAATTATTACAGTCAGTTTTAGGGATGGTATCAGGGCGAGACGAGACGAGACTTTGTACAGTCTCGGTCTCGTCTCGGTTGATAAGTAGCGGTCTCGGTCTCGATCTCGTCTCGAGTCAAAAATCGCCGTCTCGGTCTCGTCTCGGTCAATAGATGCTTGTCTCGATCTCGGTCTCGAAGGCCAAGTCTCGGTCTCGTCTCGAAAGTCTCGAAATAAATAGAATGAAATTAAAATTGTGAAAGTATTATTACGTACAGTCGGTCGTTTGCGGTTCTTACTTTCTGCCTTCATTCTTGACAGAATTATGGTATGATGTATTTCTTCGTAGCTAATTTGCTAGCGCTAATGCTTTCCATGCGTGTGTTCCGGGTTCAATCATCAGTGGGTATAACATACCTGGGATAAAGCCCTAATAGTAACCCATGTTTCACTTTCAGCAATAGACTTTGTCTCAAATAGCCTCAGTACTGCATATACAATTAAACTCTATTAAATTAACTCCAGTACTATACAGTAGTTTATTTACTTCCTTTGAATCAGAATTGTTCAATACCTCCTAACGGGTAACGCAACACATAGCAGCACAAATGTATTTAATCGTACCGAAATTGAAATTTTACAATTTCTCAGTTATTATCCAAAACACTCTGTTTTGATTGTGATTTTAAAAACAGAATATAACGTTCATTATCTTAACAAATAGAGTAAATTATTACTACCATATATTTTGTTTCAAATTGATCAATTGCTTTATTACCGTTTCATATCTCAGTGTTTAATTGACACTTTAAAACAAGCACTTCCTTAACCTTATGGTGGGAGCTACGGCACTCATCTTTGCTATCTGTGCACTCGGGTTGGATCACCAAACAAGTTAGATTCAAAGTCTTATGTTTCGTATAGTTCGCGTCTCACTTTAAGTACATTCTGTTTCTTATACAAGTTTATAATGTCGTAATGTATTATATAAACATATATCCAGTGCTGTAACATAGATTAAGCTTATTACTGAGTTCTCAACGGTGCATGGGGCCGCGGTGGCTCAGTGGTACAGCGTTCACCTTTGGTGCTTGGGGTCCCAGGTTCGATCCCGATTCCCGCCAGGTGAACTTTGTTTTGGACAAGCACCGTGTGCGTGGGTTTCCTCGGGGTTCTCCCGTTTCCTCCAACTTTCTTCATTCCACCATTTCATTCATTACTCATCACCGTCTCCTTTAGCCTAACGGCCATTCCATTCTTACGGACGGTACATTTTAGCTCACGATTGTAACAAAGAAACAAAATTCTAAAAAATATACAGGATTTTTTATATATCTTAAGATTGGTAGCTGGGCCCTTTTTATCTAACCTTATTTTTTAATAACAGAAATCGATTTTACCGTCTTTATGATGATCAGTAACTAAACTTACGGACGGGACATTTCTTGGACACATATTGTTAGAGACGTCAACTTGAGCGTCATTTTCTGCGAATTGCAAAATTTTAGCAAGCTTATTTTTTTCTGTTAGGTTTAAACTATTTACCTACATGTTACCTCACATTTCATCTGAGAAAATTTATATTTCACTCAATAAAAAAAGAGTCAGTAATCTTACGGACGAGACCAAGAATTATCTTACGGACGGGACAAAAAAATAATTGCTAAAAAGGGCTTCTTGGAACACACTTTACTGTCTGAACTGAGTTATTATCCACAAAAGAACTAAAACTAGACATAATGTTTACAGATTCGAGAAACAGAAAGGAATTATGCACTTGAACTCTTTTAAAAATTAACACAGCTACGTGTAACAAGTACATAGCATATTACTTTTTTAAATTTGCAATATTATTAGAAAACTACAAATATTCCGTCTGGCCTACGATATTAAGACAAGGAGATTGGACGAGACTTGTAACTTCACAAATGTTTTTCACTTGGATATAAACAGTTCAATTCACATTTTAAAATATTATCACGCACAAAAATTCAATAAAATCATTCTTCTCAACACCACCTTAAGTAACAACAATTGTTTGTTGTGTGTTCAATTTCTTCGAACACTTTAACCAATTTGGCTATTTTTAATGCCACTCTGCTTAACTTATTGGGGGTTATCACATTATTATCCGGAATCCGAGTAAATATCACTGAATTTCACTCGCACTTTTTTCGGACGGTCTTCAATTTCTTCACTTGGATCTAAATCTGAAGAGTATAGCTCAGTGTGCTTCCACACTTCGTAACAACTTGTCTCAGATAGAACAGTTCTTCCGGCTTCAATCTGACGCTCATCAACAGAGAGAAAATAATGTCGAGACTGAACTTGCGGCATAGAACAAACGCGGGTCCACCTTTTCTCGAGAATATCCCTGTGTTCACTCACAATTTCTTCACCAACGAAGAATAACTGAATTTCGTCGGGCTTACAAAGCTCAGTGCAGTATTTAAAAAATTCCCTTGCTCTAGAAACCTCCATTTGTCGAGACTTAACCCTTTCCTACACCATTCTCTTGAGTGTGCCTCCTACACCGCCCACGGCTCCTTTCCCGTGAGAAGTTGTAAAAAAGTTCCTCTCACCAGTCACCCCAAAGTCATTTTTTATCATACACATGTTTGCCAGGGTAAATTTATTTTTGAACTCCTTAGCACAGCCATCTGAGAAAACATTCATATGCTCAATTTTGTGTTTTGCCTTTAAGTCAGTAATTAAAGTTTTCAAGAAGACCCACACACAGGACTTGCCGTGGCTCGTATGTTGCTAATAATCGCATAGCACTGCTTTGAATTCTTCATCCAGGCCACACCAGGAAAAATAGTGACTTGAGTTTGGTTTCAGTGTGCACTCTGTATTTCGTCTTGTGCCACACAGGAATAATTTTCTGCAAAATTTACTTGCAGAACAACTTCACCACACTTCAAGTTCTCTTTTTTCATTTGAAAGTAAGATTCTTGGGTCATCTTAACAAAGCAGTGAGTCTTAAATTTTAACAAGCTTTCTCGTATCACATTTACTGCATCTTCAACAGTCCCATGGACAGTACAACGAGTTGGGTGTCCGTTCACATCAACCCACTGCTTCCAAAAAAATTTCTCCACTTAAATCACAATCACTACCAACGAAAGCTGAAAGATCTGTTGTACAAAGCTGGCAGTTTCCAGTCATGCAATTTTCGTTGGTCACATCACAGCAAAGGCCTTTAAAATCTTTGGCGGTTTTAGGAAAACCATGTATTGCCGTGACCAGTTCACTCACAATGAAATTGAAGTTCACGTGAAGCTTACAGACACAAACATTATGTGGCATATTAGAACTAAGCATAATATGTGTTGGTCTCAATTCGTAGAACTTACTTTTCTTTACTTTAATTTCAGGATACTCTGTACGAAACAAAGCAAATGTTTCTTTTACTGTCATTAAAAGGTGTCTCTTTTGTTTTTTAATTTTTCCATTATCAGTTTTAACGCTCTTGAAATCGCGCTTTCCAGGAGCTTGCCTACTTATGTCGTCACGGCTGTAGAAATCTTGAACCTTTTGTATAGTTTCATTGCTGAGGATTGTAGCCCCCTTTTCAGTGATGACAACAAATAGTAACTGTATCGAGTACTTCTTACGGACGGGACAAGTTTTCTTAATTCGTTAATTTGTTAAATATGAATCACTGGTTGATCACACTTTGAAATTAAATTGAAATTACATTTCTTCCTCCACATATGTATTTTCAGAACGTTATTATTATTCTACAGAACATAAAAAGAACTTCTTTACCATTTTTCTTACGGACGGGACATCCAAAACACTTTTAAGTGCTGAGCTATTTCTAGGAGAATCAGAAGTGATAATCCACTGCCGAACACTGCATCACACACACAACAGACAATGACTTTTTCCCTCCAAGCGTTTCTTTCTCGAAGTCAATAACATGGATAAATAAGTGTTACCAACAAACGTCTGAAATATTTCCCGGCAATGCACAGGCAGTTCAGTAAATTCAAACTGCCAAAATTGGACAAAATAAATTTTAGTTGCAAGCGTTTATTTATTTTTCACTCAATGATACACATTCTTCGCTAACTTAAGGCATATTTTCAGTTAAATACCAACATGAAAATTTCACTACAAGGTTTACTTTTGCATGGAATGGCCGCTAACCGGCATAATTGTGGGACGTAAAACTCAAAGATTTTATTTAATTTTTTTCTCAGCGGTGCATGTGATCTTTATTCGAGAAAACTAATTATGCGTTCATTACGCTGAAATTTTATATTCCTTGAAAATTACTTGCGAAACTTGGACATACATATTATGTAAGTATAAAGGTAATTCGAGCTATATGTATCTATTTTCTCTGTCCCGGCAAAACAAGTTATTTTTAACTTTCTAGTTTTTTTTTTTTTTGTATTAATTTTCGTAGTTCTGCTGCATATGAAGGATCAAATTTGTTTTTCGCGGTATGAATTTCGTTAAATTTTGGATCTGATTTTACCCTACCTTACCTGGTAAAAGTTATATATATATACTTATATATATATATATACTTATATATATATACTTATATATATATATATATATACTTGTTATATATATATATATATATATATATATATATATATATATATATATATATATATATATATATATATATATATTTGGTCTAGGAATTAATTCGTGCGGTTGGACAAGAGATGGCGCAACGAACGGAACGTCCCACAGTTCCGTGTATCCACACATGTGTTGCAAACCCCTGTCATTACGTATCGTTCGTAGTATAGGGCAGTGGATTAAAGCGTCAACAACACCAGTTTGTAGTTAAGTGAACATGGCGCAATTTGTGCCTGATAAAGTGTTTTTGCGGGGTGTCCTGCTGCATTACTTTAACATGCAGAAAAGTGCGACTGAAAGTCATCGTATTTTGGTGGAAGTGTATGGTGACCATGCTCTAGCTGAGCGAACGTGTCAGAAGTGGTTTGCACGGTTTAGAAGTGGTGATTTCGGCTTGGCAGACCAAGAGCGAGCTGGACAGCCAAAAAAATTTCAAGACAAAGAATTGACAGCATTGCTCGAGCAGGATTCGTGTCAAACGCAGGAACAACTTGCAGCAGCATTAGGCGTTGATCAAACAACAGTCTCCAAACGCTTGAAAGCCATGGGAATGATTCAAAAGATGTCACATTGGGTTCCACATGAATTGAAAGACAGAGACGTTGAAAGACGAAAAACCATTTGCGAATTGCTGCTTCAACGACAGAGCAGAAAGGGGTTTCTGCATCGAATTATTACGGGTGATGAGAAGTGGATCCATTACGAGAACCCTAAACGAAAAAAGGCCTGGGTGAAACCAGGTGAACCAGGTCCATCACAACCAAAACGAGATATTCACTGTGCAAAGGTTATGCTGTGCATATGGTGGGATATGAAAAGTGTGGTGTACTATGAGCTGCTGCAACCGGGTGAAACTTTGAATGGAGAACGTTATCGACGACAATTAATGCGTTTGAAGCAAGCTCTGGCCAGAACACGACCAGAATGGGAGAACAGACATGATAAACTTATTGTTCAACATGATAACGCTCGCCCACATGTCGCAAAACCGGTCAAAACCTATTTAGAAAATGTCGGATGGGAAGTTTTACCCCACCCGCCGTATTCACCAGACGTTGCTCCTTCGGACTACTACTTGTTCGATTGCATGAACAACGATTTGATTGGACAGCGGTTTACTTCTTCAGAAGATATCGAAACATGGGTCTCTGACTGGATCGCTTCCAAGGATGAGGACTTCTTTCGCCACGGAATCCGTACATTGCCTGACAGATGGGCGAAAGTGGTAGCTAGCGATGGACAATATTTTTCTTAAGGTATTTATGTATTTTGTGTTTGTACTACAGCTTCAATGTGTGCGTACCAACCGCACGAATTAATTCCTAGACCAAATATATATATATATATATATATAGATAGATAGATAGATAGATATACATGAACTTTAGAGGTAGACTATGCTAAGTCATTTTTTGGTCGAAATTGAGTTAAGAATACTTTTTTAATAGACCATGTTCTTTCTAGTGATGTAACAATATAAGTCTAAAAGCATCCTATTACTTTGTAACTTATTAGTATAGTTTGAAAACAGTACTATAGGTCTTACTTAAGGAACTGGGTTTTCGCTTCTCTTGTAAAAGTACGAAATTATGACTTGGTTTAGTTTACCTCTGAGGTCCAGATATAATAAAATCATAGCCATAATCATAATCAACTATTGTCAATCCACTGCTGGATGAAGGTCTTTCCAAGTCTTCTCCACAACTATCTATCTTGAGCAATTCTTTTTCAGGTTACTCCCCAGTTGTTCCTGATTTCGTCAAACCTTCTTGTATTAGGACGCTTCCTAGGCTGTTTTTATCTCGTGGTATCCTGTCTAGAATTGTTTTTGTTCATCGATCATAATTTCTTGCAATATGTCCAGCACACTTTCCAGCCCATATTAAAATTATTCAATTAGTACCAGTCATTAGTTACCAAATAATTCATTTCTACTGCATATATTTGGCCTACAAATAGTTCAAACCCGCTACTTTTGGAGCACAGAGACACTACTTTTTGATCTTCGAATCTGGCAACACTGACTCAATGAATTAAATCAACACAATGTGAGGACCTCCATTTGGTCTAGCGGTTAGCACGCTTGACTTCGGTTCGCGTGGTCCCGAATTCGATTTCCAGTGGGGGTACAGTTGAACGACCGAAGTGGTTCGGTTTCCATTATAATCATTAGCACCACGTCTCCTTTAGGCGCCCTAGTATAATCATGGGACGTTAAACTAAAACAAACCAAACTAAAAATCAACACAATGTGTATTACTAATTGTAAGTCCTTGAATAATTGCATATAGCTATATGGTATGGATGGAGTTTGAGGTGGTCGGTTGTCAAACTAAAACAAGTGAAATGTAACTAAGGTGTATTTAGAACTTTTAATTAAGTATGGTTTTGTGTACATCAGGACTAAGGCTTAGGGGAACGACTAGTGTTACTGAAAAGTTATCAGTTACATTTAATTTCAGTTACAATTTGCATTTACATGTATTGCCGGAACGAAAACTTTGACATTAACAGTATAAATAGCCCAAAGACTATGAAAAACGTCATCTTTTGAAACCATTCTTGCACCATAAAGCAAATTACGAGCTATTAAAATATTTTGCAGCTTACGTTATTTGCACTTATTTAGAATAATATTTAGCAATTTATTTAAGTTGGCAACACTGCTTAAAATAATGCAACTGCAACTTGTTTTAATTAAAACAACCAAAAACTATTGTTGTAATGTTATACAGGGTGCGGCACGTAAAACCGGCCCGTCGTAATATTCTGGTATATTGTGTTTTTGGCAACACTTAAATAATCTACCTTCCTACCAAGAGATGGCGTGTCGAGGTCGGGTCGACTTACGTGACCTGCAGCAGTCACGTGCAGCCGCAGCCAGTGATACTTGTCGAAACCAGTTGAGAAAAAGGCCTCGTTGTGTTAAGCCGGGTGAGTGTCAGTGTGTGATAATGCCGTATTTGATACCCGAGCGTGTTGCCATTGTTGAAGGGTTCATTCTCACTGGATCTTTTGTGAAAGCAAAGAATTTGTTTCGGGAGAAATTTCCAGGACGTTCTGTGCCAGCAAAAAGCACCATTCAGGAATTGATTGAAAAATGGCGGCGTACAGGATCGGTTTAAAATGCTCCCAGGAACAGACGACCATCTGTCTGCACACCTGAATTAAAGATGCAGGTAGAGGAGATAATGACAAGAAGTCCTCGAAAGTCAACCAGGAGATTGAGTCAACAGGTTCATGCGAGTGAGAGAAGTTGCAGACGTGTTTTAAGGGGACTGAAGTTAAAACCGTACCGGATAAGTGTTGTGCAAGAACTGAAGGAGCCTGACCTGCAGAAGAGGGTGCATTTCTGTTCATGGCTGTTGAGCAATGTTGCCAGTGTTTTTTTGGATCCACTAATGCTCATCATGAGTGACGAGGCGTGGTTCCACCTGTCTGGGTACGTAAATTCCCAAAACAACCGGTATTGGCCGACAGAAAATCCACACGCAATCCACCAGGTACCCTTGCATGATGAGAAGTTTGATGTTTGGTGTGCCATTTCCGCCACACGCGTTATTGGGCCCATATTCTTTGAGACGACAGTGAACAGTGACGTGTATATGGGAATCCTGGAGGAGTTTTATACACACTTGACCAAAGAGGAGCGTCAGTTATGTTACTTTCAGCAGGACGGTACAACATGCCACACATCAGCTGCATCATTGTCCCTTGTGCATGAGATTTTTACACCAGAGAGGACAATCAGCAAAGGCTTGTGGCCTCCTCGGTCACCAGACTTGTCCACGTGTGACTTTTACTTATAGGAACTGTTAAAGGGAAGAGTATACGAAACAAATCCACACACAATTGAAGAACTCAAGACCAGGATCCAGGATGTCACCAATAGCATTACAACACAAGAACTGACAAGGGTATATATGAATCTCCTCAATCGTGCTCACATGTGTGTTGAAGTGGGCGGAGGACATTTTCAGCACCTGTTGTGAAGGCTGCTGTGAAGGTGAGTAGTCATATTCAATACATTACATTTCATTTTATGTGTTCACTTTACGGACCGGTTTTACGTGCCGCACCCTGTAGAAGCGAACTAAAACAACAATCATTATAAAAACTTAACACAAATGCGTTATTTTAAGCAATAGAACAAACACTATCCATGTGTTTGATATCTCTGAAACGGTTTGAAATAACAATTGTTGTAAATGACATTATGATCATTTAAGTCTTTTGGAAGCATCTACATGATGAGACATGATATATCAGCACGTTTTCGAAGTAAAGTCTTTAGAAAAAGTTAAATTTTTCATTTCCTGTAACTTTGTCTTCATTCATTCGAAATACATTATACCATGATCATAGTATTTGACGCTAAGATACAAATGATGCGCATTGCACCGTCTATGCTATTTGAGTTACTAGAGATCTCCAAAATGTTGATGTTAGTGATACTGTATTGTCCTTTGTTACACTGGATAATGTATGTGGTATTGTGGTTTTATTTAATATCTAAATTAGAAATAGGTAATACCTTACATAGTGCAATTTGAGAAAATATAACTTTATTTTGCGTTCGTAACACTGCTTGTTTATATATAGGCGCGGATCCAAGGGAACGGCTATAGGGGATAATACCCCTCAACGCTCCGGTATAGCTACACTGAATAAAATGAGCTTCAATCCTGCTTTACACTGAATAAAGAGGCAAACTATGGTTTAGCCCCTCCCTTGATCATATCCTGAATCCGGGCCTATATATATATATATATATAGGGTGGCCCATTTTAATCTTTCCACGGAAATATCTCGAAAACGGTTGAACATAAATAAACTGAACAAAAACTCAAATAGGAAATACTATGGGGCAAATCGAATGGTTATGTCATGGTGTCCTCCAGGGCCGCTCTTCAAGGGCACCCGGGGTCCAACTTTAAAATTTTAAATGGAAACATGAGGCGTGTGACACCTCGTTCGATAGATCTTTAAAAACTGAAAAGAAATGTGACAAAAGATTTCTTTTATATCGGTCACCGTTTCCAAAATGGCAGCCAAGATAATTATGTTACCTGTATCAGTTAATTGTCCAGTAGCACTCATATGAAAACGGTTGAACATAAATGAACTAAACAAAAGTTCAAATAGGAAAGCCATGGGGGCACATCGAGTGGTGTTGTCGCGGTGTCCCCAAGGGCCGCCCATCATGGGGGCCCAGGGACCAACTTTAAAATTTTAAATGGAAACATGGGGCAAGTGATACCTCGTTCGATAGACCTTCAAACACTAAACAGAGTTGTGACAATGAACAGAACAAAAAGTGAAACAGGAAAATGACATAAAGCACGTCGGATGATGTCGTGGTGACCCCCAGGGCCGCCTTTCATGGGGGCCCAACTTCAAAAGTGTCAATGGAAAAAACATAGGTCAATATTCTGATACAGGCACCATGTCTTGGCGGCCATTTTGAAAACTGTGACCCATATGAACAATCTTTTGCCAAAACGCTGGTTAGTGTATGAAGATCTATCGAACGAGGTATCACTTGACCCATATTTTAATTTAAAATTTCTAAGTTGGGCCTGGGCCCCCATGAAAGCCGGCCCTGAGGGGCACCGCGACAACAGCATTCGATTTGCTGCGTGGATTTAATATTTCAGTTTTTGTTTGGTTCATTTATGTTCAACCGTTTTCATATTAATGCTACTGGACGTCCATCTGATGCAGGTAACATATCTTGGGGGCTATTTTGAATACGGTGACCGATATGAAAAATCTTTTGCCACATCGCTTTTTAGTTTTTAAAATTTATCGAACGAGGTGTCACTCGACCCATGTTTCCTTTTAAGATTTTAAAATTGGACACAAGACCCCCTGGGGGCACCATGACATCGCCATTCGACCTGCCTCATGGTATTTCTTATTTTAGTTTTTGTTCAGTTCATTTATGTTCATTTATGTTATATTTAGATAGATAGATAGATAGATAGATAGATAGATAGATAGATAGATAGATAGAGGGAGAGAGAGAGAGAAGATTATATACAACAGCAGTGGATTTTGTTTCGGGAGAGGCTTGAGGAATGGGTAACAAACATTTGTGTTGTACGTGCAATGCGAAAAAATTATTACAAATTTATTACGGGAGGGGCTTGAGCCCGATACCTACCTCCTAAACACGCCACTGTACATCAGTCAACCGTTCCCATAATATCTCATACAGCAACGAAACAAATTTTGAGTAAAGGCAAAATAACTATCAATATTCGAGACGAGACTGAGACTTTCGAGACTGACCATGGTCGCGTCTCGGTCTTGTCTCGATTTATAGAGGTCTGTCTCGGTCTCGGTCTCGTCTCGGTATGAAAAAGTCCGTCTCGGTCTCGTCTCGGTATATAAAAGTCCGTCTCGGTCTCCCGTCTCGTCTCGGTAATTCGAGACGAGACCGATCGGTACCATCCCTAGTCAGTTTTGTCGCCTTTCTTGTGAATTGGAACGATGATTGATTCTTTCCACTCTTGTGGCAATTCTTCCTTGTTCCAGATGAGGAAAATGAGTTTGTGTATCTTGTTCCACAATTTTTCGCCTCCAGCTAAAATTAACTCAGCCGGTATTTCATCTACA
Source organism: Thermobia domestica (assembly GCF_964235325.1). Taxonomy (NCBI): domain Eukaryota; kingdom Metazoa; phylum Arthropoda; class Insecta; order Zygentoma; family Lepismatidae; genus Thermobia; species Thermobia domestica. Next base: position 130,236,440 of record NC_137464.1, read on the forward strand.
CCCGGAGATTTGTGTTTCTTTAATTTCTTTATAGCAGTTTCTACTTCTATTCGGTTGGGTTCTGGAATATACGGTCCTGCGGTGTGTATCTCCTTTTCTCCACGCACACTAGTTTCCGGTTGCGTGTTAAGCAAATCGTCAAAGAAATCTTTCCATCTATTTAAGACGCTATCCGTGTCAGTGAGAACTCTACCCTCAGATTTCTTTAATATATAAGCACGAGGTTGATAGCCTTTCTTAAATTCGTTGATTCCCTTATACATGTCGGGGATGTTTTTATTTTTACTATTATCTTCAAGTTCCTTAATTTTAGCTTTCAGAAAATCCCGTTTCTTTGTTCTAAAAGTTTTGGATGTTTCCCGCCTGATATCTGCGAAATTTTGTGTAGTTATGTCATTCGGAGTTTGTAGCCACCGTAATTTTGCCTGTTTTCTCTTCTCTGCTAGTTTTATGCATTCCTGGTCGAACCACGGTTTGTTCCTACGTATTTCCGCGTGTCCCGATTTTTCTTTTGCTGAAATTTTAATGCTATCTCTGATTTCAATCCAGGTATCCTCAACAATAGTGCACCCCGAATCTTCTAAGGCCGAGTATCTATTCGAAACTTCAATCTGGTATTTCTCTCTTACCTGGCTCTCTTCTAATTTCTTTAAATTGAATCTCTCCGTTTTCGGACAATGAATATTACCTTTATTCAACGATAACCTCTCTCGTATTATCCCTGCTAGCAGGTAGTGGTCAGTGTCATAATCAGCCCCTCTAAACGACCGGACATCAATTATGCTAGATTGCCTTCTTCTATCTACTAAAACCTGATCAATTTGATTATGTGTTTTCCCGTCTGGTGATGTCCAAGTGTATTTATGAATGTCGCGATGTGGGAATTTTGTACTTTTCACGATTAGGTTTTTGGATGTTGCAAAATTCACGAGTCTAACACCGTTGTCATTACTTTCCTTATGCAGACTTTCGTTCCCTATAATCGGTTTGAAAATATCCGCTCGTCCTACCTTCGCTTTGAAATCCCCTAGTAGCATTTTCATATGGTATCGCGGGAGTTAGTCAAATATCCGTTCCACTTCTTCGTAAAAACTGTCTTTTATATCGTCATCGTTGTCTTCAGTTGGGGCATGTACATTTAAAACAATAATATCACACCACCATCCCTTAACAGTAATAAAAGAAAGTCTGTCAGTAACAAATTCAACCCGTTTAATTGCTGGTAATATACGTTTATGAACGAAAAACCCTGTTCCTAACTGGTGATTTTATTTCCTTCCCCGTAAAAGAACGTAAAATTTCCGGAATTCTCGGATCCATTTCCTTCCCACCTAACTTCCTGAGCTCCTACTACGTCCATCCTGTATTTCTCTAACTCACTCGTTACGGATTTTAACGCGCCTGCCCTATAAAGACTCCTAATATTCCATGTTCCAAATCTCATGTCCATTTTCTTTTGCTGAGGTCTTGACAATCTTGATAATGCATTAGTTAATGCTATTGATCTTTCATATTTCCACCAATAATTCAACTGTTGTGCGTTACGATATGCACATCCTGATTTCTTTACAATATTTGTGTGAAAAGAACAATATTCATTAACTGTATTTCCACACAATTCATTTAATGAAGGATAATGTTTTGTTTCTAATTCAATAACATTATCTAATGCAAATATTCTCTTAATCCAAAGAGATTTCTCTAAACCTTTACAATAAAAGGTTGACTTCTTTGCACATAATTGATATACAAAGTTGCGTATGAATGATACAGTATATCCAGTTTTACTAGCTTAGTTCAAACCGTGTAAATTTAATTTCAGCCAATCAATTTGTTTTTGGCAACCTAATGACAATAAATTATATTCTATTGGCGATTTTACCAAACAAAGGAAATTCGCTGTATCATCTCATGCGCTTATTCAAAACTCACGAATAATAAACTCGTTATCAGACATTTTAAAACCTTGAATATCAATAATATATTGATGTACACATGGTAAAATTTCATTTGCGCGCTGAATGAAAAATGGTATAGTTTGACCAACAAATTCTGTATTTTTTTAAAGATCACAAGTTTTACGCGTAAAGCATATAAATGAGATTTCACTGTGTTCTTGTTGATACACTTCAAAAAATTCACCAAGAATTTTCTCAAGAGATAAGTACTTCGCTGCGAATGTTCCAGTATTATGAAGACGAGTGCAGTCACGAAGAATATTTAATTTGCATTCCAAGCATTCAATCGCATTATTCTCACGTAAGTATACTTTTATTGTTTTTAATACACAATTCACATTAATATTGTCAACATTTCATAATACACATGAAACACTAGCACTATTCGGATACATTTTTTCACTTTGGAATGTCCGATTTACGTCTGTCTTTTCTTAGTAGAACCTCTAGTAACTCCGGGTGAAAGTCTGCATTGTTTAATAATTCCAAATATGTTTCATAATTTTTTTCCCTTGTTAATATTCCAATAATACTTGTCTTGGCATACAGGTAAAACACATCTTCTTCATCAATAAGGCTTGCTATAACACTCCATTCACGCATTTCCAATTATTTTGGGTTACATCAATAGAATCATGAGCATAATCATGATAGGATCTTTCTCTACATCCATCGCATATTAATGTATCGTTGAAATCCCATTTTTCAATAGCGTTCTTTATACATTTTCGGTCCACTTTTTGACTATTACAACAACAGTCTAAACTCCAAAATCTTGACGTTCTTGATAATACCGGTGGTGATGAGGGTGGGGTTTCTGAAACTGTGAGGGTTAGTGAATCTATTGTGTCAATATCAAATTCTTTATCTGAAGATGATTCGTATAATTGTTTCAGCATCAGATGATGATGATGATGCTTCAATATTACTATTGCAATGATCCTTTTTCTCATACGACTGCATGATATATCTTTATATATTTTGTCTCTTATAACCTGTATTTAAAGTATTTTCATACCCTCAAGGTAAAGACGTGTTCTCATTATGCAGGACCAAACTTGTTTAGTAATGCGTTGGAGGCTTTCTTTGATGGCTACTCACCGTGGCGCCAAACTTGATTGGTAATGTGTCAACAGCTTTCTCTAATGGTACGTAGCACTACTGTCAACACCTTACACCAGCAACTGTCACCTCATCCGGGTTCCCAAAGCGCGCGAAAACCTCAGTTACTCTCCAGACCACGACCAAGAAGGGCCTCTCTGAAAACTGCACCGTATCCTCTTACAAGTTCTTAACAACGAGTTTCCAAAGGAAACAAATGAATGAATAAAAAATGTCCCGCATGAATGAAGTTTATTCCCTCCCATTTATAACAAGTATTATTATAAATAATACGAAAGAACAAATAATATGCTCACATAATGTTCGAGTAATCATTAGGGATCCAGGGTTCAAATCCTCTGTCCGAGTCTCCCTTATTCGAATAAATTATTATTATGGTGGAATTTTAATATTTTCGGTTTACACATATTTTAACAACGAACTTTTAAATGTTTCGGAACTTTTTATCTGTATAGGTTGTGGTCCCTGGGAGACCAAGGAGGACGGGGACCACTACATATGCATAAACCAGTGCCGTAATAATATCAAAAGCAGGAAGCGCTTTTCAGGGGCTATAGGAGGTCCCGGAGACCATATTTTAACAATTTTCAGAACTTTTTATCTTTATAGGTGCACTGTAACCAATAACCGTTAAAATAAGTGCCTCCTACCATGAAAAATATACGGTTTACCGTCTTTCTAAAATTATGGTAGGAGACTGTTTTCCTGTCACATGCTTGTGTCGGGCATGCGCATTGGAGAGAAAAAGCACATGTTCGAAGCGAGGATTGATGGCGCGTAGGTTCGGATGTGTTGTGCTTTGTTTTGTTTTGTTACTTTCTTTTGTTTGCTTGTGTATTTAGTGTGTGGTTTTCCGGTGTGATATATGCAGTACTATTTTTGAAGATATCCTGGAAATTCAACATTAATCAAGGTAATGTATGGAAAAACACCATGTTAATATTAGAACTTTGTTCGGTGACAAACAAAACTTTAGTTGGCTATCGTGGCAAGAGATCGCTCCAAAGTGCAACGATTCGAAACCAAGAAGCTGCTGGATGTATAAACTAACGTCTTATGATAATGTAGCTAAGTACGAGTGGTGGTGAAGCTAGAATTAGAATCACAATGTTGAAATATTTTTAAAAAAATAGGAAAAGTGTTTCGTAGTTTACAGTACTTAGTAGATCATTACATAAATTGTGTTGCATCAACTGGAATTTTTCATGTTACAGAAATAAAAGTATACTGTCACTCATGTGTCCCCGAAGGAGAGGCAGAGCGTCGCTCCCCTAGTTAATGAAAATGTATTCAATTTCTTAATACAAATAAAAAAAATCAAATGTAATAGGGTATATAGTAACCAGGGAGATGACTCCCCTAGAAAATTTTCATCGGGCGCCTATGCTGTCAGTATTTTTTCTGGATAAATGAATTGTTAGATTTGAAAAATATTTCTCTAAATGTTTTTATTTTTAATTTTGTTCTGAGTACCTATACTCTGTTCTGGTGTTTTGTTAATACATTTGAGCGTTTAATAAATATGCAAAAGTTCGATACTCTGGAAGTTTGATTTTTTTTTTTTTTTTTGGAGCATTGATGCCACTGTTACATAATTATGCAAACACGTATTTATTAATTTGGGATAGCGGATACTGGATACTGTAGGCAGTGTTGTGAGAAGTCATATGGTTTTACACTTGTTTAGTCGTAGTTCTGGTCATTCTAAGCTATGTTGTCAGGGTGCCTGCTTGGTTATCTGAAACCGTAATAATGCGACTAATCGAATGAATCACTGGTTAGAATATTTGAGGTCTATTAGTCTACTGGTACTCATAGCGAAAATACATGCGATAAAGCTAGTCTTAACACTGCAACAGAATATCGATTTATGAATATCTTAAAAGGACATGGATGTTTGTTCCAACTACATTTTCAAAGCGTGCGAAAACAGCTATAAAATTCAAGAAGTAGTCTTTTTTCGTATGTAATATCGAATCCTCTTCTGGGGTTTCGTTCAATACATGACAAAATTGGTAATTTTGAAAAGAAAAAGCAATGTATGTTCAAGATGATATCAGAACAAGGGTTCGATATTATAAACTAAGAATTAATTTCAATTTTATTCTTATGAATATTATACACCTCGTAAGTGCAACGCTTCTTTCGTTCACTTTTGTGTTTTCTTTAGTTAAGTAGTCTTAACACCAGTGGACCAGCGTGCACTCTAGTTGCATCTATCCAGGAAAACATATTGCTAGCCAGTGTGTGTACTGATACAGTTTCCAGCAATTCGATAAAACTTGGGTCAATATATATTGCCCAGCAAGAATTCTTACTGAATCTAGCAAGAGGGCACGCTGGACCGGCAAGGACCTCTAGATAGGGAATCGGTGTGATAATTACCGTAAATCATGTACGGTAATAACACACCTGTGCTTTTTTTTTTTAAAAAAAAAAAAGGATCCCTAAATTTTACGGTAAATTACCTTAAAATATACGGTACGAAATTTGTTTCTAAACACGGTCAATATTATTTTGCTTCTAAATATACGTGGACATATGCAAAGGTCACAAACTGTCATTTACCATTTTCCCGGAAAAAAAAAAAAACTTTTAGAAATCATGACACACTTTCTATACATTAAGAAACTTTCTCTTGATTGTGAAACATGATGAAATACATTACAAATAACAGGATTATGGAAAACGCGGCTTCCTTTGAAGGATAGAAAGAGAAATCATTCCTTAAATAGGTAGATTTGGGTAAGTTACTTGTAAAACTGTAACGCGTTACAAGTTACTTTACTTTCTCTTAAAATGTAACGTGTTAGTAACGCGTTACTTGCCTGAAAAAAGTAACTGTTACTTTACTTCGAAAGTAACGCGTTACTAACGCGTTACCTTTAGGTCCGAAACTTTGAATATGTGGAAAAAATCTTATTACTTCAGTTTTCCGTACTGCTATTACTACCGCTATTATTATTATTATTATTATTATTATTATTATTATTATTATATTATTATTATTATTATTATTATTATTATTATTATTATTATTATTATTATTATTATTATTATTATTATTATTATTATTGCACGTTCTGAATCGATTTGTGTAAATGCAAGGACAAATTTTTACTTGACAACTATATCAACATTTTAATGTAATGTAACATTTACTAAAATGCCATACTGCGTTACTCGTAGGGATGGGCACGAGTGAATTCGAGCAAGTTTTCTTTGAAACTCGATTCGACTAGAAACAGACATCTTTGAGCTCGACCCGAGAACTCGGCTTGAAAAATTTCCTCCAACTCGACTCGAATTCGGGTCGAGTTTCGAGCCGAGTCGAGTCAAATCTGGTGTATAGTTTCGAGTACTTTCTTCAAGTATCTTATATAGACTTAATTATCATCAATGGTACTACTACTACTACAACTTATTTTCTTCTTCTTCTATTATTATTATTATTATTATTAGTATTATTATTATTATTATTAGTATTATTAGTATTATTATTATTATTATTATTATTATTATTATAACAACACTGTGTATAAACATGAAAGATAGGCGGTTCATATATGAATACTAAAAAAGTAGTTGATTGCCAACCTCGGTAGTCGTGAAGTCTAGGAGTAAAGGACATTGTTCACTAGCTTCTGAATTTGGGTTGAGGGTCTAGGTTGAGTATTCGGGCTCGAGCCAAACGTTGTTAAAAGTTAAAAATTAAAAATACAGAATATAGAGAAACATTACACTACATCTAACGAAATGAGAACACATGAACTGGGGGTGAATCAAAATTACCAATAATTCTAAAATCGATATATGCTTTTTAAAGCTAGTTGTTCCAAACTCTATAATCAACGGGACTTTAGGATATGCAAACTGATCTAAAAGAACCCTAATATTACATACCATCAACATTACATCAATAAAGTAGGCCTGCTCATCAGAACACCGTTTATTCATATTAAACCCTTACTGAATGTCGTTCATTATGGCACCCTAATTGTTGATAAATATTTCCCGCCGGGGCACCACTTTACTTTTAAATTCTGTTCAGCAGTGGCGTACTTACGATTTTGTTTCGGTGGGGCTTTGCCTGAAAATTTGAAAATTCTACAAGATATTTTATATACTTTACTTTAGTAAGTAAGATTTCGGGGGAAGGGTCTTAAGCCCGGAAGTCCCACCCCTAAATAAGCCACTGCTGTTCACCATCATCTTCAGTTTTTAAGAAAAACTATTCTTTCAAATGTTCGAACGATAAAATATTTTCGTTCTCCATCTTTATAAAAACAACACTATTCAAAGTAAAATAGACTACTAGTACCATTGCACTCGTAGTTCACTCACTGAATGTATTGATTTGGAGCTGTCAAAATCTAAGACAAAATCTTCCAGGTGCTTGCAATCAGTACACGTGACTTCCCTGAGGCTGTCCTCATCTTCCAAAAGCAGCAAGTGGCACTATATTTTGTTATGTAAATAAACAAATCAAATTGTATCTATCAATTTATTTGCAAGCCTACCAACGTAAAGTTCGTACGGCGAAACGGGAAAATGCACATCGAGATTTCCCGTTCCGCCTTGCATTAAGATGAAAAGTGATAACAGGTTTTACATTAAAATTTCATTGCTAGAGGTCATAAGGCGAAACGGGAAAAGGCGAACAGTGCAGGAATTGTCAGTCACTGACATCGTTCATGCTCCATTGTTCCATTCTGAGAAATTCACTTACAGGAAAGAAACATTTGTCGTGCATATATTGTTGTTACTCATCCGAAATGTAACGCGAAAAAGTAACGCAAACTAGGTACGTTACTTAAAATTTTGTAACGCGTTACCGTTACAGTTACTTTGGAAAAAATGTAACGCGTTACTAGGAAACGTTACTTAAAAAGTAACGCGTTACTTGCGTTACGTTACTTCTCAAGACTGCAATGATATACGATAATCTTTTACCTGATATTTTATTGACATTTCCTACTGCTCTTTATACTATTCTTTCATAAATCAGTGACTTCATATTTGAGATACATTGTTTATATATTGATCACCTATGTATACTTCAATGATATAATCGTAAATCCCAATCAACTGTATTCACAGCGCGAAAATACACACGAGTCACACCCTCTTTTATTCTCTGAAACAAACTTTTAAATCTGTCAACACGACGGGTGCACTTCAGTATTCTTCCGCACGTAGGTGTTACACTCTTTCGATTATTTTTGTTGGTAAGTAAAGTTAATGACGAAGCAAGAAATGAAGGACGAAATCTATTCCACCTTAATTTAAAACTATCCATAAGTAATAGCAGCCACGGATTAAATTTATTTATATATTTATCTTCTTATTTATTTTTACATATAGCTTCAGTAATAAACTTTGTAGCACTGATAACACATATCTACAAATTTCAGCTTTCAAAACTGTGCTGAGATAAAATAACGCAATCCTTACTAAATCAAACGTCCTGAAAACGATAATGCAGTCAGTTTTTTCATATCACCCTCAAACTTTCTGATGATAATGATAATATGATAATCATGATTATTAACTGCTGACAGGAGTAAATGTGATTTGAGATATAAAATAAAAGGAGATTATGAAGATAAATTCTAATATAAATACATATAGGTGATACTAAACATTGCAAACACATCATTTACAAACTTGCGTGTATATCGTTATTACGTATTCATATACAGGATGTTCCGGGAAAAGCCGACAAATTTCGCGTATGTGTTCAGAACCTCAATACAAGAAAAATCTGCAACTTTCATTGCAAACACTTAATTCCGGAGATAGAGATAATAGAAAGGTAAAGAGAATGACCAATTTCAGTAATTACTTTTAAATAGCTCTCCGTAATTAAGCGTTTCCGACCAAAGTCTCAGAAAAGCATGTCGTGGAGTCAGGGGTGTAGCCAAAGGGGGGCCATCGTGGCCAGGCCCCCCAAATGGTTTCCTGCCCCCCCCTAAATGCCCAGCTTTTAAAACATCATAGCAAAATTATCTTGCTTCATTCATTTAAAAGTAACAAAGGTGCCTTCCATTTCAATGCAGGCAAAGCATGTACCATCACCATCTCAGATATTGTTGAAACTTTTTTTTATAGCAACTAGACATGTTTTTAAGAGAACCGCTAAGTAATGGTCATCAAAGACGGGGAGTACAATTTATGAATTGTAGAAGACATGGAAAATGGTCAACTTCGGAGCCTCACCATTCGGCTATGGAGACAGGAAGAGTTATAATTCTTGTTGTGGTATGTACATAGGGATATAAATAAACTATATTTTATTATAGTTTGGTTTGCGCATGCGTATCTTTTTGTACATAAATTAACAAATAAACGTCAATTTATCTGAAAAGTCGAAGTTTGCGAATTTTTTTCGAGCACTTCCGCTTCGAATTTTAAAATTCTGTTTTCGCGGTTGGTAAGACCTAGCTACCCGCTTTCCGAAAAAAAAAAATGTATCGCTTCTGTGTGCAACCGTTTTGTCGCAAAAAAAAAAAAAAAATCGAGAAATTGTAAAATTTTCAAAAATCGCCATTTTCTCGAAAACACCATCTTTTAAAATTCTGAAATTTTGTCGGATGGTTCAACTTTACATGAATAATAAACAAACCAAATACCATTCTCGACCAATGCTTCATGAATTAACTGCAGCCTTTTAAAGTTAGTGAAGTTTCGTTAACTTTGATGTCACAGTTAGCAACACTGGGAACAACAAAAGTGCAATGATTTGTTGATGTTTGTGGTTCACATTCATTAAATGAAGAATAAAAGGTTTTCTTGACTGTTTTTTTTATTTTGATAAAGAAGGCTCTCTGAAATAGTAAAATGAGGCTCCCACTACTCCTCCGTTTTCTTAAACCGAAATAATCTGAGGTGGAAATTACGATTACGAAACACACAAATTTTAGGTTTACTTGAAATTGCCATCCAATCAATTCTGATGATCTACAAAAAGCCTGAACTATTACCTCAGTGATGATTTGGAATGCTTTAGACAAAGTCTCAATTAAGTGCGATGTCATTAGAGTGATCGAAAAAGGACAAAAAGTTTTTTAAAAAAATTAACGTTTTCTTACGCGTTCCAAACAAATTCACTGACTTTTTAACAGGGTCACTCGGAATTTTACAGTAATCGACTAAAGTGGGTCAGTCCGCAACCTGCGAGGGAAGAGTGAGTGAGTGAGTGAGTGAGCGTGTATATTATATATATATCGGGTGTTGCAAAATAAGTGTTACAACGCTTGGGAGGTGACTCCTGCCACTGAGACAAGAAAAAAAGTTATCTTGAACTTTCCGCTGTCGGACATAGTTTCGGATCTACAACGTGCCGAAAGCGTGGGAAAATGACTTTCGGACGCCAATAGTTCGGAAACTATCCAATGTAAAGAGGGCGGGTAAAAAATTCACTAAAGAAGTCATATCTGCTGTATTGAATTTTGCATGTTTCACAATCCTATCATGCACGCGCAAGGGATTCCCCAAAGTAACGTAGGGATTCCCGGATAATCCGCCAAATGAAAATTGGTCTAAATTGATATGAATTGATAGGGTTTCTACCAGGTAACAATAATTCGTTTGTATTAAGTCGATATCTGGAACAAATACAAAATCGCGGACACCTTCTTGCCCGTTGTGTATGGTTGCATAATCGCCAGGTACGGATGCTGGCCAACAGTGACGTTCTGAGTATTAAGTGTATCGAATTTGTACTCAAATGCTCTAGAAAGACATCTGGAGTGTCGGTAAAGCACATCAAATGAAGCAGGGTGATCACATGTGTGGAAATACTTAACGAAAAATGCCCAGAAAAAAATGCACTCATACTAAGTAAACGTGAGTTCAAAGCGTCGGAAATGTAAGGATTAGCGTAAAGAACATGAAAGCCATTACCAATTCACCAATAATATTCCCTTAAACCGATGCAATATGATCTGCACGGTTGCATACCAATAAGGATGCAACAACTGAGGCCAAGTTGAAATTGTGCAAGGGGACTCGCAAAGAAACTGGGTAAACTAAAGGAATGTCACTAGTGGGATCGCATGGTCGATATTGAAATGTGGCCAATGTGTGTGTTGATATCGACATGTAGTTAGTGGACAAATGTCAACATGTCCCACTACTGCGGGGACACCGTCCCACGTGCGAAAAATAGGAAAATAACTACTCGGGTCTTGAATCTGAGGCCGTGGGCTCCCAGTAGGATTGGAAACTGCGACCACGCGATCGAAAGCGAGCGCTCTAGCCCTGAGGCTCGAGGAAGCCTCACTTTCTCTGTATTCATTTCTTTGAGGAGTACCCACTTTGTTTGGCAAGCGCTCTTGTACAGCCTCCCGACATGCTTGTGTGTTTCATGTTATTACTCCTACTGCACAGTTGTAAACAATCAGAGTTTTAAGACGTTTCTTTCTATTTCTCATGTCGTTTTATTTTCCATATGTATGGTGTTCCAGCTGTAGTGTTATGTGTGCTAAATTGGTTCATTTTCATCTTTGTATTGGCATGTGTACTGTGTATAAGACACGAATTTCTGGAAGTATTTTCCTAAATTTTGAGTACGTCATATGTCCCAGAAGACGTGGGACATTATACAAGTTTGTTATTTTTATGCTCTATCAGAATTTGAACCATGGATTAAGAGATTTATTTTCATATGTGTCGACTGTGGGACAATGTCCCAAACAAAGAGAGTCATTGATACAATCGTGTTCTAGTTACGTTCTACCAAAAAGTGCACCAGATGTAATAGCAAAATGTACAACGTTATTTTCCTAGTTTTTCCACGTGAGACGGTGTCCCAGCAGTAGTGGGACATGTTGACATTTGTCCATTAGCTACATGTCGATATCAACACACACATTGGCCACATTTCAATATCGACCATGCGATCCCACTAGTGACATTCCTTTAGTTTACCCAGTTTCTTTGTGAGCTCCCTTGCACAATTTCATCTTGGCCTCAGTTGTTGCATCCTTATTGGTATGCAACCGTGCAGATCATATTGCATCGGTTTAAGGGAATATTATTGGTGAATTGGCAATGGCTTTCATGTTCTTTACGCTAATCCTTACATTTCCGACGCTTTGAACTCACGTTTACTTAGTATGATTGCATTTTTTCTGGGCATTTTTCGTTAAGTATTTCCACACATGTGATCACCCTGCTTCATCTGTTGTGCTTTACCTACACTCCAGATGTCTTTCTAGAGCATTTGAGTACAAATTCGATACACTTAATACTCAGAACGTCACTGTTGGCCAGCATCCGTACCTGGCGATTATGCAACCATACACAACGGGCAAGAAGGTGTCCGCGATTTTGTATTTGTTCCAGATATCGACTTAATACAAACGAATTATTGTTACCTGGTAGAAACCCTATCAATTCATATCAATTTAGACCAATTTTCATTTGGCGGATTATCCGGGAATCCCTATGTTACTTTGGGGAATCCCTTGCGCGTGCATGATAGGATTGTGAAACATGCAAAATTCAATACAGCAGGTATGACTTCTTCAGTGAATTTTTTACCCGCTCTCTTTACGTTGGATAGTTTCCGAACTATTGGCGTCCGAAAGGCATTTTCCCACGCTTTCGGCACGTTGTAGATCCGAAACTATGTCCGATAACGGAAAGTTCAAGATAACTTTTTTTCTTGTCTCAGTGGCAGGAGTCACCTCCCAAGCGTTGTAACACTTATTTTGCAACACCCGATATATATATATATATATATATATATATATATATATATATATATATATATATATATATATATATATATATATATATATATATTGTTCAAATTTTAAGTTAGCTGCTACTGCGTTGCTACAAATCAAAGGTGCAGCCTGTATTGAAGCTGTCATGAGTAACCTATTTCCTTTAGTAGTATGATCCGTAGAAAATTACTACTGTCTTCTTCAAGAATGTGGTGAATGTCCTGGAGTGGAAGGAATAAGGAATAATAAAACAATAATCTCGTTAAAAAACTGTGCCACATTCTGTTTTCGTATCGTACATTGCTGGTTTAACTGTAAGAATTATAATTCATGACTACATCAAGAAAATCCAAAGATAATTATTGCTACCAGAAAGCACCGTATAAAATTTCAAGATACAAATTCTACTTTACTTCATGTGGACTTTGCTGAAAACTGGACTATTATTCTGCAAAGTGAACTTCAGAGTTATCACCGGAATATGAAACAACTGACAGTTTTGTTGTAATAAACCACGATAAAACACACGATTCGGTTCATGTACTCATAGCCATAGACAAGATTCTAAAAATACTCGAAGAAAAGCGAAAATATATTTTATAGAAAAAGGTTTTAATACGAGAAAATAAGTGCCTACAATTTCCCAAACCCTGTCAGTGATTTCTGATGGTGCTGCATCCCACTTTAAAAATCGCTTTCAGATGTTCGAGATGCAGACAGGTCCGATAAAGCAGTGGTTTTGCAATGAAACCGGCCATGCAAGGGTCTCTGCGACGGTACAGAGGGGGCGGGTGTAAAGAATGTGGCAACGCGGCATAACCTTAAGAAAAAACAGATACACAGTACTAAAACCACAGAATAAAAAAATGAAATGAAATCTTTAAGTTTTACGTCCCACGCTTATGCCGGTTAGGCTAAAGAAGACGGCGATTTTGAGAAATGAATGAAATGGTGGAATGCAGAAAGTGGGAGGAAACGGGATAACCCCGAGGAAACCCACGAGCACGGTGTTTGTCCACCACAAAGCCCACACTGCGCGAGCTGGGATCGAACCAGAGACCCCAAGCACCGGATGTGAACGCTCTACCACTGAGCAGCGCGCCCCCACTAAAACCGCAGAAGAATTCGTGAGTATAGTGCAAGTACAAACTCCGGGTATTACTCTCGTTTTGTTGCCTGGAACTGAATTCGACGACCTCCGGAAGAAAAAAAGGGAAAGCATGCGACCGGTAACTGGTATTCAACGAAGTCATCTTTGGCTTTCGGAAAATGGCGAAGTTTTTATGACAGTAAAGGGTCACCATGAACTAACTTCATGCTTCCCCCAAAATCAAACTTCTGCAATTTAAAGTGTAGATTTAAGAAATTTGCAAAAAGGAACTTTTGTTACATACATATATGTACGATAATCAGGGGGGCGTAGCAGAAATATTATGAATAAATCATGAATTATGTGAAGTTGTAGTGCTGTTTATGCTTCCACATGGACCTTCAGCATTTGTGACTGTCGACAATGTGCTACGCATGAGCGGATCCGGGACGACTTCTGGAAGGAAGGGAGGGTTATACTGCTACTTAGAGCTACTTTTAAGAGCTCCAAACTTTGAGGTCGGTTTTATTTATGTATAAAATAATAAGTTTCTTCCCCGTAGATCCACTCCTGGACGAGTTGTGAGTGAGCCAACACCTATTGGAGCACCTGCACAGTTACATGCTATTAGCGAAGAAGACACCAACCAAGCAAATGATTGGTCCATGTAAAAAAAAAAAAAAAAAAAAAAAAAAAAAAAGTGAAATTTTGTATCCGAAGACCATTTTAAGTAAGTGAACTTGAAATTTGTGCGTTTCGTAATCGTAATTTCCACCTCAGATTATTACGGTTTAAGAAAACGGAGGAGTAAGGGGAGGCTAATTTTACTATTTAAGAGAGCCTTCTTTATCAAAATAAAAAAAAACAGTCAAGAAAACCTTTTATTCTTCATTTAATGAATGTGAACCACAAACATCAACAAATCATTGCACTTTTATTGTTCCCAGTGTTGCTAACTGTGACATCAAAGTTAACGAAACTTCGCTAACTTTAAAAGGCTGCAGTTAATTCATGAAGCATTGGTCGAGAATGGTATTTGGTTTGTTTATTATTCATGTAAAGTTGAACCATCTGACAAAATTTCAGAATTTTAAAAGATGGTGTTTTCGAGAAAATGGCGCCCCAAAATGGCAATTTTTGAAAATTTTTTCAATTTATCGAATTTTTTGCGACAAAACGGTTGCACACAGAAGCGATACAATTTTTTTTTCGGAAAGCGGGTAGCTAGGTCTTACTAACCGTGAAAACAGAATTTTAAAATTCGAAGCGGAAGTGCTCGAAAAACATTCGCAAACTTCGATTTTTCAGATAAATTGACGTTTATTTGTTAATTTATGTACAAAAAGATACGCATGCGCAAACCAAACTATAATAAAATATAGTTTATTTATATCCCTATGTACATACCACAACAAGAATTATAACTCTTCCTGTCTCCATAGCCGAATGGTGAGGCTCCGAAGTTGACCATTTTCCATGTCTTCTACAATTCATAAATTGTACTCCCCGTCTTTGATGGCCCATTACTTGGCGGGAAAATTTTTTTCAACAAAACAAAAAACTTGGGTCTCTTAAAAACATGTCTAGTTGCTATAAAAAAAGTTTCAACAATATCTGAGATGGTGATGGTACAATTTTATATTTTTTTGCCTGAGTTGAAATGGAAGGCACCCAAAGTTTATTGACAATTAATAATTTATGGTAAAATAGTATGGAGAAATATTGTTTTTCCATACCGATCGAAAAATAGTATAGTATCTCTTCCTTATACCGATCGAAAAATAGGATACTTTTTTGTGACAGCAGATTACACAATTTACTGCGATTTATATTTGACAGTTTGAAGACAAACGTTTTAACAAGGTACTACAAATACAGCAATAAAACAAATGTACTAAACTGATTTGTAAGTACAGTATATTTTTATATGCTTTAACAAGTGTTTTAAAAGACATAGAGGATGGAAAATTTTGTGAGAAACAATGCTTTTATTCAATTTGGATTTCATTCGCTCTCTTTTATTTCTACTCAGTGTAATAAAATAATTATGCTTTTTTTTTTAGTTACGAATAAAATAAATATTTTTGTTAGGAAAGAAATTAAGTGAAATTTCAAAGAAAATCAATCTTGTGTAGATAGGTTCTCTATACAAGGTCTTAAATTTAAATATAAAGGTAACCCAGAAGTTGTTGCTTTTTCACCCACCACCTTCGAACATCGATATGTCACCTAACCTGGAAGATCAAAAATAGTCCTCATCAGCATCGACGACCTTCTGAAAACGTTCTGGAAGGCCATGCAATCCATCGCGGTAGAACTTGGTGGGCCGTGAAAAGAAGAAAGTATCAGGTGCATTTTGGACTTTTACTAGGGATTTGAACTGGCGTCCTCTAAGGTGATTGTCCAAAGAATGGAACAGGTGATAATCGCACGGTGCAATACCCGGGGAATATAGTGGTTGCAATATTGTTTCCCATCCAAGGCGAAAAATGGTATCCTGAGTCATCCTAGCCACGTGGGACTTAGCGTTGTCCCGTAAACGAGGACCCATTTGCAATTCAGAAGTGATGGCTCCAGAGTTTTGAGTTTTTGCTGAGCACAGCTCAACTGCTGACAGTGCACAGCTTCGTATAGGACCCACTTTTTATCACATGTCAACGCCCTGTCCAGAAATGGCTCCGAAACAGTAAATAAACACAGGCGACTGCTGCGTTGCCTTCTGGCCCGGAGTCAAAATATTACAGACCCATCGACCCAACTTGTAGTGCTTCACAAGTTGATGGATGTGCTGCCGAATGGTTTCACCACATACTGAATTGTAGTCCCAGTTCCTTTTTGTACATCATCCAATCAAATCAAATTATTGTTACATTACAAACATATATTCGTATTATCTTACCTATGTTACATTTCAGTGTATTTTCAAGACAGCAGTTTGCCCCCCAGCTGAAAAATACTTCCGACGCCACTGATAAAGCGTCTTTTTTCCTCGCATATCGTAAATATTCTTTTACAAAAATTGCAGAAAGAGATGTTGAAGTATCACATCACAAAGCAGGGACATACGCAGGGGTGGATCCAGGTGGTCCGGACTCCTTTCCCAGACTCTCGACTTTTCTGTAAATTTAGTCTAATTTTGGTGGTGATTTTACAAATTTTAATATAATTTATTCTCATTTTAAATTTAGACCCCCAAAACTTTTAACCCCCTCCCGAAATACAGTCCTACGTACGTGCCTCTTACAAGGTATAAGAAAACATAATAACGCGTATAACTTACAATGCTTTCGTCGTTAACGGGTCCTGGGTTCAATTCATATGATACAGCCTTGAAAGAACTAACTAACGCCAATAGCACTGGCAAATAATGCCCTCGCTTGGACAAATTTCTGATTTTTTGAGCGCTAAATCCAATGCATTTATTTTTAAACAAATCCATCCATGGGGTCATTAGCAAAATAACCTCGAAACTGGAATTTTTTAATTTCCATTTATGCCAACGGTAAAAGTTCGATGGCTGAATATGTTTCAAATTGCCCTTTTCTTATACTAATCTGAGGACGATGAGGCCAACGGAATGATGTTTAAACATATCGGTGCATGAGGCAATGAAAAAAAAAATGATCTCAAAGTTGAAATATTTATTTATATTCAAACTCTGAGGTATTGGTTATCATGACTCCATGGACGGATACGCTTTAAAATAGTTCAATTGGATTCAGGGTTCTCAAATTAGTATAAAAAGAGTAATTAGAGATTTATTTAAGTGTAGGCACTTTTTACTAGTCGTATTATCGTTTGTTCTCTGAGTGCATTACAGTGATTCGAAGTCCACCTAAAACTGTATATGCATGTCTCTTATAGCACCGGTGCTAAAAGGGACAAGTTTTCTTCATATTTTGTTGATATTTATGGCCAGGGTGTCATGGTGGGTCACTGGTACAAACCTATAAAGCGCTCACTTCTTTCGATTTGATTCGAGTCCATTTTCTTTAGCCAAAGTATGACAAGCAAAACATGTATCTACAAAGAATAGAAAGGCATACATATTTCCTGTTTTCATGGGTTAATATTCTCCGAATTGTATGAATTTCTCATCACTAGATTTTCACATGTTTGTACACTCCGCATCAAAAAATTGCGACAGCTGACGCCGTGCAACTAGGCCACCCAATATGCACCTTCTTATCCCATAATCGTGTCTGGTAAAAACACCCTCTCTCTCTCCTCCTTTCCCCTCTCCCATACTAAAATCAGCAAAAAAGAAGAGTGCAATTCTTATTTCAAAATATACATATATTAGTATACACAAAATGAAACAATCAAACCGAGACGGAACAAGATTCATAAGGTAATGTAGGGAGAGACTTAAACACACACAGAATGAACAGTTGAAAGCGTTATATGCCTGATAGACAGACATACAGAAGTGAGATAGAGAGAGGAAAGGGAAGAGAAGAAGAAGAAGAAGAAAACTGAACACAGATAAAAATAAGGAATTTAAAAGCATTTAAAAAAAACAAACCTAACATTATAAAGTTCCGTTTCCAGAAATTAAACAGGAATATAGAAGTAAGTTTGGATTATATATTTCTTCTGGACTATTCGAATACATAGAAGATACAGGAAACAATCATTAAGTCACTTTCAAAACGAATACCAAACTTGGAGGTCAAATTAAATACTCAATTTCCTGTGAAATTATAGAGCTCTGAAACACATATAGAATAATGTCAGTAGTTTAACACACGTGATTTGTTTCACGTGTTTCGGTAGCAAATTCGGTGGTGTTCATTGAACGTACTGATACGAAATACATTATAATAAATCAAGTAATACTACTAATATAAACTACTAATACTAATATAAACTACTAATATAAACCAAGTAATACTACTAATGTCAAACTAATATAAATAAAATCTTCTCTTGAATCAGCAGAAAAGGGGCCGTTTTCTAGTCATCTCTGAAAATTTATCTGTTCTGAACATCCAATCTCGATTTTACCTATTGTGAATATAACTTTCTAATTCGAACAGATAGAATGAACGCACCAGAGCTTAAGTGGGCCATTGCATCAGTTGGGTGATGTGGATTGGTTATGGACCGACACTGCGTCGAAGATTCGAACCCGTACTGACCCAGTGATTCGATTGAGACACGGTAACCTGGATGACAAAGAACAGATTTACGAGAGAGAGAAGCAATAAGAGAGTGTGAGAGAGAAGTAATAAATAGGAGACGAAGATAAAGATGACTAGACACAGAGACAAAGACGAATTTATAAATGAACACTACTTATCATTATACTGTATGACAAAGAACGCATACACTCTTTACTCATACTCTCACAAGTGATGCTTTGAAAGTTCTCCAACGGCAGATGAATCTCTGTTTGTAGCCATTATTTTATGAGAAAAATAATTTGCTTGATGGGGAATCGAACCGAGGTCTTCCAGTTGCAGATCCAGCACGCTACCGCTACTCCACAGATTACTGTACCCGAAACGTGTTTAACAAATGGTGTAGTGTTTCTTTCTAAGACCAATAATATGAAAAGTGGATACTTCAGATCATTGAATAGGTTCGATCCGTCATAGTAATTCCTGTAAATGTTGTTTGCTCATCCCCAACCAGCATTCGTAAATTGTCTCCATCGTGATATAGGTGTGGGCTTCCTCCTTCTTAAGGATTCCTCATTTAGTATGGAAAGTCAATCTTCGATTCCTTACGATCGCTTTGTGAAAAAACAAAGGTTGACCTGAAGAAGAATTGAACCTATGTTGCCTGGGTGCACTACTCATGAGTCCCACACGTTACCCCTACACTATCTTGGCAGTTCAAAACATAAACCAAATATTACTAAGTTCAGCAGTGATGTTCGGAACGAACTAGTTTCTTTCTGTAATGCTATTTACACCACAGTACACATCTAAATTCATGTATTCGATGACCTGGAGACAAGATAGTGCCCACTAATAAACTAAATAACATACAATCCAGGAAAATTTCAGAAATAATAACAAGTTATGCAGTAATTTCCCGGTGCACATTCAAAAGTACGCCCATAATAATAATAATAATAATAATAACAAGACATTTTAACCTTCATTGCATAAGATGTCACCTCAATTTTCCATATGTAAAAGAAAAAAAATGAAATGAAATCTTTCAGTTTTACGTCCCACGGTTATGCCGGTTAGGCTAAAGGAGACGGTGATGATGAGTGATGAATGAAATGGTGGAATGAGGAAAGTGGGCCATATGTAAAAGAGTGCTCAAAGTTAAGACATAGAACATAATTCTCGCCTCTGTACAAGAATAACGTAATTATTTTATATAATTATTTTATGTAATTATTTTATATAATTTTTCATTCATTGCGGAAAATAGAGTTTTATAAAAAAAAGCATTGGCCCAGATAAGAATCGAACTCACAACATTACGATTTGAATCCCAACGGCTTAACACTTAGCTAACACAAGCACTTCTCGGAACATGCTTTTAGCGATGTATAAAGGGTTTCAAGATAATTATGCCTTTCATATTCACTGCAAACGCTGTTTTTGTTCTACTTTGACTTTTATTTTAGTACTCAGGGGAGAATTATATGTCTTAACTTTGAGCATTCTTTTACATATGGAGAGATTTCTTTAAGTATCTCAATACTCCATTACGTATGAAGAGCTAAATGACAAACAAGCATGTGCTGATATTAATACAAGGTTTCGAAATATTGTATCGTTAAGTATTTCAATCAATGTTATTTTTATCTACACTTGGTAACAAGTCTTATATTTTTGAAAGAAAAAAAAAAACATCTGCAAAATTTTTTCCGATTGCAAAGGTTGGCTTGGAGGTTCGAACCTGGTTTAGTTTTTTCCGAAGATACCTGAAGTTGAAAGCAATACAGAGTGCGGCCAAGCTTTATGAACAAGGTGTACTTTTTTCATGTCGAATTATGCAATGAATATATTTTTGCTCTTGTATTACCAAATCCAATTTAGCGGTATTATTTTCACATTGAGGTGAGATCATTCATTGTCTTTTATATTAACGTAAACCAGCCTGAACGAAACGAGATCAATAACAAATAGAAAAGTTAAACCACAAATACAATTTATAATATACTTTGTGCATTAGAATAAATTGAACGCAACACAAATTGTAACGTTTGAAAATTTGTATTGTAATCATGACAAATCATCATTTGCAGGAACTTTAATCATACAACCATAAAGAAAGTTCCCCAGAACCTATATAATGCAATGTTTTTTTTTATTTTTATTATTTTTTGTTTTAATTATTTTTACTTTTGCTTTCTATTTTTATATTTTTATTTGTTATTTTTGTTTTTTCACTCGACGAAAGAGAACATTGAAATAAGTCTTTAGTATCAATATACATGGAGTTAGATACATTACAGGCCATGTTTTGCCAAAATACAATATTCAAATATGAGGAATTAGGTAGCTGTTATAGGTGAATTGTTGAGAGGTATGTTTATTTAATAGCGAGTGTAATCGCCATTCACTTGTATAACTGCTTACAGTAGGTTTGGGATGGAATCAACCAGGCGAGTAATATAGTTTCGCCGTGTACAGTAGGGTGGGCCGAAAATGGCCGAAAAATTTTTTTTAGAAAATTAATATTGAGTACCGTGCAAAAGTTGTATAATTATATATTATGTTTCCTCACCAAAACAGAGCCGGATTAGAAGATATTTAACCGGGCCCCGAGGGCCTCAAAGAACGTTAATTTAAAAAAAAAAAGTAGCCAGCAATGAAAATATTATTAAAATATATTTTTTAGAAAGTTAAGTTTCAGTACCGTGCAAAAGTTGTATAATGTTATATTATGTTTCCTCACCAAAACAGCCAGATTAAAAGATATTTAACCGGGCCTCGGGGGCCCCAAAGAACGTTAATTTTGAAAAAAAAAGTTGTGAATAGTGAAAATATTATTGAAATATATTTTTTTTAGAAAGTTAAGTTTGAGTACCGTGCAAAATTTATAATGTCATGTTTCCTCACCAAAACAGAGCCGGATAAAAAGATATTTAACCGGGCCCCGGGAGCCCAAAAGAACGTTAATGCTGAAAAAATATGGTTGTGACTAGTCAAAATATTGAAATATTTGTTTTCAGAAAATTAAGTTTGAGTACCGTGCAAAAGTTGTATAATGCTATGTTTCTTCCCCAAAACAGAGGCAGAAAAAAATATTTCAGCAGGCCCTGCGGGTCCGAAAAGTGTTATTATTATTTTTTTAAAATATAAATACCATTATTTTAAGTATGTATAGAAAATTGGTTAAGATTCCTAATACTTTAACTTCACCCCAGGATTTTAAATGTTCTGATCTGATGTGCAGCTCTTCGCCTGATTGGTGTTTAGTACATATAATAGTACGGACACAAATACATAAGGTAAGGTTGAAAAATTGACCAAAAAATACCAAACCAGCGCAGAACTCACCACGTGGAGGTGGCTACACAGCGAGTTCCTCCCACCCACCCTCCTCTTACTTAAAGCTCCTTAGTTGAACCTTGGAACAAAATATTGAGATTTATGTTCGAAGCTTGGTAGATACTTTCGTGCTTCCAGTTTTGCTCGAATATAACCGTCTCGTGCAACACTCCCGCATACTTCTGAAGAAGATTCTGTTACTACCTTTACACACCTCTCCAAAGCCTGTGTGTGGAAGGGGAACGTGACAAACTGAAACCTCCTCTTTTCCACAATCATTTCGGTTGGTTCATCTATTGATACGTTAGCCGAAATTGGAGGTTTCGTTACTTTTACTTCTGACCAATCGGTCAAATCGATATAATCCGCATATTCTTCAGTGCTTTGCCTATTGCAATTGTCAATTAGAACTATAGTTTGGTATTTTCGGCCATCAAAATAGAGACCGTTAAAATTAGTAGCTTTACACTGTAGACGGTTTCTTTTTTCTTCTTGTTTTTCGTTTTTGCTAGTTTCGTACGGATTTTGTTTTTATCTACTACCTTGTCTTAGTTAGTTTTGTTCAGTAAATTCATATCTTCTAAAACAGCGGATACAATTTTAGCAGCCGACCTATTCGATATACCTGTTAAATCTTTTGCGGTACTCATTTGTTTAGGGCTCACTATTGTTTATTTAGGTTTACTTTAGATTTTATTCTCTAAATGATTGCTCCATGCGAACTCTTCATCGTCTGAATTCGGGGTGGAAGCGCTTAATGTATGTTTCAAGAGCGGGATTGAGGCTGACGATTGTAACCCTCTTGTATTTGGTACCGCAGCATCATAATCGATCTGTGTGTCATGCTTTCTTTTGAGCCTATGGGTTTCTGCTTCATCTACATTGCAACTCGTCATTTGTCTCTGATTTCTCTGATCTAATATGAGCTCCCAGTCCAAAAGCGGTATATAATTTGATTTACCACACTTACAGGTTAATCTATCGCAGCATTTGCAAGAGAAAATATCACATAACTTCTGAGCACCGTTCTTAAATTTCTTTAAGTTGGCTCTTAATGCGGTATATCTCATTTCTTAATGGGGTTAATGATCGTTTTGCATTTTGAGTTGTAATTCAAAATCATATGCTTAATTCGAAGTCAAGACAATACAGGAAGAGAGGCTCGCAGCCATATTGTTTCTAGTTTATTTGAATTCAGCAATGTAAGCGCCGCCTTCGGAAAGCCAGTGTTATGTATTTTGCATCCAGATGCGAAAAAGTGATATTCTCTTAAAGTTTGAGAGTTCTTCGTGTGTTAATATGGTAGTTATGAAAGTTAGTTAAGCTCTTAATAGTTATTTGCGTATATTGAAACCATGTATTTCATGTTTTATGTATTAATAGTATTGTCTGGTAAAATGTTATTATTACCTAAAACCATTTTATTTGAACAAAAAATTGGGAACTTTAGGGCCACGTGGGCCCGGTTAAATATTGTTTTAAAATCAACATATTTGACATGGCTTCATTTCGTACCAATGCACAACTTTTGATAACTACTCAATCCTGAATATCTGAAAAAAAATTTTTTCGGCCCACCCTAGTGTACAGTCCGTCCATGTATGTTGAACCAGCTCCCATAATTCATCTCCAGTGCGTGGTGGATTCTGCGGCCAATTTTCTTGAAGTTCTGTTACAACGGTACTCCAAACGTTTGCTATTTGATTCAAATCCGCTGCGCGAGGTACCCAATCGACTAGTTCGATATGTGGTTCCCGTTGTAGATATGCCTGAACAAGACTTGAATCGTGTACAGAGCTATGATCCAGTTGTAAGTGTACGATTTCGTCAGCTGAACGAGTTCGTATCTCAGGAAGCGCATCCTCCAATAGTTCCAAATATTTCTGACCATTAAGTCGACCATTAATGCGGTAGATACCACCACCACCGGCATCTTTACATATCCAACCCCAACAATGAATGGTAACATGTCCTATTCGACGTGAACGGGTCATGTATCGTGGTTCATATCGTGTTCCAGGTGGACGATAGACACGACGAGGACCATCGTTTGCCATAGAAAAAATTTTCTCGTCTGTAAAGACAACACTGTCCCACATACGACCGATATTTTCTTCTGCAAACGCCCATCGAGTGACCATGTGGCTATCTGACAGTTGTTCTTTCCTTGCAGCCCGGAACGACCTCAGATTTGCATTTCTGAGGCGGCGCCGACGGTGTTTACATCACCTGGAAACCCCGATGCCTCTTTTAGTTGTCGGGCAGACATGAAAGGATGCCGACGGCAATATTCAGTTAGAGAACGATCTAGAACCGCAGAAGAAACTCGGGGCCGGCCAGATCCAGGTTTTCGGGCTACATTTCCACTTTCTTGATGACGTTTCCATCATCTGTACGCAGTAGCACGATCGACGCCATATTCCAGACCTACATCAGTAACACTCACGTTTGCATGTTGAATGGGAGTTATAACACCCTGTTTAACAGCACTGTCGTAATGACGCGCCATGCTCCCAGAGTCCCAGCACATCACAATGCATATCATCAGCTAACGATAATATGCAGTCGCTTGTGACGTTGTGAAAACAACGCAGGCGCATTGAATTGATTCCTACTCAAAAAAGTACTTTAGGATTGGATTTGCCCTCATATGTCTCTTTTCCGCGAAAGTGTACCTTCTATATTTTCTGAAGAACAAGCTTACTGACTGAAGTCCCCTAGCATCAAACTTATCTCCACATTTACCACTTCTCTAGAATAAGGAACGAAAATAATCCGCACAAGCTTGCTATAATGAGGCGGTACAGAACTTGAATAAATTAAGTCTTCCTAAGACTAACCATCCTGGTCACGGGGTTTCAGGCACTTGCTTGTTGTACTTTTGGTGTCCATGAGTATGGGTTCGAAGCCCAACGCTGCCACTTTTTTTATTTTTTGCAGCTATGTCGGAACGTTCAAATTTTCATCTTTACATTCCAAATAAGAGGAATTATGATGACATTTATTTGGATATATTTTTAAAACGAAGAAAACAGTGAAAACAATACACCAAAACAAACACTATTACCTGTACTAAAGAATTGCTACGAAAGACTAAAACGAACATCTAGACTCCTAACGACGGGGCTTGCAATTTGGGCTAAAGTGGGTTAAGAACTACTGCGGTCAATAGTCCTCAACGGACTCAAACCCGTGTCCACGTGCAGCAAGACGTAAATAAATATTTTGTGTAACGCTGTACGCAAGCTTATTCGACAATAATACTTGTAGTACTGTTCCCGACTTCTATGTATGCGTAAGATACATCCCTCCTCGTGCCATATAACTTCATGGTGGATAAACACCATGTGTGTGGTTTTTATAGAAACGGAAAAGGAAATGAGACAGGAGCCTAATCCCAAAAGGATCGTCCGCGAGATGGACGCTGTGTGACTTGCTTGTGCGTGGCGACAAAAATATAGTAGGATATTAATATTATTGTTCCTTGAGGTGACATCTTATGCAATGAAGGTTAAAATGTCTTGTTATTATTATTATTATTATTATTATTATTATTATTATGGGCGGACTTTTGAATGAGTATTGGGAAATTACTGCATAACTTGTTATTATTTCTGAAATTTTTCCTGGATTGTATGTTATTTAGTTTATTAGTGGGCACTATCTTGTCTCCAGGTCATCGAATACATGAATTTCGGCGTGTGCTGTGGTGTAAATAGCATTACGGAAAGAAACTAGTTCTTCAGGTCAACCTTTGTTTTTTCACAAAGCGATCGTAAGGAATCGAAGATTGACTTTCCATACTAAATGAGGAATCCTTAAGAAGGAGGAAGCACACACCTATATCACGATGGAGACAATTTACGAATGCTGGTTGGGGATGAGCAAACAACATTTACAGGAATTACTATGACGGATCGAACCTATTCAATGATCTGAAGTATCCACTTTTCATATTATTGGTCTTAGAAAGAAACACTACACCATTTGTTAAACACGTTTCGGGTACAGTAATCTGTGGAGTAGCGGTAGCGTGCTGGATCTGCAACTGGAAGACCTCGGTTCGATTCCCCATCAAGCAAATTATTTTTCTCATAAAATAATGGCTACAAACAGAGATTCATCTGCCGTTGGAGAACTTTCAAAGCATCACTTGTGAGAGTATGAGTAAAGAGTGTATGCGTTCTTTGTCATACAGTATAATGATAAGTAGTGTTCATTTATAAATTCGTCTTTGTCTCTGTGTCTAGTCATCCTTATCTTCGTCTCCTATTTATTACTTCTCTCTCACACTCTCTTATTGCTTCTCTCTCTCGTAAATCTGTTCTTTGTCATCCAGGTTACCGTGTCTCAATCGAATCACTGGGTCAGTACGGGTTCGAATCTTCGACGCAGTGTCGGTCCATAACCAATCCACATCACCCAACTGATGCAATGGCCCACTTAAGCTCTGGTGCGTTCATTCTATCTGTTCGAATTAGAAAGTTATATTCACAATAGGTAAAATCGAGAGTGGATGTTCAGAACAGATAAATCTTCAGATATGATTAGAAAATGGTCCCTTTTCTGCTGATTCAAGAGAAGATTTTATTTATATTAGTTTGACAGAAAGTTCGCTTCCATCCTATATAAGTATTTTATTCACGTTTTTAATGTGTAACATGCAAGGTCTGTTACGTTTATAAAGAACATCCCATTTTTATTTTGAACATTTGTAACTTTTTATTATGATACAGTTCGGACTTCTAATATTGATTCTTTCTAATAGAAATTTAGCAGTAAAATAGCACCAATTCATTTATCCTTTTCTTTGTTTCCTTCTTCTTTCCTTTTTCATTTTTGTTCAGTTTGTATTAGTAGTCCGGAATGGAGGTATTACTTGGTTTATTATAATGTATTTCGTATCAGTACGTTTGGTATTCGTTTTGAAAGTGACTTAATGATTGTTTCCTGTATCTTCTATGTATTCGAATAGTCCTGAAGAAATATATAATCCAAACTTACTTCTATATTCCTGTTTAATTTCTGGAAACGGAACTTTATAATGTTAGGTTTGTTTTTTTAAATGCTTTTAAATTCCTTATTTTTATCTGTGTTCAGTTTTCTCCTTCTTCTTCTTCTCTTCCCTTTCCTCTCTCTATCTCACTTCTGTATGTCTGTCTATCAGGCATACATCGCTTTCAACTGTTCATTTTCTGTGTGTTTAAGTCTCTCCCTACATTACCTTATGAACCTTGTTTCGTCTCGGTTTGATTGTTTCATTTTGTGTATACTAATATATGTATATTTTGAAATAAGAATTGCACTCATCTTTTTTGCTGATTTTAGTATGGGAGAGAGGAAAGGAGGAGAGAGAGAGGGTGTTTTTACCAGACACGATTATGGGATAAGAAGATGCATATTGGGTGGCCTAGCTGCACGGCGTTAGCTGTCGCAATTTTTTGATGCGGAGTGTACCAGGGGTGGCTGTAGGATTGTAATATTGGGTAGACCTGCTCCCTCGGTTATGGATACATATACACATTTGATTGATTAATGACAGCAGGAAATTACTCTAACAGTAATGGTTGATGTCATTTCTTAAATAATTATCTACCAATATTACTATAAGGAGTGTATATTTACTCTATTGTATCTTTTAGCGTTTATGTATTTTTCAAATTTTTGGGTAGGTCCGTGCCTACTCGGCTTACTCGCTAAAGCCGCCACTGGTTTGTACTGCCTCCTCAGTCTTTAGGGATGGGCTCGAGTCGAGTTTTAGCTCGACTCGACTCGAAACTCGAAGCGAATTCGATTCGAGTCAAAAGGTAGTTTTCTCGAGTCGAGTTCCAAGCCAAGTCACTGTTTTGAGGTCGAGTTTGAAAAATGGCTCGCTTGTTTAGCTAGTTTTAACTCGTTTTGAGATCATTGCCTGATTAGACTGGAAAGCAAAAGCTATGAGAAATGCAAGCTGTAATGTGAAATATTTTTAGTGTTGTTCACGAGGTGAGACACTGCTCGCATCTCGCCTCGTTTCGATTAACAAGACGACAATGGATTTTTATAACAAGACAGCCTCAAACGTCGTGAGCACTAACATAAGTATATACCGTAGTTCTCACCACCAAAGCTGACAAGTAAAGGGTCCAAATGGATGAATTGAGTTGTGGGATAAAACACAGTGCGTCTGATAGATGATGTAAAAGTATGTGTATGTGCAAAGTTATAGCGGCTGAGCGCCATAACAAACGAAGGGTAAAATAAACTGTTGAATCATAAAAATAGTGAAAGATAGACAATGAAAACGATGGTAATTTCACATATTGGCAAAAGAAGAATGGGCAGAGTAGATCATGAACCTCCGCCGCCATCTTAAAATCCGCCATTTTGAAATCAGTGATATTTTCTGAAATTGAAAGGTAGTCATGTGATATATCAATTAGGGTCAGCATGTTCTCAGAAAGTCAATTATGAACTTTAGTGCTCGTTATCTGTACTTATTTGGAAGATCTAGGATAATTTTTATAGTGATTTACGAAAATCTAGGTGACTGATACCCGTATGTTGAAAGCTTGGATTACCACGAAAACACACTTGACTGCAGTAGTCCACTTTTCATTCAGATATCACATGCTACACTCGTCCCAAGTTGCTATTGCTTACGAAGGTAGACAATGAAAGTTGAGTGAAAAATATAGCAAGTGGTGAAAAAAATAGTGGTTTACCTACAGTACGTAATAACTGCATTCCAATCTATCAGATTTTATTATGTTACGGCCAATATTAGTAATTATGTCATTTAACAAAAGGTAGCTATATACACTCCTCGTTGTTTTCAACCAAAAGGAGGGGGAGCGGAAGCGGTTCTTCCCGACCGGAACATTTCTCTTCGGCACAATATGAAGCAAATTGGAAGTAATGTAATAAATTCTAATGTACTAATATACAACTTGGATACCAAATTTCACTGCTACTTTTCTTGGCTTGTCGATATGTTTAACTTACATTAATTTGTTTTCTTAATAATCCAAACTTTCAACATACGAGTATCAGTCTCTTAGATTTTCGTAAATAATTATAAAAATGATCCTAGATCTTCCAAATAAATACAGATAACGAGCACCGAAGTTCATAATTGACTTTCTGAGAACATGCTGACCCTAATTGATATGTCACACGACTACCTTTCCATTTCGTAAAATATCACTGATTTCAAAATGGAGGATTTTAAGATGGCTGCGGAGGTTCGTGATCTACTCTGCCCATTCCTCTTTTGACAATATGTGAAACTACCACCGTTTTCATTGTCTATCTTTCACTACTTTTATGATTCAACAGTTTATTTGATGTATTTCTATAACATGGCATAGCCCTTCTCCTACCAACTTTAACCCCCTACCCCTCCGTTTGTTATGGCGCTCAGCTGCTATAACTTTGCACATATACATATTTTTACATCCCCTATCAGGCGCACTATGTCTTATCCCGCAACTCGATTCATCCATTTGGACCCTTTACTTATGAGACCTGCACGGTGAAAGTTTTGAGCCAAAGCAGAAACCCAACCCATGTAGGTGTGTTAACCGCCTTAGCTCGGTTCAACTGAGCGAACAGCTCGAGCCGGCTTGGTTGAGATGAGGCACCGTCTCGGTGAGCCATCGTCTCGAGCCGGCTCGGTTGGGGTGAGCCATCAGCTTGGTTTGTTTCGGCTCGTGTCGGTTTGGGTTGGTGAGCTGTTGGCTCGGCTCGATAGGGAATGACTTGTGAGCCGAGCCGCTCGAGCCGTTTTGGACCCTAAACCCGGACCAAGCAGTTTTGAACATATGTGGCCGGCGCCCTCTAACTTTTAAGGTGAACGATGTCCTTGCCTCCTAGTCTTCACGACTAGCGAGGTCAGCAGTCAACTAGTTTTCAGTATTCAGATACAAACGACATATCTTTCATGTTAATACACGGTATTGTTGTAATAATAATAATAATAATAATAATAATAATAATAATAATAATAATAATAATAATAATAATAATAATGTTATAGTAGTAGTATTATCATTGATAATAATTATATTGTCTATGTAGGATACTTGAAGAAAGTACTTGAAACTACACACAGCATTTGGTTCGATTTGGCTCGTTCTGGCTCGACTCGACTCGAGTTTCGAGTCGAGTTGGAGGAAATTTTTCGAGCCGAGTTCTCGAGTCGAGTTCAAAGATGTCTGTTTCGAGTCGAGTCGAGTTTCAATGAATACTCGCTCGTGCCCATCCCTATGAGTCTTGGTCGCTTCACCAAAAATGACGAGTCTAGTTTAATTTTTTACTCATCTTCAACACACAGACTAACAGAACCACCGAAAATAATATATAATAGTCTGAATTTGAAATATGTCAAAACTGCAATCCTTGCAAAAAAAATATCGCCGTCAATATAACAGAGTAACTGAGTAGGGTTACACGGTTAAAAGTTATCTTGTCATTTGTTATCTGCCAATAACAACCTCCCATTTCTCCTTTGTGTAGATGCTTCCCTTTGTTGCACTAAAGTGATCGCAGGAAAACATGAAGCTTGACCTAAATCTATCGGTTTCACTATCCAATAGAATGCGATTCTATGTTTCGGCCGTCGACCCCTATCCATGATATTTTTTTCAGGTTCCTTCCTGAGAGCGACATAATCTTTTATCTATGGCGCTATGCGAAGAACATTTCCTGAGGGCAAAATGTTATTGGACTTCCGTTACGTTTCGTTTTGCAAAACGAAATATTTCACCATGACTTCAGTGTACCAACATTGTTGGCATTTTCTTAAATGTGCATTCGGATTGCGGCTCCAAAAATCGTAATAAGTCTTGACGTTATGTGTTTATTTGTCAAGAAAAGCTCCCAAGTGTACTCAATTGATGCATTTAAAGATGAATGTATCAGGAATTCAACTTCTCACCTAAACAGGAGAGAGCGAGAAGACAAATATAGCACACTGTTACAAAAGTGTATGCATTGTGTATTTTGGTTTGTTGCTTGAGCTTAAGGTCTCGCACAATTTAGCAGATGCTTCTACGTGCTACTGTGCCACAATATTCGCCTTCTTCCTTCTGTCTTTCATACAGAATTGGATTGAGCTAAAACTCTGTCACGAAATTCAAACATCTCGTAAGTCATTGTAGTGAACCATCCCCACCTCTTTTCCTTCCCTTCTACGTTAAGTGACGAAAAAAAAACGCTTAAAAAACATGTTTAATTGTTTGAGTCTATAAATGAAAAATTAAACCACCAACTTTCATATCTTTAACCGTAAGGGATCCCAATATATTGGTATCTTATAATAATAATACCCACCCTTTTTTTCTCTTCTAGGTAAAATATCAAAAATGCTTAAATACGTATTGATTAGTGCTCTCAAACGGGTCGGGTCAGTTCACTTTGGTCAACTGAGTTTAGGTTGAGCTTAAACTCAGCTGGAGTCGAAAACTGCTGTTTTTCACTAGCTGCCTAATTAAAAATAGCAATTTTCAATTGATTTTAAAGAAACCATAAATCTATTTTGAACACTTGCAGCTAGTGCTTTTATGGTAAATGCTTATTTTTGTAATTGTGTGTACTTTAATTTTTAAATGTGAAAGATTGATTTTACCAATCGACTGTAATATTAATATCTACGCCAATATGGAGTCTGGATTTAGAACAAAACTAGAAGTTGTTTAAGTAAGGCCAAATGAAAGATTGGATATGGACGACCAAGCCCAAGCAGGGCTGCGGTGGCTCAGTGGTAGAGAATTCATCTCTGGTGCATGGTGTCCATGGTTCGATCCCAGCTTCTGCTAAGTAGGCTTTGTGGTGGAGAAACGCCGTGTAGTGAGTTTTCTCGGGGTTCTCCTGCTTCCTCTCACTTTCTTCATTCCACCATTTCATTCATTTCTCAGGGTCACCATATCCCTTAGCCTCGGTGCAGAATTGAGGGACCTTAAACTGAATATTTCATTTTACTTCACCAAGCCCAAGGACATCGATACAAGAACAAGATAAAGAGTGGATATGCAAGACGAATTGCATAGTAATCTTGCTCTTGGCCTTGTTTTGGTTATCACCAAGTAGCGATGAGCGTATTTTCTTGCTTTCCGTATAGTATGAAAGACCATAATCAAAATCACACTTGATCTTCATTTGTACCAATGAGGCGAGCATTCTTGGCTCTTGTATAGCATGAAAGACCACCACGACTACGAAATGCAGGACCAAGACTTGACTGCAAGACAAAGAATAAGACGCAGTATTGACGGCCAAGACCCAGGGAGCGAATTGTTTGAATTTCATTTGTTGGGCTGAAAGTGATGAAATAAAATTAGTACTTTATAATTAAATATCATACTGTATTTTTAAATTTTAAATTACAAAATTCATATTATGTATCTTCTTACGTGCAACTATATATACTGTAAAATACGTTTTAATTACCGAGAAAGAAAAACCAAAGTGGCACGGATCCCGGAATCATAAGAACCTATTTTGGAATGAAAGTTGAAGGGTTGAAAAAAAATCACAGGTGTTCTCCTGTTTCCTGTTATCATTGTAGTTAAACGATTTCCTTTTGTCTCCGCCAAGAGACTCTTGCTACTGCCTTCCGAGAAGACCCCCTGCCGTCCGAGCAGGTGAAAACACTGACCTTGAAGAAAAATTTCGTCACATAGAACTAAAGCAAGAAAAAAAATTCTCCCACGTCGGACATTGGTATCAGTTATAAAAATAAATAACCAAACCTCAAAAGTGCCAAATAATCATTAAGCTGCTCGGATCGGGTCAGGTCAATCAGGTCGGATCACGGTTCGGGTCAGTCAATTCGGGTCACGGGTCGGGTCGGGTCGGTCTTCAAGCGACCCGTTGAGAGCACTAGTATTGAATTATATTAAATTTATATCTTATTATAATAATTGGAATGCCTGCCCCTTTCTCTTTCCATCTCTTTTTTTTTTTCATTTTACTAAAGTACAGTAGAGCGTCGATTATCCGAAGTAATTGGGGGACACGGGTGTTCGGAAAACTGGTTTGTTCGGATAGTCGAACTGTACATGTTTATTTGCCAAAAAGAAGTACTGTACAGTAAATTTATTCATAAAAAGAAGTGTGCTGATTGTTGAAACACAGCGACTGGCGGCTTGGCCGGTCAGCAGCGCCTTATGAAGGCCCCATTAGAAGTAATGTTCCGCCAGCGGTGGCTCAGTGCGGCGACTACTGTGGGAAACTTGGTTTGGGAGTGAGGGGGATGATGGACGGTAGGGTGGGAGAGTAACAGGTGCGAGCGAGTACACAATTCGGTTAAGCCGTCGTTCAGTTGACCGACGTTCGGATAATCGACGCTCTACTGTATTAGAAACCGTTGCAATGCGTGTCAAATTATTTTAAATGAGAAATCCAGATACCAAATTTTAAGTCTCTAACCTTAAGGAATTCGGAGACATGACCATCTTATTAAAATCCGAAATCCGAATGTGGAATTTAGAAATGTGAAATCCGAACTACTGAGCTCCTATCGAGAACTTAACCCTGGTGTGTCACGCTCGATGGGATAATGATAACAATGAAGATACTTAATACCTTTTTCGACTATGATATGAAAAGAAAAGGTAAATACCTAATTGTTATTTAAGTTATTCAAAGGAATTTTCTCAATCCCCGGATAGATTAGGAGAAAAAAAAAACATTCTCCAAGATTTGAACACACAAACAACAAAATACTCACCCAAACAGCTCGACTATTTCATACACTACTTAAAATACGTTTAGTGTAAACTGGGTTTCTATACCATACTAAGATTTGTTTATAATCAAATTCGACTTTGTTTTGGGCTAATAATTAAAACTTACGTTTCTTGCAGCGTATAAATATATTCTTCGTACAAGTTAAACACTTTCTTTTACGTCACAAAAACTGATGTAAAACAGATTGAATCTGTAGAATTATGAAATTGGAATGATTATTAAGAATTACAACAATAATTACCTAAATAATAAGATTACATGTATAGAATGAATTAACTAATGATGATTATTTATATATAGCACTCATTGAACATCACGCTTCAAACAATAGAGATTAATTTGAGAATGGAGAAATTTCTTCTTCTATCAAATCCACAGCAAAGCCAGTTTCAGTACTCTACAGGCCAACTGCCGTCTGCTGGTTGGAATGTTAGGTGTAAATTGTAACGGGGGAGGGGATAAGGATGTACCGATATATTTGTATCAGTGATATCGGCCACTTTTCGGAGTATCGGTATCGGTATCTGCAAATAGAGACCGACATTTACCGGTACATTTTCGGAACTATTTTCAATTTGTTTAATATTAACAGTGACACATATTTCATCGGTTTCTTTTAGACTTAAAGTTGATGTAAATTATTATCAATTGTAAAGTTGATCTAAATTATTATCAATTGTACAATTGATTTCTCAATGCATGTGTACGCCTTTGATTTGCACTACTCGTATTCAACTGATATTTTTAGTCTATCGATGCCAAAATAGTGATGAAGAAAAGCCAAAGGTCTTCAGTCAGGATCATGGTCGCCCGAATAAAATATTCTAGTGGGGGGCATTCCATGGTTGCTATATTACGTCTGGTGTTTAATATACGTGGTTTACTATATTACGTATACATTTTCGTGAGCCAAGGCAGTCCCACCGTGCCCTCCTCCTTCGGACACCCATGGTCAGGATAGCAGAAACGTAATTTGAATCCCAAACGAGACAGAGGTTTCGATTCAGAAGTAAATGCTATGGGAAAGAAAAAAGCACAAGATGTTCACTCTGTCATTATTTTCTCCTGCTTAATGGATAAAAACAATTAGTTCTAAAGTTAATAAATAGATTTATCGTTTTCGACTTCGCTTAAATAACTCTTATATTTTTATGGTATACACAGCAGCACCTGGTTCAGCACGCATAATTTTGTAAACAATAAAAAATTTGTAACGGTAGTATTCGTTTGCATTATATGTATATAATAGAGACTAGTAAATACACTGTAACTATCAAAAAACATTATCACTCTAAATATCAATCACTGATTCTTACAAGGAACGGACATGAACGTGTCATCCGGACATCCGAATCAAACCTAGTTCCTTTGATAAACATAACAAAGATTTGTTCATGCACAAAAAATTAGGTGCCATGGACAACGGAGTAAGGCCTTAGGGCCCATTAACCTTCTTATATAAAGAAAATTGTAGACTCGCAGTGAAATAGCTATTATATCAACACTGTTCATTGGAAAGTCATGGTTTGTAATTCATTCTCTTCAGCATGAAACAAGAGGTGCTACGTATTGGGGCCTATAATGTACTTGAACAGGGAAAATTGGGATAATGTCGAGAAAATTCCCTCCAAAAATACCTTTCATCAAATATGGCCCCCTCTGGAGTGTCCCCGGGTAAAAGTGCACAATCCAAATGTATCTCCAAAAATACTACAGGAAATAAGAAATGCGTGTACCAAGTTTTGCTTTGATAGACGGAATAGATATGAGGGGAAAGGTTGTATACCAATACGCTCTGTACCAAGGATGTTATAAAATAGAGGATCTGCCCATACAACAAAATAGTGAAGTCATGCGTCACAGCTTCGCTACACCTACTCTGCCCGCTCCGCGCCACTAAGATTGCAATGTTTCGAGCCAACAATCATGGCGGGAACGAGAGTAGCCAATCAGACGTGCCGGCTCGGACGATGCTCGGTTGTTTTTTGGCTTCACTGAGTTCATATGATGAAGATAGATATGGGCAGATCCTTTATTTTATAACGTCCTTGCTTTGTACATACAAAACCGAACCTATGACCTGAGCTATAAAGAGAACACAATACTACTCTTCTGACATCAAGATTTGTACCACATTCTCAGTAGAATGAAGCAAGCGTTTTAAACAGCAACTGCGCCACAGTTGTATTGGGATAAAACCACGTTATCCACCTACACCCTCACCCATGCCCTTTTGTTCTCTATTCCGTTCCTACTGTCATATTGCATCTTCTCCCTTGTTTAAGGATATACCTCCTACCAGTATACCTCATAGTATTTTTCAAGGTGTATTTTAATTGTGCACTCCTACCTAAGTGCGACTTACCAGGGAGGATTAGGGAGGGAAATCCCCCTTTTAAAGAATTTGATGTCTTCCATAAGTTTGGAACTTCCCCATGTTAAATTTCTTGGATGTGCACTTTATCCCACCTTAAAATTTCTTTTAATTCGCACACTGGCTCCAGTGTCACTTCAGAGGATGCACAACTTCACAATAGAGCTCATTTGGAAGACATTTTTGCGACTTGTCCCCAATTTCCCTCTCCATATGTCACGGAACAATATGCGTGACAACCATTGAAACGCTTGCTTCATTTTACAGAGAATGTGGTACAGTTCCTGATATCAGGATAAATAGTACTGCATTTATATATATTTTTAATATTATGCTCTCTTTATAGCTCAGGTCATAAGTTCGGTTTTCATTCATTTATTTAACAATCACCAGATACAGCTCAGAGGCCATTTTATACTGAGTATCTAACAACAACAATAACAATGGAAAGGATTTGGGAAGGTATCGGCCAGGGTTTGTTTAGTAGGTACCGTACTATCCCGGCATTTGCCTGGTAGGACTGAGGAAATCCCTGGAAAACCCCAGTCAGGATGGTAGGCAGCGGGAATCGAACCCACGACCTCCCGAATGCGAAGCCAACGCTCTACCACTTCAGCTTCGCTTCGCTACTCTCTTCTTACTCTGCTACTTTTGTATGTACAGAGCGTATTGGTACACAACTTTTCTCCTTATATCTATTCCGTTTTATCAAAACAAAACTCGATATATTCATTTCTCATCCCCTATAGTATTTTGGGACATACATCTGGATTGTGTGCTTTTATCCAGGGACACTCCAGAGGGAGCCAAATTTGATGGAAGGGATTTTTGGAGGGAATTTTTTCGACATCCCCTCAATTTTCTCTGTTCAAGTACATTTTGGGACCCAATACATAGCGCCCCTGGAAAGTTTCTTCTATGCTGAAGAGATTGAACTATAATTCATGACTTTCCAATGAACAGTGTTGATGCAATAACTATTTCACTGCGAGTCTACAATTTTCCTTATACTAACAGGGTTAGTGGGCCCCAGGGCCTTACTCCGTTGTCTATGGCACCTAATTTTTTGTACATGAACATATCTTTGTTATATTTATCGAACGGACTAGATTAGATTCGGATGTCCGGATGACACGTTCATTGCCGTTCCTTGTTAGAATTAAGCTTACACTATATAAGTATTTGCTGCTTTTTGGTTCATTTCATGTGAGCTGGATTAAATTTAGAGGAAATATATTTTTTTGTGTGGAACCTAATATGAAATTTTGCTTTTTGTCTCTGTATGTCAAATTTTGGCCTTATATCTAATATACCCTAATTATTACAATGTTGGTCATTTCATTATTCTGAAAATTTCTGATATTATATAAGAAATGTGTCCAAAAGTATCGGTATCGGCCTCTTCAGTATCGGTATTGGTATCGATGAAAAAGTGGTATTGGTACCTCCCTAGGAAGGGGAAGAGATACTTTTGGTACTAACTGAACCTCAATACCTTCCTCTCAATTCTGGATATAGTTTTGATTAAAACGTGTTGCTTTTTCTGTCCTGATCGGTTGGACAGCATTCGCGCCTTTGAGGCCTACCACTCTCACTGGCAACATTTTGTCGGACAACTATTTTGTTGCTCTGGCTAAATGCATTGACTCTTATGGGAGTCCGGGGGGCCGCGGTGGCTCAGTGGTAGAGCGTTCACCTCTGGTGCTAGGGTTCTCGGGTTCAAACCCTGCTCCCGCCAAGTGAACTTTGCGGTGGACAAACACCGTGTGCGTGGGTTTTCTCGGGGTTCTCCCGTTTCCTCCCACTTTATTCATTCCACCATTTCATTCATTACTCATTATCACCGTCTCCTTTAGCCTAACCGGCATAACCGTGGGACGTAAAACTCAAAATTTCCTTTCCTTTCCTTTTTCTTATGGGAGTCCGCTCACTGCGGCGACGGCGACAGAAAAGTTGTCGAGATGCCTCTAAACAGGGACATAAAAAAATATATATATTTTTTCTACAAGTTCCTCTGCACAACAGTTCATTTCGTGTGCAGCACGTGAAAAAAAAATGTTTGCAAAAGAAGCTAATATGTCTTTAACTAGCGATGAAGACAATGAAAAATTAATTGAGGAAATATAGAAACACCCAATATATATATGTATCAGTGGTGAATTTACGATTTTGCTTCGGGGGAGGGGAGGGCTTCGCTAACTTTATTCCTTGAAATGTGAAAATTCTGCAAGATATTTCATTTACTTTCATATAGTAAATACAATTTCGGGTGGGGCTTAAGCCCGGAAGCCCCCTTAAATGCGCCACTGGTATATATATAAAGTTTGAAAGAATATTCAGATATAAATTTAAAGAAGAAATTGTGGGAGTAAGAATGTTTCACTGTTATGGGAACCTGGAATGAGCTTTCCAGCCAAGAAAAAATAACACAGGTATGTACACTCATGTCCAAAATTATTATATCATGTCTATAAATATGTTGTTGTAGGAATATGATGTGATAATGAATTCGCCCGGTATTTCTTATAATGTTAGTATATGTATAATCGGCAGACACATGTATGTGGCAAGTTTCATGTCCAAAGAGCAATTAAAAGGAGCAATAAAACGAAAATAAAACATTCTTGTCCATTTCTAACTTTCTTATTTATAAGTATTTGCCTATGAAATTTACCACAAACATACATTTCCAGATTATACACATAGTATCGGTATTGAAAGTATCCTGCAAAATCATTATCAAATTACATTGTTACAAGAAGATAGTTATAGATATGCGACAATCATTTTGGACATGAGTGTACATTATTCGATATTACATTTCGCTGTCATACTACACACTACTATTTTCATTGATTTCCTGTAACTAGAAAAAATACAGATAAAATTATGATTCTCTATTTCCTTTCCATTTCAAGTATGAAAAAAGAAATCAATTGTACAGTATAAAAATGGGTAATTTTAAAACGTGAAGAGTACGCGGGAAGAAGGAGGTAAACCAATTTTTATTTTACGACTATACGCAGAACATCTTGAGAATACAGTCATGGTATAATGTTGTCAGATTGCCGCTAAGTTTCCTTTAGTTAGTTACTTCCGGTCGTTTTATATTTTCATTCTTACTGTTAACTTTTGATTCGAATAATTGTTCCCGTTCGTATTATAGTAATTTACAATGCTGTTACTTTTTATCACTCATTCATGCTACCTACCTTGAAACGTTTGATAGCATTGACGTAATTAGGATAATTTGCTGGGAACCCATGACCTTTTACTTCTGAAAATTGCAAGAACGTTTTAGAAAACATCGTTATACATGTCATCTGAGCCCCTCTCCTCGCCCTCATTGTCATTCTCTTCAAATTATTGAGTTCCGTCGATAATTGCGTAAGTCACTATATAGAATGTAAAATTTTCCCTTTAGCAATCTCTCACTGTATATAGGATGCACCCAGCATTTCTTTTTTCTTCATTTTTTCCTTCTTAAATTGAGTATTAGCACACAAGCAATAGAACAGAAGTCCATCGTTCTGCGTCCAATCCCACCAAACTGTAATCAGTGTAACCGCCCAGCAAAAATATTTCGTACTAACCTATGCAGAAAAGAAAGTACTAGATATGGGGAAAAAGTACTAAAATTTTATTTGTTCCCGTTTCACACTGTTTATGACATTTTACGATAATTATATCTTATTAGAAGGTTTCCGGCAGCCCCTCCTATGGGTAGGAGAGTGACCTCAACATTCTTCAAAGGACCCCCAACTTTAATTTGTTTACAGTCAAAATTCGATACAAACCGTGCAAACCACTGACACCCTCCCAATTTAGAACATATCCAAACTAAAAATCCTGGCGGAATCCCTAACCATGCCAGAATTTCTTCTCGTTAGAGGATGAGATCAGACAGGACCTATGTCCAATTTCCGTTCTTGTAAACACCACCGTTAGAAAAAAAAAGGCAGAAAAAAGTTACCAGGAACAGTGAAATTTCGTACATTGTCAAATTTTCATGAGATTTCTTTTTCTCTCCCAAATATATTTATGATTAAAGAAGAGGAGGAGAAAAGTATTAGATTTGTTGGTGAACGTACTAGATCACTAAAATATTATACAAGGTACTAGGTCTGGTACGGAAGTACTAGCGGTGGTTACACTGAATGTGATATCAAATGCCCGGCAAACTTTTGTCGCCGTCGTCGCCAGTAAGCGAGAGTGTGGCAACAAAAATGTTTTGTCTCCGTGAAGTTGCTGGCTGTAGGGGGCAGCGACGAGATAGTTGAGCAACTGTTTTGTTGCCAGTGAGGGGTAGGCGTTAGTGGCTACCTATCAGAGGTTGGTTTGTGCTTTTTACACTAGTTTTTATGTTGTAATTCCGGATGAAGTATTTATACGCAAAACAGTAGTCCTCTTCAAGTGAATATGCTCCGAGGATTTCTTTAAAACTCTTTCTAAGGTAGTGACAGTAAAGTTTCCTGATAAATAACAAAATCTTAACGTTTTTAAGTCTGAAAAAAAAAAATGCATACACACTGCGGCACAAATACCAATTTAGTTGGCGTCTATCAGCATTCTAGTCGTTCTTCTCAGTTTTAACACACCAGAAACACCCACGACCCAGAGTAAATTAAAAGATTTTTTCGGGAGATATGTTAGAATTTATGGAAGTGTCATGGACTAAAACTGGATGGGCACCTCGGACTTATCACATTCTCATGGATAATTCTTTGAGACTTTTCAATGGATCTTGATGTTATATTATTATTATTATTATCTTAATAATAGGAATAATAATAATAATGTGAAGCTCGTATTTATATGAAGAAAAATAGAAAAGTTATTGTAAGAAATAATGTAAGTTACCCTATTCCTTAATTAGTTAAAATATACTCACTTTATGCACATTCATTCCATTTGTTAGCTGGTCGAAGTTAATTAAAAATGTTGATTATTTGTTTGCGATTACTTATATCAAGATTTTAAAAAAATGAACTTCATAAATATGTTACTGGTGTTCATAACAAAGTATAACAGCAAACACTACGACACACTGATTACCACAAGAACATGCTGTAGCACTTCCATTTATGAAGTCCACAATAACATACAAAATTGTAAAGGTAACAAGTCACCAAAATATCACAGAATTGCTCAAAAAAAATTAATATTCACTGTGAATATTCATGAATATAAACTCAAAATAAGGTATTTCTAACTTATGTTTCTTCTAGATAGTGTTTTGTTTCACCTTGTTCACTGGTGCGTGGTCATACACTAAGTAGCACCTAAAAGCAAACTCTGGAACGATACCTAGTGCTCTTCCTTACTGTTACAAGAAAAGGAGAGAAACAAGAAAGTCGTACATTGACCGCATTACGATGTTGCCAGTTTGAACAGTCGTTTACTAAGTATCTCTTAATCTTCCTTTACTCACATTACTACTCACTTTTCTTGTTGATTTAGAACTTTTTGTTCGTTACGGCCGGTAGGCCTATCCTGTTCAACAAGTTTTTTTTCTTTTTTTTTCTGAATGAAAAATTAATAACTTAGAAACCTGACTCAATAAGCAGTGTGCATATAACTTTCGTCTTAATTTATAGTTCACATATTGTAGGTTACTAGGTCGTTGTAGAAGCTATCTATAAACAAGAATGCATTCGTTTATTTTGTTTCCACTTTCATCAAAGCTAGATCTTACTTTAATATTTAGCTATATTTATTTACTTTACTTTTTTATTATTTTTTATTGTTTTTGGTCCTGTTCGTCTGTATCAGTGACGGCTCTTGAGGGAAGTCACATTTGTTGAATAATAATATTTTATCGCTTTAAGTTAAGGGAAGAAACCCTACCTAATTTTCTAATTCTTGTGGCTGATCTGGATTTTTAAAGCTCTGCATATTTGTGTGGATAGAAAGATATTGCAAAAACAGGAATAGCTATAGAATAGGCACAGAAAAGTCTGGTTCGATTTTAACGACCATTCACAGAAACCAACTATAGAATTGGTTTTATTCATATAAATCTACACGACGACGGTAAAACTATCTAAATTTTTGCAAATTACAACCTTATGAATTAAATCTATACGAAGATGGCAAAACATGATGGGCAAAAGTATGACTAATGCGTTGTGCGAACTTCTCTATTTACTAACACGTTAGTGAACTAAACTACGATTTATATGGAATAAGGCCAGTCAGGATTTTTCGAAAGGGTTGTCCGAGTACATTAAGAGAAATTAAACTACGATTCTCTTTCTTACCTTGATTTCCCCTAATGTGTTTGGACAACTCCGTGAGAAAGTCATGGCTGGCCTGTTTCGATATAAATCGTTACTAACTTCACTAATACGTTTCTAAATACGAAAGTTAGCATCATACGTTAGTCATTCGAGGCTTAAAACAACTTTGAATAGAGCCAGATATGCCATTTTTAGCCATTTTCTAATTTCTCGCACCGGTAATTGGTCACACAGATCTATATGCTGGAAGAAGTTGATAATGCCTTAATAAAAACTTCCTATTTAGCAGTATGCATTTAAGATTTAAAGTTCAAAGTTCATAAGAAAGTTATGAAATATCCTTGCTTATAGGCAACTCACACTGGCTCTCCGCGCGTATCAGTTGCATTACAAGCAGGATATGTATATGAAGTAACAAGAGAAGTCTGAATGGAGAACTATGTTTTGGAGAACAGTTACCGAACCACTTAACCTATCAACCAGAGACTAAGAAACAGATTACCTATAACGCTTTAGATTAATTTAAGACCTTATTTAGCTCTCTACGTTAAGTAGGTCAGGCTGTAGAAGAGGTTGTACTGTATGACTGATAACTATAAGAAGAAAAAAATGACTTGGACCAATGTTGTTTCTGCCACCTTGCTCATTCGTTTGGTCCTATCTATGACACTTTCAAAGGATGTATTTAATGTACACAGAAATACACATATCTCGTTTGAGTTAAAATATTGAGTACATTTGGAGTAATTTAAGATCCGTATCCGGAGTAATTTAAAATCCGTAAGTAAATTAGTATCCGTATTAATACTAATATCGGCCTTATTGCTGTTGGTGCTACTGTGTCACTCAACTATTCAATTAACGCAATGACAGCTATGTCTCAATGAGCAAATACTTAATGAAGCGTTAATAACTAAGTATAAAGAATAGACAAATAAACAATACAATACTAAGACAAGCTGTTTTCATGAACTATCACACCTAGAACTTAGAATTTTAGATGTTTCGGAAAAGCAGAAATAAACTTAGGTTATAGCGCTGTCATAAGTTCAAATCTAATCTTTGCTGCAATCTTCAGATACGAAGCTATCTTTTGCTGCTTTTAATGCATTATGATGGTTCCGGGATTCCACCTTAAAATGTAGGACAATATTTCATACAGTCACTGTGTTGAAAACTGATTCTAAACTTCAACAAATTCGTATAAAGGGGCAGCTCTTGAGGGAAGTCACATCGGGTCTATACTTTCTTTCGATTCGAGGTTTAGGTTTCCCATCAGGAGCGTTTTTTAAAAATCACAAACGACAATCTTACCGAGAGAAGTAGCTCAATTGCTAGAGCGTGGCTTCGCATTCAGTAGGTTCGATTCGCGTTCGATTCCCGCTGCCAACCATCCTGACTGTGGTTTTCCTCAGTCCTATCAGGCAATGCCGGGATAGTACCTACTAAACAGGCCCAGGCTGATACCTTCCCAAATCCTTTCTATTATTATTGTCGTTGTTAGATATGCAGTATAAAATGGTCTTTGAGCTGCATCTGATGATTGTTAATAAAATAAATACGCACCCTGGAAATAAGGAAAAATAGATAAAGACAAAAAATGCTCTCCTCCTAAAGTATTTCGTAAAAGAACCGGGTTTTGGTAGGTATATAAAAATTACTCAAAGGTGCACACAATCCGTATGTAAAATTTCAATATTGATATCTTGAAAACTAAGTTTTTTTTTAATTTCCCTTAAGTAAAAAAAGTCACACCCCTCCGCCCTCACTTGGCACCGCCAATTTTACCATCCGATTCCAAAACGCATCTGGGGTACTCTTTGGTCCATGCTTGACTTAACCAATAAAAAAATAAGGGTTCAATACGTATTATATGA
The DNA here is from genome assembly GCF_964235325.1 of Thermobia domestica. Lineage (NCBI taxonomy): Eukaryota > Metazoa > Arthropoda > Insecta > Zygentoma > Lepismatidae > Thermobia > Thermobia domestica. Next base: position 130,281,029 of record NC_137464.1, read on the forward strand.
CCTTAATAAGCGTTTCAACACAATATTATTCCATGGTACCGATTTGTACCATAAATCCCCAAAGGGTTAAACACTACTAACAAGGAAAGCTATCCAACTCCTTGACGAGTATCGCATTGAAACTTGCACAAGTGGAAGAACATTCTGAAAGATGGAAATATGCTTACTCTTACGATTTGCAACGTCGTCGAACCGGAAGTAGAATGATCGTTCCCCCATAGCCCCTGAAAGTTATATACACTGGTCATACATGCCAGAAAGTGATACACTGAAACCTGTTTTCTCACGAGGACAAATTTTGCAAACTCAAGATGATAACAGTCGGTGGTGATTGGGATCTCTGGTACGCCTTTGATGTGAACCGATGTCAAATGGAACACGATACGATACACCGATCGTAAGTTCTAAATGAACACATTTGCCCAGTGGAGAAAAGGGACACGCTGAAACCACAACGCAAAAATATATTTCCATGATTATTATTATTGTTATTAGTATGACTATTATTATTATTATTATTATTATTATTATTATTATTATTAGTAGTAGTAGTAGTAGTAGTAGTAGTAGTAGTAGTAGTAGTATGATTAGTATTAGTCATATGAGCAGTATGATGAATAAAGATAATAATAATGAGAAGGAGAAGAAGACAAATATATTGTTTGGCCCATTCAGTAACGAAAGACTTCAGCCCTTCTTGAGTATCCTCTAGCATTGCTATAAAGTTTTTAAATTCACAAACAATCATAACCCAGCCGTAATTCGAAGTATGGACCCTTGAACGCTGCCTTGACTCCTCAACCAACACGAACATGAGGTCGGCAATAATAATAAAAAGACGACAAAGAAATAATAATAATAATAATAATAATAATAATAATAATAATAATAATAATAATAATAATAATAATAATAATAATAATAATAATAATAATAATAATAATCCTATACCAGTATTCTTAACCTAATTCCGATCACGACCCCCATATTATCACATCCTCTTGCCGGCGACCACCTTACAATTTGTTTTTCGTAATAAGCTTGTGTCGAATTTTTAATACACCTATTGCAGAGATCTCACAATAATGCATCTATTTCATAATAGTAGAATCTATTTCTTGTATACAGTGGATAAAGTAATTTCCTTAAAAGTGAATGGATTAAAACCAAATTTGGTCCGTCCATTCATTTTACAAAAATCGAATCCGATCTTCATACTATTTCAAAATGGAGGCTGTTTGAAAATGTAAAAACTTCATAACTCCCTCAATTTTGGGTCATATAATAAAAAAAATGCAATTACATTCTTCTGGTATTTCAATATGCTGTTCTCATTAGTTTCATATCGTACCTCTTTCATTTGTTAAATTTTAACCAACTCTGCATCTGTTGAAAATGTTTAGTAGACCAATTTTTTGTTGTTCTTGACAGTATGTATACAAATAAAAATTGTCTATCAGAACAAAATTCAAAATAATAATTATTTAAAAATATTTTCCGGTATTAGATTCTAATTATATTTAGGTATATCTCTTTCGCTTATCTTCGCTGCTCCCAGGTTGATAAAGTCTGTCCTATGCTAGTTCTTCTTGCAGACCTCGTGTTCGTGAGGATTGAGGCATCGAGCCAGCGACTCAAGGGTCCTGACTTCGAATCTCGGCTGCGGTATGGTTGTCTCTGGATTCTGAAACTTTTATAGCAATGCTAGAGGATACTCAAGACGGACCGAAGTTCTTCGTTACTGAACGCGCCAAACAATACATTTATTGGCTTATTATTATTATTATTATCTTTACTCATCATACTGCTCATATTACTAATACTAATCATACTACTACTACTACTACTATTACTACTACTACTACTACTACTACTACTACTACTACTACTACTACTACTACTACTACTACTACTACTAATAATAATAATAATAATAATAATAATAATAATAATAATAATAAAGAAAGCCATTTTTGCGTTGTGTTTTCAACCTGTCCCTTTTCTCCAGCGGGTGTATCGTATCGTGCTCCATTTGACATACGTTCGCATCAATGAGGTACTACAGACCCCAATCATCACCGACTGTTATCTTGAATTTGCAATATTTGTCTTCGTGAGAAAACAGGTTCCAGTGTATCACATTCTGGCATGTATGACCAGAGTACATAACTTTCAGGGGCTATGGGAGAACAAGCATTCTACTACCGGTTCAACGACGTTGCGAATCGTAAGAGCAAGCATATTTCCATCTTTCAATATGTTCTTCCACTTGTGCAAATTTCAATGCGATACTCGTCGAGGAGTTGGATAGCTTTCCTTGTAAGCAAATGTTTTCGAAGTGACGGCTATATCGAAATGATCAAAGAGTGCTGTGACATGCTCACACGCTACAAGCCTTTCTTGACTTTTGTTTTCTACTCCTTCCTGTTAACAAATTTTCTTCAATTTTCTTTTTTATATAAAAGAAAATGAAACAACGAAGAAGAATGTTTATTTTTACCCCTTCCCTTTTTTTGTTCAGTAGGTTGAGGAAAAACTACTACTAGTATTAGCTGCTGAGTATTTATCGAAATCACCCTAATAGCATGTTGGTTTGCAGCAAGTCTTTCACTATGTTTGATTTTAACTTGCTAGTCTTTCCGTGCACTGTACACCTGCAGCAGGTGTTTTGAAAGAGTTACCCACAAATGTCGTAATTTGATTTTCACTTTCTAGATTTTACTTGCCTCGGAGGCTAGCTGCAACTTTGTAGCAAGTGTGTCAGTTCTAGTTTCTACCAACAGGTAGCACAAAAGTCTAATCGTAGAAATCTTCTCGCCAGGCCGCCATTTGTAGTAGGTGCGAAGTGTGTGAAGCATTAAAACAAGTGGATAATTAAGATAATTACGTAAGTATCCAGTATATAGAGATAATTTATATTTTAAACGTGTATTGTTTGACAAAGTTGTTGAGAAAAATATACTGTGTGATTGTACGTATACAGTAAATGTCGCTTGTAATAGGCATGCAATGCAATGCAAGTATATACCTGCAGAAGACTTACTACACTCACTTGCTGAAGACCTGCTGGAGACTTGCAATGCAACTATATACTTGCAGGCTTACTAGAAACTTGCCGTAGACTTGCAGTGCAAGTGGTATCCTTGCAGAGACTTGCGTCAAACCTGCACTTACTTCATGTCAACTTGCTGTGCACTTGCACTGCAAGTAGAAACTTGCAGTAGGCTTGCTGTGCAAGTAAACCCCTTGCAGAAACTTGCTTTGCAAACTTATCATACACTTGCACTACAGGTGTGCTGCAAGTTCGAAGAGCGTCAACTACTAAGAAGTTTGCATTAAACTTGCATCAAACTTGCAGACTTGCATCACATGTCTGCTGCAAGTTTGCCAGACTTGAATTGCAAATCTGCTGCAAGTTTGTTGCAAGTCATTTTTGCTATCTGGACAATCGCTCCTTTCTTTGATGTCAATTGCTGCTACAAATGAGCAGTACTAATCCTAGGTTCTCTGTCGTATTTGGTGGTATTGGGAACGACGGTGAATGCTTCAAACTAGACCGACGACAGGTCATATGTTTTGTTGTTTTTGTAGAGGCCAACGATTTCTTGGCGCAAATATATTGATTTAATTTCCTCTTAACTCTAAAGTAAAGACCACATTTTTTTTCGAAACATCCTTCCGCGATTAGAAAGGAACTGGTTCCGTCTCATATTGCCTTGCTCAAATTGTATCCAATCGACAGACTTTGAATTGAATTTGGAATTTGGAAGGTAGGGACAACGCATGAGACATCTTGAGGAAAAATCACTGCATGTTCAGAGTGCTGTTTTCCATTATAGAAGAGATTCTCAGAAAATTTGATTCCCACACCCCGAAAACGCAAATATTTTAAAATAATTTAGACATCATTCGCGGCAACAGCCTGACGACCAGCTGTAGTGAGGGTTTTTTTTTTTTTTTTTTTTTTAATAAAGTACATGAAAAGCAGTTGATGTTTGTTCCAATGAATTGAGTATACTATTGATCGAATGAAGCATATACCCACGTACTTCCGAAATTTTAGGTGACTATACGATAGTTTCCAAAAATTAGAGGTGGATATACGCCGTATACCCGCGTATACCCTCCATTACATCCCTGAATTTAATTTAAAAGATTATATTTGCTCTTCAGTAAAAATATATATACTGTTTTTTTTTTCCATCCTCGTATACATAGTGGTCTTGATTTTTCAGGAAAAATCCATGAAAGACGAAATTGACGTTGTCTGTTACATCATAAGGAAAAAAACGGCTGAATCTTTTAAAAGTATTTTTTGAGCATAGTAAATACTTACCTTGAACTGGGTTTTCATAATTCATTTTGAATAAAATGCATGTCCTAAGGGAGGGAGAGGGAAGATATTCCTGTACGAGGATGGCAAATATAATACAATTTCACTGGAGAGCAACTTACGACGTTTTGAGTTAAATTTAAAATAATCGAACTTTCAGTTCAGTACTTAAACGATATACCTGCATGTGTGTACTACTAAACAGTAAATTTTTAATTAAGCTATTATCAACATTCTCTAGCATATAGATCTCAGTGTGACCAACTACCGGAGCAAAAATCAGATTTTTTTAAAAGTGATATATTTGCCATCCCCGTACAGATGTAATGCATAAGCCTCTAATTTGCTTGACTGTAAAAATGTACATATGTTTTTACATCCGTGTGTGTGGGTTTTCTTGGGGCTCTCCCGTTTCCTCCCACTTTCTTCATTTCATTTATTTCTCATCACCCCGTCTCCTTTAGCCTAGCGGGCATAAACGTGGGACGTAAAGCCTGCAGGTTTTATTTCGTTTTTTTCTTTTTCCGAAATTGATTCCTTTCAATCCATTCCAATGAAAGATTCGTTCCTTCGGATCGAATCATTTAGTTCCTTTGTATGATTCCGAGTGTCTTGGTTTTCCAATTCGATCCCTAAACATGGATTCGATCCTTCCTCTAGATCGAATCCTTTGGTTCCGATGAATTGAATAAATCCAAGTTCTTATACGCTTCTCCAATGTGATCCCTGAACTCTTTCATGGCTAAGCGGTTAGCGTACGCGCCTCTGGCGTGGGAGACCCCGGTTCGATTCCCGGCATGGGTTCATGTGGTTCGGATTCCACGTTAATCAGTAGATCCCGTCTTATATAGCCTCGCTGATGAAAGGGACGTTAAACTCAACTCTACTCAACTCTAATATGATCCTTCCTGCAGCAAAACTAGTCAAAGGAAAGCGTGCAGAAAGAGATTGCTTTTTGGACACACACATACAGAAAGTTTCATTTCTTCTTGATTTCTAGCTCTTGTTTATTATTTGAAGACCATTTGTTGTATCAGTATTGCCAGACATACGGTCTTGAACGTACAAATAGGGTAATTTGTTATTTTCGTATGATATACTGTCCGACATCTTAACCGTATGGATCATGTACAGTGTTGCTAAAATATTGTAGCAAAATCTTATTTTTAAATAAAATGTGTTATCTTCTGTCGTGTTTTCTATCTCTCAGTGACCACTAGTTCACATGTAGCCGCAACCACACGTAGTGGTGATTTAGGCGCAACACCCCACATTTCACCTTTCAGTAAAATAAATGTAATGAAATCAGTGGTGCTTTCAGGGACTGGTCCAGGAGGGATATTTCCCTGGGGCATATTTTGATCGTGCTCACCGTAAGTTACCAGTACTTCGCAGTACTACTTTCATCCTCCGTATATTCAAAGTTCCCCGGGGCAGCTTATCATAATTTCTAAGAACCGGACACAGACAGATTTAGGAATGGGGTGGGTTTCTGAGAAGCTAATAAAAGCTAACCTTAAATTCCAAAAATGGTTTTACTCATATATATACACGGTGTATATATATATATATATATATATATATATATATATATATATATATATATATATATATATATATATATATATATATATATATATATATATATATATATATTAACAACCTCCTCACGTCGTGCGTAAATTGCATGGGGATGACGTTATTATTGACGCTTGGAGATCGCTACTACTCACCATCTGAAATGAGTAGGTTCGAAGTGGGAGCAGAGAAAACCACACAAATTGAGCTTTCATTTAAATAACTGTATTATTCAAAATATCAAGTGTGAATGTATGTTAATGTTGAGTGAGTATAACACGTCAGATCACATATCGATAGCATCAAAGAATTCCGTCACGAATAATTCGTATATAGCTGAGATACACATACCTTGCTGATTGATGACTGCCTGGACTGGATGTTGATGTTTCTATGATACATGACCTCTCTTACTGCAGATAGTCGGCGAACTGTAGAGTCCGACTATAACCCAACCATACTCCAAGTTACTGGTTGAAATGGGAAATAATAGATCTTCCTAGATCTATTCCGCTGAATTGGACTTGCAGCTGACTACTCAACTGCGATGAGCTCTAAAGTGGTTCTCTCTAACGATCCTCCACTTCTGATCCTAATCCTCTCTGACCAGAGGTTTTTATTCTCCTTTCCAGTCATTCTCGAATTCCCTTCGTTGATCTTTTGTTTATCTCAGCTATTGGTAAAACATTGGTTTCACCCGAATTACATCGTGACCAAATTCCCAGATCAATAATTTTCTGCAAGTCTGACGGTTATGCCACAGTCAAAGTGTGTCACTGTTACGTACAGAGTTTCACATTGATGACATTTCATTATTTTCAAACATAACATTGCAAATCATAATAAACATGTAAACTGACGACTTAGCGTCTAGCCATAACACAACAATTACATTTAACACATTTACAAATTATTGACATACGTAAACAAATAAACACAAGCACGTGTTTATACAACATAACAACATTTCATTACTATAATTCAGTATTTTAATACAACTTTTAATAACTGTGATTTGCTATCACCAAAATAATATGACCCAAAACCATATATCTCTACAATATATATCAGGTGTTCTAAAAATGGCGCCCACGGACCACAGACCACTATTCTGCATGTCAAAATAAAGCAAAAAAATATATAATATTATACCTTTCGGATGGTCGTCTGAACACGCGATTTGCACTATGTGGCAACATCGCATTGCAGATAAAGGAGCATACAGTTAACCTACCATCAAATAGTTACATCGATTCTTTCCAGATGGCAGTTAAGACTATAGGCGTTGATACTAGCACCATCTATTAGCGTCGGTACAAAATAAAACAATTCACTTGCTAATAGATGAAATATTTACCAAGTTAAGCCAAATAATTTCTATAGTAATACGTATTCTAGCTAAATGAGTGTAATTTTATTTTTTAATGAACCCCAAATAATAAATTGTTTTAAAATAGAGAATGACTCAGATCAAAAGACTTGCTAGATTCAATTAATAAATTCTGCTTCGTTGCTTAGATGTTTTTTATAATGTCTCACCACAGTCTCAGTGAGATCTCAAAATATAGTCCTATACATAAATTTTTAATATTTCTTCTAAATAGGCATAATTACATAATATAATTATTGAAAATGAATGCATTAATTATACAATTAGATCGCAAGAGTAAAAAATAAAACGTAAAACACAGTGGGATTTGAACCAGATAAAAATGATATCTGAAATTTATAGAATAAGTGTTAAGGAAACATGACTTAGCACGCTCGCCTATTTTTTTTTTTTTTTCTGAAATTAACGGTGTAATTTGTTAAAGTTTGTAATTAATATTTACAATTCATAAAACAGTTCAGAATCATAGAAATTATTCCCACAAGCATTACTTCACTCGATGCATCTTACGTTGAAAATCCACTAAATGCAGTTTATCACAGTTTGCTGAGGTTACTCTGTCACGCTTCAGGTGTTGATTTTTCTAAAAGAGACGGTGATGATGAGTAATGAATGAAATGGTGGAATGAAGAAAGTGGGAGCAAACGGGACAACCCCGAGAACACACGGTGTTTGTCCACCACAAAGTTCACTTGGCGGGGACTGGGATCGAACCCGGGACCCCAAGCACCAGAGGTGAACGCTCTACCACTGAGCCACCGCGGCCCTATTAAGCCAACTGCAATTTACGATGCTGTTACACTATATTCTATGCGAGTACAATCCATACAACTACCCATCTTTCTTTATTCATAACTGTCTTTGGCAAACAAAGTACGGTACATAAATTATTTTATTCTCAGCCAGCAAAGAAAAAAATAATACTTTCGAAAGATAATTTAAACATACTTTATGTAAACCTTTCGGCATCCAGCGTTTTTGGGGTATTTTTTAGACTTTCAGTTCAGCAGCTACTGCATCGTCACTATTTATCCTAGGATCATGGTTCATACGTCATTCTCTTCAAAATGGAGCTGGCTTTCAAATGGTACCACTTGCATGCTCATACCGTGTATCAGGAGAGGGAAAAATGATGTGAAAGGGAAACTTTCGGAGGGAAATGTTTTTCACACTTTGGGCCCCTTTGGAACGGCCCTGTGTGAACGTAGAGATCTAAAAAGAATCTGATAAATAGTACTTGGTAGACTAAATGTGTGTGCCAAATTTCAAGTTTCTATCTTGAATACTAAGGGCGGGAGAAATTTTATCAAGAATCGCCACAATACCCCACATTACCGCAAAACACCATGATCTCAGGTAAAAAATTTCCTGAGACATCTCTATTTACCCTAGGACTATAATCCGCCAATCATTCTCTTCAGAATAGAACTGCCTTTCAAGCGGTACCATTTACATGTCTCCATCATGTATCTAAGGCGGGAAAATCCCGAAAAAAGGTAGTTTTTGGTCTAAATATCCCTTTTTTCAACTTTTAGCCCCTCTGAACCCCCTCTGTTTTAACGTAGAGATCTCAAAAAATCTGATAAATACTACTAGGTGGGCTGAATGTTTATGCACAATTTCAATCTTCTAGGTGCAAAAGTAAGCCCACCAAAAATATATATATACCGACAATGTACCATATTCCCGTATACAGAAGGATATTTTGTAAAAATTCCCTGAGACATCCCTAATTACCCTAAAGTCATGCTTTGCCCATCATTCTCTTCAGAATAGAACTGCCTTTCAGACGGTATGACTCACGTGTCTTTATCATGTATCTAAGGCAGGAAAATCCCGGAAAAAGGGATTTTTGGGTAAAAATATCCCCTTTTTCGCCATTTTGCCCCTCTGGACCCCCCTGTTTTAACGCAGAAATCTAAAAAAATCTGGTAACTACTACTCGGTGGACTGAATATTTGTGCAAAATTTCAATCTTCTACATGCAAAAATAAGCCCGCCAAAAAATAATGAACATAGGCTTCATAAGAGAAAATATATATTTTAAAATTATGACGTCATCACCTCCTATGTCTGGACGCAGGAAGGTGTGAAACCATACGTAACGTGTTCTACAATGTCTCCGGACTTGAAAAAAACGGACAAAAAAGCTCAAATAGGAGAGTTATAGCGCAATGTATCCTCGTCGCCAAAAGTGCCTTTACATCGCCGTGACGGGTATGTGACACCGCAGTACTCTAAGGAAGGGATGGTTGCATAAGAAATTTTGATTAATTTTGAAGAGTTTTTATTTTGACTAGGGAAATAACGTAGATATAGGGAGTAAGGGCATAGATTTAAAGCATCAGTGCACTGTCATCTCTGAAAAAATTTGTATTCTCAGTTTTTCAAATTATTGTCTTATATGTTAAGTTAAAAACTGCTAACAACTGCTACTAGCGCTTTTCACTCTTCAGGAATTTACTACGACATGTTCGGGCTTGAATTATTTCATTCGCCTCACTGTAATTATTTGTGAATGGAAACTGATTACACTGAACATGAATATGTTTCGTTGTCGTAAAGCAAGGGCCGTAATAAATGTAGATCAGGTTCTTATTATTATATATAACACATAAGTATTTATTCCGTGTATAGAATAATATAATACAGTAACTAAGCAACATCATAATCACTAACGCCCGCAGGATTTTTTCTAACGGGGGGGGGAGACCGATATAGAGTTTTTCGTTTTATTCCCTATATATATTAAATTAACAGTCATAACACTAATAACGTATATCGTCTTTCGCCGCTGTAGGCTATTAGGCAGAACACTGATCTCCAGATATGTCGAAAGAAAAAATAAATTGATATGAACAGTGATGTGATTAATTTTACTGCGCCCTGGATCGATCTACCTTCGATTTACTCATACTCCCCCAGGCCCCCTGCCCCAGGTATTTCAGCTGCTGCGTTATATATACGGTTCCATGTCAAAAGGGCCTGACAAAAGGGGAAAGACCGAAAGGCCAGAGTCAATATGGCCCTCAACAAAAGGACCCGAGTCAAAACGGCCCTGCTTCAAACGGACCCGGGTTGAAAGAGGCCCCGCTACAAAGGAGCCCGAGTCAAAATGGCCCATGTGAAAAGGACCCAGGTCGAAACGTCTCCGCAACAAAAGGGCCCAAGTCAAAAGGGCCCGAGTCAAAATGGACCATGTTACAAAAGAGCCAGACCACAATGACCCCGCAACAAAAGTGCTCGAGTCAAAAGGTTTCCGCAACAAAAGGGCAGGAGTCAAAATTGCCCGAATCAAAACGACCCTCATCAAAAGGGTCCATGACGAAAGGGCCCGAGTAAAAAGGGACTTGCCTCAAACGAGCCCGGCTGAAAAAGAGCCCTGCTACAAAAGAACCCGAGTCAAACGGCCCGGGCTAAAAGGCCTCCGCAACAAAAGAGCCCGAGTCAAAAGGGGCCGAATCAAAACGGCCCTAATAAAAAGAGCCCGGGTCAAAAGAGACCCACGACAAAATAACCCGAGTCAAAAAGCCCCGGGTCAAAAAGGGGCATCGCTGCAAAATGGCCCGAGTCAAACGGCTCGGCGTCAAAAGGGCCCGGTTCAAAAGGTCTCCGCAAAAATGGGCACGAGTCAAAACGCCTTTCATTAAAAGGACCCGAGTCAAAAGGGTCCCACGACAAAAAAGCTTGAGTCCCAAGCGACCTGCGTCAAACGGGCCCGGTTCAAAAGGTCTCCGCAACAAAAGGGCCCGAGTCAAAAAGGGCCGAAACGAAACGCCCCTCATGAAAATGGCCAGGATCAAAAGAGTCCTGCTACAAAAGAGCCCGAGTCAAAACTTTCCCACGTCAAATGGGCCCGGGTCAAAAGGTCTCTACCAAGAGCAGAAGTCAAAAGTGGCCCCTCTACAAAGGGCACGAGTCAAAACGGACCCGCGAAAAAAGGGCTTGGGTCAAACTTCTCCGCAAGAAAAGGGTAGGAGTCAAAAGGGCAAGAATCCAAAGGGCCGCGTCAAAACGGTCCCACGACAAAAGAGCCCGAGTCAAAAGAGACCTGCCTGAAATGAACCCGTGTCAAAAGGTGCCGCGCTACAAGAGGACCCGAGTCAAAATGGCCCTAGTCAAAATTGCCCGGGTCAAAACCTCTCCGCAATAAAAGGGTTTGAGTCAAAAAGACCCGAATCAAAACGCCCTTCATTTAAAGAGCCCCTGTCAAAAGGGTCCCACGACAAAATGACCCGAGTCAGAATGCCCCGCGTCAAACGGGCCCGAATCAAAACACCCCTCATCAATAGTGCCCGAGTCAAAGGTTCCCAGTACAAAGGGGCTCGAGTCGCAAGGGCTCTGCATCGAACGGGCCCGAGTGAAAAAAGCCCCGCTACAAAAAGACCCGAGTCAAATGGCCCCCTATCAAAAGGGCCTGGGTCAAAAGGTCTACGCAACAAAAGGACCCGAGTCAAAAGGGGCCGAATCAAAACGCTCCTCATGAAAAGGGCCTGGGTCAGAAGAGTACCACGACAAAAGGATCCGAGTCAAAAGGGCCCTGCGTCAAACGGATCCGAGTCAAAAGGGGGCCCGCTACAAAATGCCCGAGTCAAAACAGCCCCGCGTCGAAAGGGCCTAGGTAAAAAGGTCTTCGCGACAAAATGGCTCTGCGTTAAAAGGGCCCGGGTCAAAAAGGATCTGCAACAAAAGGAACCGTGTTATAAGGACGCTGCGGCAAAAGGGTTCGGGTCCAAAGGGTTCTGCGACAAAAGGGCCAGAGTCAACAAGAAACTTCGTCAAACGGGCCCTGATCAAAAGGAGCACCATTACAATAGGGCACGGGCCAAAACGGCCAGGCGTCAACTGGGTGCGAGTAAAAAGGGCCCTGCGTCAAAAAGGCACAAGTCAGAAAGACCCCGCGTCCAAAGGGCCCGGTAAATACGGTTCCACGTGTAAAAAGCTTGAGATCAAAGCAAGTGTGTAGATCAATCATGCAAAAGAGGATTGTGTCCCCTTAGTAAGTTGAAGTGTTTATGCAAATGAAGGAAATATATCTGTGGTTATTAATAACAAATAGGAAATTTGAATGATAATATTAGTTTTGTTTGCTTGTTGATTCTTTTGGAACAATCGCTATCGCTTAAGTCGTTCTCCATGAAAGTTTGCTTGCACTCCCGTCATAGGCGGACTGGGTGTATTAGGGCCTAGGCCGCGGTTACTATGGAGGGAGCTCAGACTATAACACCAATTTCTAAAATAACGTACAATCAGTGGCGCAACGAGCTATGAACTCGGGGGCCCATGCCCTCTCCGAAGCAAACCTGATCTATCTTATACAGCTGCGTTGCAGACAAATTTTGGTGAAATTTCAAAATAGATCAAAGCATAAATGAATATTGAATTAAGTCAAAGCACTGTACGAAAGGAGAAATACCCAGTGAAAACCCCTACATTAATTTCTTAGAGTAATAAATGTTAGTAAAGAGTGCGTCATTTTATGCAAAAATAAAGATGTTCAAAATATTTATTATAGCGCAAATTTTAAAGCTTGTAACCGTTAATAATAGGGAATTTGTGAATTGGAATTTTCATTTTAAGGTTTTTTAGCATGTTAATAATAAGGATAACTAAATTGCTTGTAATGAGAAGAATTCAAAATTTCAACTTTGTCCACATCAAATGGTGCAGCACGTCGTTTGCAGACTACTGTACTGGATATTCTTGGCCCCTCCCGAAATAAAATCCTGGTTGCGCCACTGCGTACAATGAACATCTGCGATGAGCCATCGCGTTGTGCAGTTGTAAATTCGTTGTTACTTGATAGTTTTTGCAAGCTATAATTTATCATTGGTCGTTGAAAATTTGATGTCACAGCAAGCACAGAATTTCCAGAAACAAACTTTCAAGAGAATATTTTATAATTATTATTGCATTGCCACACGGGGTGTCTAAAAAGTCCCCTGACATGGATAACTCTGTTGTTATCAGAGTTACAACAAAATGTAAGAGGGGAAACCGCCTACAAATATAATGTTTTTAATAGACAGTAACTTCATTCATTTATGTTGTGGGTCCGGGTAAATGGTAACGTTGCATTTTCATGTAACATTGGGCGCATATAGAGTGTACAGCCCAAACGGCTTGTCCGATTTGAAAAATTCTTTCACTTTAGATTGAAAACATCATATTTGGAGACCGTTTTCCCGCCTATATTTTGTTGTAACTCTGATAATAAGAGAGTTACCGTATGTCACGGGACTTTTGAGACACTCTGTATAGTAGCTGAAACACTAAAAAAATAATAGCGAATAACTTTTACTATGGAATGAACAGGGCAGCTTACTAAAAATTGTAACACTAAACAACTAATAATAACTTTTGACTGTGGAATGAATACGACAGTTTTACTGAAAATGATAAACACTGCTGAACCACGAAACAACTAATAATTTTAAAAAGTTAAGATTCTTTGCAGTTCAGCTCATGAATCGCGGAGTTTCTGAATAACTTCGTTCACAGACACTAAATTTAACATGTCTCTTTCCATATTCATTAGCATAAATGTGTCCAAATGTCTTCACACAAACTAGCTCTGAGATTTGTTTACTCTAACTTTAACTTTGAGAAGCACCTTCCACATGTCACTTGTGTGCATGGTAGAGACAACGCATGTTTGTATACAATGTATAAATTATTAAAGCAACTAGACTGACGGAAATTGGTGCAAAATTTTCCCTGCACATGACAAACAATTTTTATACAAGGTGTTTGCAGCATCATTATCACTCTTACCGTGAATCCCATCCAAAGATGTTCCATCTTCCATAGCATGCTCAGATGCATAATCATCATCATCTTCTACGGATTCAGGGGCATCATTCTCTTCAGGATCATCAAAAACGAGAACGTTTTGTGACAGTGAAATACACGACAGAGAACTGCTGGAGCTCTTTGTATATTTTCTTCTGTTTTATATTTAGTTTTTTTTTTTCGGAAGAACTCTGAAAGCTCTTACAGATACACCATTCTTCTTGATTTCTGAAAAGTCCTTAGGTTCCAGTATTTGGAGTTCTTTCGGCTGCTGAAATCTATCACTGACACATGTAACAGCTGTATTCAGAATTTTCGTTGCAGTTTTTTTTTATTCTGAATAAATCATTTTCACTTATATTTAAGTTCTTTTCCAGTTCATCTGCTCTCCTGGCATTTTCTTCTTCTTTAAGATTCTTCTGTGCAAAAAGTTTTTTCCATTGCTATCTCTACACCAGATTGCGCAAGCTGTTGATTTATTTTCACACAAAATATTTTTGTGTTTTCGTAAAGCATTAAACAGACATCTTTTGCCTCTATTTTCTTCTGAAGCTGCTGCTGCAAATTGTCTAGAAATCTCCAGGTAGTAAGATAGTCCAATCCGTGAGACTGCAGGTATTTTGAAACAGGCTCCGTTTCCGTAAATAAGTCCTGAAACATAGAAGTCCTCATTACAGTGTTAAATTCTGTCCATTTATTCAGCAAAGTTTAGCTTAAAATTTTCATTTCGCATTAAAACCCCTGTTCTGTACATCATCACTGAGGAACAATAAAAATGAAAGAAATCTTGATGATAGACAGTCATCCTCGTCTTGGTTTCATGTTTCGTAGCGAAACTCATTAGTGTCCACTACTGCATTCAGTGCCTTGTTTCTGCTCCATCATCGTGTTGTACCAACTTGTTGAACTTTTCGTAGTCTGTCATGTCCCTCGTGGCTTGCATCAATCATTTTCTTACAAACATCCTTTCTTTTGTAGTATTCAGACAGAACATGGCACTGGTTTCAAATAAATTTGCAGCTTCAGGTATCTACTCAGTCGAATTTGTCATAACGAAATTAAGAGCATAAGCCATGCATTGGGTGTAAATGATTTCAGGATTATCCTTCTCCAGTAATGCTTTAACTCTTTAATAGCATCCACTGAAGTTAGCAGCTCCATCAAAAAAGCAACTTACAATATCATCACAAGCATCAAAACATTTTTGTCACAAAGTACTCTTTTGATTTCATTATAAGTTACTTGTCTTGTAGTGTCATTGTTTACCACTGGCGTCTCTGGCATATACAATTTGGGGGAGGACATCAAAGAAAGTTATTTAAATGCTACTATCTAGCCCAACCTGTTTATTATCTTTAATTCCATTTGTTACATTTCTGCTTACCTTCACGGACCACGTGAGGCATATCAAGAACTCTGTTATACAGCCTGAATATTATATGACAAATAAATATAATTATTATCATTTATATGTTATTCTGCCGTTAGTAAATAAATTAAATTAGAACAAAATATTGAATATTTTGTACTTCAAAATATTGGAGGGACGCGTCCCCATCGTCCCCCCGCCAGAGACGCCCAAGCTGTTTACGACAACTACTAACAGCCGCTCAAATACTTGACCGTTTATAACGCAGAGAATTACTATAGCCAGCTGATTAAGCCCTGAAACATCTTGGATAGAATCAACCATTATGTTGAAATGCCCGCTTTCTTGGCGTCTTCCACTGTTTTCTCCTGTTATTTTGTAAACTTTTTGATAGAAAATAAATTTTTAAAAATGCGTTGTTTTCCCATTTTTGAATTATCAAATATAGACCTACAAGGTGTATTAACATCCATAAAGATCCAATCAGCCTGTGGTTAAATATGAACCCAGCTACAAACCAGGCACCAGTCTTCAACCTTAAAAGGGATGCAACCCTACATTATGAAGAAAGGTCCCAGGTCCCAACCGCTCAACATGATGAAAAAACATGCCTAGGACCGCAACTGCTCAGTGAAATGAAAGAAGGGCCCCAACTGCCCAATATAATGAATAAAGGGCCCAAGGCCCCAACTTCTCAATGTAATGAAAGTAGGGCCCAACTGTCCAATATATTGAAAGAAGGGCCCAAGGCCCCAGGTACAAACTAAATCACAGTTTCTGATAATAAAAGACCATAGTGAAAGATGGACCTAGCCACAAATATAATAACGAAAGGACCCTATTAAAAAAGATAACTTACTGATTGATGGAAGGGTGGAAGAGGAGTGTGTGTTGGTAGCATAATAACACTGAGCTACCGAATTATTTAGCTCTCTTTTGTTTTAGCTTTTCTTTCTCTTTCTTTCTTTATTCTTTCATCATTGTTTTCTTAGAGGGCCTAGGCCGCGATTGCGACCTAAGGGCCCTGGCCAGTCCGCCCCTAACTACCGTCTTTCTGAGTTTGTATTCTCGTGACATAGCTCAATCAAACTTTATCTATTGCTGACTTTTCCCTTACTTCTAGAATTCCATTTCTACTCCTGGATCAAAGTATAAAAATACATATTAGTATGAAAAATATTCTGTGGAAAACATTAGTTTAATTTTGCTGTGAGAAGACATGTGGATCTGTATACAGGGTTACTGAAAAGTATTGGGACAGAACAATAATAACGACATGTCAATTGCATTGATTTGGAGTGTGGTCACCATGGAAGGCATCTTGAATTCCGCCATATTGCATATCACACAATATTGTTTTAAATGTAAAAGGTTATGATTTTACACTTCAACTTAGACTTGAATATTCCCACAAATGAGAATGTGAATTCATTTTTGACACTTCATCTGTTTGAGACACTTCATCTGTTTTACATATGTATCAAATAGAGAAAGTATTATGACAGGGCTGTAACAAAGAGACACATAGACGGAGTAAAAGCAAATGTTACAATTTGGCATTGGTGTATAAACTGCGTTAAATGATTTAGTGCACATCATGGCAGCCATCTTGAATTCCGAATATTGTATACCACACAATATATTTAAATAGAAAGAGGTATGTGTTGAGTTTTGATTTAGAGTTTAACGTCCCGTTCAACAGCGATGTTATATGAAAAGAGGTATGTGTGCCACATAAATTGATGCTAGAATCTTCGTAAAAACTACATTCATCGTCCGTTTCAAAAGCATCGGAGTCTACATTATTTATTATTTCCATAATTTCTCCGGACGAAAATACGCCACTATCATAAGAACCACGACTTGTCGCGGTGGTATTCATTAGGGATGACCTTTTTAAAAAATCTGTTTTTCGATTTTCGGAAATTTCATTTCTCGTTTTTTCGTTCGTTTTTCGAAAAAAAATGTTTTTCGTTTTTCGGAAATTTTTTCGTCTTTCATTTTTCGAAAAAAAAATGTTTACCGTTTTTTCGAAAGATTTTTCGTTTTTCGAAAAAAATCGTTTTTCGTTTTTTCGAAAAGATCTTTTTTCGAAAAATTCGTTTTACCTTTTTTGATGATTTTTCGTTTCTCGAAAAGTTTTCGGAATTCGTGGAATGATAATGTGGGAGGAAATGGGAGTACCCCGGGAAAATACACGGACACGATGTTGTCTGCCACGAACTTACTTGGTCTGGGATCAAGTGCACAAGAGGTAAGCGTTCTAACACTGAGCTACAGTGCTCCTTGGATTTGGATCTAATGAAAGGTTGAATTGATTTTGAGTTTAACGTCCCGTTCAGCAGCGAGGCTATATGAGACGTGGACCTACTGATTAACGTGGACGTTCACCTCTGGTGCTTGAGGTCCCGGGTTCGATCCCAGCCCCCGCCAAGTGAACTTTGTGCTGGACGTGGGTTTTCTCGGGGTTCTCCCGTTTCCTCCCACTTTCTTCATTCCACCATTTTCATTCATCTCTCATCATCACCGTCTCCTTTAGCCTCACCGGCATAACCGTGGGACGTAAAACTCAAAGATTTCATTTCATTTCATTTCATTGATTAACGTGGAATCCGAACCACATGAGCTCCCGCCGGGAATCGAACGCGGGTCTAACACGCCAAAGGCGCGTACGCTAACAGCTAAGCCACGGAGGAGCTCGATCTAATGAAAGGATAGTGTGTAGTGCTACTATTGACGAAACTCATCCAATCACGACCAAAATTAGTATGGTTATGGACTGCAATGTATTTAGTACACATGTTAAATATTATGGTGTTTGGGACTTTGGTTCCAGAGTTATTGCTAATCAAATTTGTGTTTTAAGTTAGTGATATCAAGAAATTTCACTAAGTCGCATTTGATTAAACTCAAATGATCTTGACGAAAGTTGGTAGGATCGTAAATATTGACAAGCTTGGTATGCATGGAAGCTCATATAAAATATTATGATGTGCAGACTTTTTGTTCCTGAGTTATTAGCTATCAATGTTAGGTTTGGAATCAGTGAAATCAAGAAATTTCATTAAAGCGCGAAAGATGGAACTCATCCAATTTTTACCAAACTTGGTAAGGTGGTAGATCTTGACGAGCTTAGTAACTATAAAGGTAACCAAGAAAGATCTGTCGCTTTTTCACCCAACACCTTCAAACATCGATATTTAACCTAAGACATACCTGGAAGATCAAAAATAGTCTCCTTCTGCCAACGTTTTGGAAGGCCATGTATTCCATCGCGGTAGAACTTGGTGGGCCGTGAATCGAAAAAGGTATCAAGTGCATTTTGCACCTCTACTAGGGATTTCAACTGGTGTCCTCTAAGCTGATTGTCCAAGGAATGGAACAAGTGGTAATCGGACGGTGCAATGTCCGGGGAGTATGGCGGATGCAATAGTGTTTCCCATCCAAAGTGTAGAATGGTGTCCCGGATTATCCTAGCCACGTGGGGCTTAGCTTTGTCCTGTAAGAGGAGGACCCCTTTGCGATTCAGAAGTGCTGGCTCCAGAGTCTTGAGTTTTTTTTTTTTTTTTTTTTTTTTTTTTGAACACGGCTCAACTGCTGACAGTACAGAGTTGCATTGATGCTCTGACTAGCCTGTAGCAGTATTTTTTTCTCAAAATACTGTTCAGAAAATTTGGACTTGAACTTAGTTAAATGAATAAATTTCATGAAAACGCGTTAATCTCATCCGATATTGGCCAAAGTTGATATGGTCATAGACTTTAACAAGTCTAGTACGCGTGCGAGCTCAGCATGAAATATTGTGATCCACAGACCCTTGGTTCTCGGTTCTTGAGGGATATAAATTAGAAATAATAATTCACAAAGGTAAACAGTGTAAAATTTATATTTTACAGAATATTAAAAAATAATTATTTACTAGTGATTATTAATGTGTTATCGACAATATGGCATTACTGCTGAATCGCCGGATCAATTTGAAAATCGAAAAAATGGAGCAAAATATACTGCATTCGGTTATATTTGGTTGGATTACATTAAGTTACGTTAGATTATGTTATTAGGTGCGCAGTTTTACTATACGGATCCATAGTATAAGTATGAGTAGCAGTAGTAGTAGGAGGAGGAGTAGAAGTAGGGGTAGTGATAGTAGTAGGAACGGATTAGAAGCACCACAGGGGTTTGTTGGTTTCTGTTCTCGACATGAAATGGGCAAATTAAAGATTTGCTCAAATTTATCTATAGATTTTACAATCTATGGATCCGTATAGTAAAACAAGTGTACCTCTCCGCGAAATAGTCCATCCGTCTCCACATACAGTGCCGCTTACAACACCAAAAACAACCATCAAATACAATCACTATCTGAGGTTTTACTATTCCCCTTACCTGACTTTCAATCACTCTTCCTCATAAACTTAAATAAATTCTCCAATTGACCCGGTAAATTTCCTAAAATTAGTCCGGTGATATAGCAATTAGCCCGACATTATATTTTATAATGTAAAAAAAGACTAACAAATTACCAAATAGAAGGATGCTGTATAAACTGATCGTGATAGTATCAGGCAACTCTGTAATAAACTGACTTTTAACAATTGATTTTAACAAAATATGAAACATGAAGTGATTATATGTACTGATACTAAAGACTTCTCACTAAGATCCCCCATTCATTTCTCTTATTTTCTATAACTAATTAAGTCAGTATCAAAAACAATTTGATTGCTTTCAAAAATAGGCAATTTAATACTAACAAAATACTATTGAATGGTTTATTTGTTCTAAAGATGTTTTATATACGGTAAGACAAAGAACCAAGTATCTGACTATAATAATCTCATCAAACGAGAATTCAAATTTTAAATAGGTGGGTCTTCGTTTTCGTATTAGCTTTTACTGCTACTAACTTCAGTAGAAGAATACTACTAACAGTAAGATGAAATATTTTTTATTTGATTGTTTGTTGAAGTTCAGCGTCCCTTTTCAGAATCGAGCAAGACTATACAAGACGTGGACCTACATTATAAAGTGGAATCCGAACCACCATAACACGTTCAATGTTTTCCCACTCGGGACCCTGTGCATCAAAGGAATACGCGCTAGCCACTAGACCAGTTGCAGGGCTTGAAATCTTTTCTTGGAATTATAAAATTATATATTGAAAATAAACGTTTGTCGCTTCCTAGTACTTCTCTCGTTCTATGAGAAAGAAAGATTGTAACCAGAGATATAGTAAGTATTTATCACTTTCGGTTGCATTAAACTTAGAGATGGAAACTACCATTGTGGCACAGAATCCATATCAAAAACTGCTTCCGTTTATCGCCTTTTCTTTACTATGAAATCGGAAATGGTAGTTTCTCACTATTTCCGGTTTACATAGAGGGATAGTGATCGATATGACAATCTTCGAATCCTGGATTTATATATATAAACATATCTCATTATCTCTTATTAGTTTTGCTCTATGGTGATTACTATTGAAATTAGAAGTGGTAGTAAATTTCTACCACAGGATAAAACTTGGACATAGTCTATTGCGAAGGTACTGAATTCATGCTTCTCGCTTGCTCTATGGTGATCAATACTGAAACCGGGAGTTGTGATCAGGGGCGAATCCAGGACGGACTTCTGGGTGGGGGTTGTAATAGGCTACTGCTACTTAGAGCTATTTTTACGAGCTCCAACTCTGGGATGGGTTTTATTTATATATAAAATAGGAGTGTTCTTTTCTGGGGGGGGGGGGCGATCAACCCCTGGATCCCCCCTGATTGTGATACATTTTTCCTGTTTTTGTAGAGAAACAAATGAGTTTCGTTTCACAGTGTAAAACTGAGGCAGACTTGCAATCCATGCGAATTGAATATTCAAAACTTCAGTACAACAAGTAGCACAACTAAAACTCTTGGTTGGAATAGATTAATAAAATCAAAGATAGAATCTGTTCCTCGGATGCTGAATCCATATCAAAAAGCCATTATTAGCTATCACTTATCGTTTTTGTTCTATGGCGATAAAGATTGAAAGCAGGAATGGCTAATTTGAACAAGCAGGAATGGCTAATTTGAACCACTTCCGGCTTGAATAGAGGGTTAAGGGAGGAGACGGAATCTATTTTTAGGACGCTGAATCGATTTCAGAAAACTTCTCGATATCTTTTATAGTTATTGTTCTATGCATATAAGTATTGGAACCGAAAGTAGTAGTAAATATCAAGCATTTCCGTTTCAGAAGAGTGGTGCAGGTTATGAAGATATCTTCTCTTAAAACCCTGAATTGATTCCAGAAAATTGCTTGTCGCTATCTATTACAATTTTGTTTTATCGCGACAAGCGCAACACCGAAAATGGTTAATTTGAACACTTTCGGTTCAAATAAAGTGTTAACGAAGAAGGTGGAATCTATTCTTGGGATGCTGGATTAATTTTTTATAGAAAATGCATCTCGATATCTCTGACCGATTTTGCTCTATGGAAATTAGTATTACCTATAAAATCAAAAATAGTAATAACCTTCAACCATTTCTGCCTTTGTGGAGTGTTGTGGATTGTAATTGTATTTCCTCTTGAGAACCTGAATCGATTGTAGATGAACTACTTGTCGCTATATATTACCAATTTTGTTCTGTGGCGATTAATGTTGAAACTTGTAATCGTTAATTTGAACCACTTCTGGTGTGAATAGAGATCAAGGGAGAAGGTAGAGCCTATTCTTAGAACGCTTAGTCGATCGCAAAAAATCGCATCACTATTTCTTCAATCTTTTGCTTTATAAAAATCCGTATTGAATCCCTATTGAATATACTAGTAAATTCAGCCACTTTCAATTTCGATAGTATTGTGCGTTGAGATGATATATAGCTTATATACTCTTGAGACGCTGTATAGATTTGTTTTTTTTTTTTTTTTTTTTTAACAGTTGTGGCTATCTATTACTATTTTTGTTCTATATCGATCAATGTTAAACCGAAAATGATTATTTTAAACAACTTCCGATCTGAATAGAGGATTAATGGAAAAGATACAGCTATTTCTAGGTAGTTGAATCGATTGCCAAAATCTACATCTCGATATCTCGTAATTCAGTATTAAAACCGGAAATACTAGTAAATATAAACAATTTCTGGTTTTGATTAAATGTTGTGGATAGTTGTATGTTGTCTAAGACGCTAAATTGTTTGCAACAAATCGCTTCTCGCTATCTATTACGATTTTCGTTCTATAGCGATACAAATTGAAACCAAAAATGGTATTAGAACCACTTACGGTTTTAAATGGAAGGTTAATTTAGATCGAACCTATTTTAGGGGCTCTAAATCGACCGCAAGAAACGACTTCTCAATATTTGTTACTGTTTTGCTCTGACACCTCTCGACAGACAGACGGACAAAGCCATTCTCAAGACTTTCGACACTTATGCATAGCTTAAGCTGCAAGTGTAATAAGGGCGAACATTGAATATATTCTTGGGACACTGAATTGGTTCTGGAAAATCGCGTCTTTCTATGTTACCGTTTGTGTTCTGTGTTGATCAACAATGTAGCAGAAAGCGATAGATCTCTACCACTTCTGGATTATTAAATAAAAGTCAAATGCATTAGATGAATCTATTCGTGTTGCAAACCTACATGTATGCTTCTCGCTATTTCTTGCCGCTCTTGCTCTGATACCAGCTGACAGACGAACGGATGGATAGGCAGACAGATGAACATAGCCCTTCTATAAGACTTCCTATACGTATGCATAGTATACTATAGTTTGGAAGTACTAACAAATGAAATAAACTCAGTTTGTTTTACAAAAATCATCCGTTTTCCTTTTCTCGGTAGTTTTCGTTTTACGGTTTTCGGAAAAATTTCGTTTTCGTTTTTTCGAAAAAAATCGTTTTTCGTTTCTCGAAAAAAATTTCGTATTTTCGAAAAAAATTTCGTTTTTGAAAAATTCATTTTTCGAAAAAGTATTTTTCGAAAAAATGTGGCCATCCCTAGTATTCATAGCCGAAAGCTCAACTAAAAAGCCGAATGCTAAGCAAGCTACAAGAAGGATGTTGAAACAACGCTTCCAGTGGCTCATAGAAAAAGGAAAACTAAAGTAGCTACAGGTTTTTGCCTTTTGAGTACTCATATCTTTTTGGGAATATATACTTGACACAGCATGCCTTTTAAATGTACGCCAGACGTGACCTGTACACATGAAGGTGAAAAATATTCATGAAAAGTAAACAGAAGAGACTAGTTATATGCTTCTGTTTTCTAACAGTCAACTTCGTGTTCAACTGCAGGAACTGACCTTGATACCTACTACTGGACTCAACACCTTGTAACAAGAGGGCAACTATAGTTACCCATAGGTCTCTTGCAGCTACACAGCGAGCTATGTGTTCTGTGTGTGTCTCTCTCTCTCTGATGCCCCTGGCTGTGTTTGCTTTTCATGCTTTGGGGGAAGGGGTAAGACACCCTTGCACACCTTCGAACATAAAATGATCGAGAGACGACCTACAGAATGTTAATGTAGAGTTCTTAGTTTCAAACAGTGGCGTATACTGGTTTGAAGGCATGGGCTACCACTGACCTTGCATATTATTATTAATAAAAATGGTAATAATAATAAAAGTAATATAATAATAATAATAATAATAATAATAATAATAATAATAATAATAATAATAATAATAAATCACAATATGCATAACAATGAACAAAAAGTGATCGATGTGTTTTATTTAGTGATGAGCAAATGCAAGGTCTTGGTCTGAGCTCCTCCGTGGCCAAGCGGTTAGCGTAGGCGCCTTTGGCGTGGGAGACCCGGGTTCGATTCTCGGCGGGAGCTCATGTGGTTCGGATTCCACGTTAATCAGTAGGTCCACGTCTCATATAGCCTCGCTGCTGAAAGGGACGCTAAACTAAAATAAACTCAACTCAACGCAAGGTCTTGGTCTTGGTCTTGCACATCGAGCTTGGTCTTGGTCTTGCACATCGAGTCTTGGTCTTGGTCTTGCACTGGAACCCTTGGTCTTGGTCTTGCATGCAAGAGTCTTGCAAGTCTTGCATTTAAGAAATCTCAAGCTTTTCATAGGTAAATTTTACTATGGATATAAGGGATAATAAACTCTACAAAGCACCAGTAGTAACGGAAATGCAATGTATGTTTCTAAATGTAATATAATTTAACGTCGTGTAAGTATGATAGCGTACAACACAGGTTATGACCTTTATTTTTTTTAATGGGTGCCCATGCTTCACTACTTATAAGATATGCCTAAATCACAGGGTTTCGTAATCTGTTTATATATATATATTTTTTTTTAACAGATCCAACATTCCACTGGTTCCCAAACTGAGGAGGCTACCCCTGTTTCGCATGAAAGAAAATCAGACGGCACAGATTATTGAAATACCATGAATTGCAAAATTATTTTTACACTCTAAAGGCGTCAGATTTTTCTTTCCAACCACGATTAGCTAATTCTTGTATTAAACAAACTTCCAATTAAATATTGAATTTTTGTTTTACTGATT
Source organism: Thermobia domestica (assembly GCF_964235325.1). Lineage (NCBI taxonomy): Eukaryota > Metazoa > Arthropoda > Insecta > Zygentoma > Lepismatidae > Thermobia > Thermobia domestica. The sequence continues at coordinate 130,306,011 of NC_137464.1, forward strand.
CCAATATGTACTCTATGGGGCAGAGACATTCACATTACGCAAAAGCGATGAAAAAATTGCAGACTTTCGAAACATGGGCATGGAGAAAAAAGGAGAGAATTAGCCGTGTTGAACGAAAACGAATGAGGTGTTAGAAATATTAGCAGTAGGAAAAAAAAAGAAGAATTTTAGATATTGTTAAGAGGGGGAAAGGGAAATGTTTAGGATATTGGCTGACGAGGAACTGTATTACAAGGGACGTGCTAGAGAGTATTGTGGAAGGAAAATGCGGGAGGGAGCGAAGCAGACTAGTTGAAGGAAGGTATTGAAACATAAAATTGCCACGTCAAGACGAAGAGACCAGCTAAGGACCACCGAACGTCAAACCTTGTCTGTTGAAGCAAATAACCTGCCAATAATAGCAGAATAGCTATTATGATGATGATATGTTTAGCAATATTGACAAAAAAAAAAAGGGAAAGAAAATTAAAATAATAATTATTATAATCAAACCTCTTAATATTTTAGAATAATTTGAGGGAAAACTGAAAACGACTCAACTGTCTATGTCTTTTGTGTAGACTCAATTTATATAAATACTGTTGACCTGTATTAGAAATACAAAATAAGGGCATCAAACTCCAAGTTATTTGAAGTCTCACTTGTGAATATGGATTACTAGCATCAAGTATCTACTTTGTTGGGTTAAACTAAAATAATAATAATAATATATATCGTTAGTCAATCACTTTTTTACTATTAGTAAAGCGCTCTCTAATATCGGTCATCTTCGATTATTTTTATGTTTCCCTCTCTTCCTCCTCCTCAAGTTGCCGGGCTGAATTTGGATTTAAACGGCATCACAAGTGTCACTGTTCGTGTCAGAGACCACGAAACTATGGATTCGGCACTAATATTTGGTCATTTTTAATCATTATTATGCATCTCCCTCTTCCCCAAATTACGAGGCTGAATTTGGTGGTAAATGGTATAGGAAGTCTCAGTATTCAACTCAGCGACCTCGAAAACTATGGATTCGACTCTAATATTCGCCATTTTCGATCATTTTTATATATCTCCCCTCCCCTCCGCCAAGCTACGGGGCTGAATTTTGATTTAAACAGCACCGGAAGTATCATTGTTTACCTTAGCGGTCCCCAAAACTATAGATTCCATTTCAATGTCGGTCATTTTCCATCATTTTTAAATATCTTTCCTCTCCCTCTCCCCTAAACTTCAAGATCAAAGTGATATGACAGAAACCATCTCAGGCCCGATCCTCATCTATCTTAAAATAAGATCGAGTTCGGTCAGGTGGTTCAAGAGTTATTAAGTTATTAAGTGGCTCTTCTCCCCCTAGGTTCTACCATCAAAGTGAACTGACATATAACATTCCAGGCTTGAACCTCATCTATGTTAAAAATTTGATCGAGATTACTCGTTTGGTTGAAGTTGTTAAGTTTTATTTATTATTATATAACTCCCCCTTCTCCCCTCTCCTAAGCTTACCGTCAAAGTGAAATGATGAAAACACTCCCAGGCTCAAACTCCATCTGTGTTGAAAATTTGATCGAGATCGGTTGGGTGGTTCAAGAGATTAGGAGTCACAAAAATAGTCACTTTCAATTTTATGACATAGATTTATTGTTGTAGGATAATGTTATATCGCTCAACCCTCGATGTGTCGTATACCTAAGGATGCAAAAAGTTATATTGATAAACAATTATTCAACGTATAAGCATCCGGCCATGAAATCAAACTTGCGGTTACATGTATTAAGTTTTTTCAATGCCATGAAAATGTTATTTCGATATTAATTTTATGAGCACACATTAAAAATTCCCAACGGATGCTTGAGTATGGGAGCCAAGGCCATACCCATGTAGTCGACACCTATGGTGTACGGTATCACCAATGTTCAATACTACATTTCACTTTAGTTTTGGAAGAAAAACACCACTAATATGTTTTAAAACGAAACGAAATATCTAGTTTAACGTCCCACGATTATGCATCGGGGTAAGGGAGACGATATTCATGAGAAATGAATGAAATAGTGGATTGAAGAAAGTAGGAGGGAACATCAAAACACCGAGAAATAGAGACCTGCACGAGCCGAAGTTTTCGGCCCGAGCCCAATCCAGCCCGAATGTACGTAGGCGCGGCCCAGCCCAGACCCGAAACGTTTTGGAGATTTTCGGCCCGAGCCCGGCCCGGCCCTATAAGTTTTTTAAAATTCTTGGCCCAAGCCCGGCCCGGGCCCGATAAATTTTCGAAGTTTCATTTTATAACATTTTTCACGGGCACACTTCAACGTTTGCCTTTATTCTAATTATCGTTTAACGAATGTCAATAATTATTAACCCTCGAGTAGTCGCGCCGCGGTCAAAAGCACCACAGGGAAATTATTTTCGATCGTGTGTCCATTCTGTTTGTCCGACAGACTTCTCCGTCTAGCTAATCTTGCCCCTCACCTTCCCAAACATTCCTGCTCAATCACTCCGTTATCCGTTGTTTAGTTTAAGTACTAGTGATTGTTTAGTGATTCTGCGGTGCTTTCCACCGCGCGCGACTAACCGTGTAATGTTTTTTTTCAGTGTTTCGCTCTGCACGTGACCTTTGCTTTGGAGATGTTTTAAGCTTTATAAACATAAATATTATTTTAATGGACGGAAGAGAGGTCGACAGAGTTAACAAACTGATACCAAGTATGAGAAAAGAGAAAATTAGAACTGAACAGCTTAAAACAACGGAGGGAAATGTTAGGGATTGACTATTTGGATATTCAGCCGACATGATCTCGTGGAAGCTTTGTCTGAGGAAGATCATAACAAATATTTATATATATATGAGTGAACACGAAAGGTCAAGTGAGAAGTCTGCGAGCGAATCTGAAGATCTTAAACCCAGAAATGACCAGCGATTCCCCGAATGTAGTCAGAGCAAGAGGGGATGAAATAAGCGACGACGAAGTGAGAACAGAACAAAATTACATTTCTAGTACAAGAAAACTGTTTAAAACGATTTTTGCAACACATTATGTTCGTTCGGTCCATTTGACCGCGCTCGACTACTCGCGTTACTTTTTCAGCGCGACTTCTCGAGGGTTAAAGAATTGCAATTAATCGGCCCCAGCCCGGCCCGACCTGAAAAGAAATCAGTGTCGGACCGCCAAGTCCGGCTCGACCCAAAGAAATAATAGAATCGGCCCGCCCAAGCCCGGCCCGCGGGCAGGCCCGGGCTTCGGGTCTCGGGCAAGGCCCGGCCCATGCAGGTCTCTACCGAGAAAACCCACGCACACGGGGTTTGCCCACTAAAAAGTTTCCATGGCGCATGCTAGAATCCAACCAGGGACCCGTATAACCACATGTGACTGCTCTACCACCGAAACGGTACTTGTGCAAGACTCTTTGTGCGCAAGAGTCTTGGTCTTGGTCTTGCAGGTGTGGTCTTGGTCTTGGTCTTGTACCCCTTGGTCTTGGTCTTGGTCTTGCATCGGGATTCCTGGTCTTGGTCTTGCATGCAAGACTCTTGCAAAAACTGCAAGACCAAGACTCTTGCGCTCATCACTAGTTTTGTTTGATTTTTTGTTTTGAGACCGTTAATGTTTTCCACCGTAAATGAAATTCCATCATACATTTGTGCAGTTAACTTCTTGTGGATTGCGTTCGTAAAATGTTAATTTTTACCAATGTCACTTCCCTCAAGAGTTGCCTCTGTTACTGACGTTGGTTGTCATTCCGTACCAGTATACACAAAAATTCTGTAGACATCATTATAATTGTTATGTTTATTATCGCTATCTAAATCTCAAATTTTTGCGTTGTGTTAACAAACGATTCTCAGGCCCTTTTGTTGCGGAGACATTCCGACCCGGGCCCTTTTGATGAGGGGCGTTTTGATTCGGGCCTTCGGTCTCGAGCCCGTTTGTTGAGGAAATATTTCGACCCGGGCCCGTTTGACTCCGGCTTTATTTGACCCGGGTCCATTTGACGCAGGGCCTTTTGACTCGGGTCCCTTTGTCGTGGAACACTTTTGACTTGGGTTCTTTTTATGAGGGGCGTTTTGAGTCGGCCCCTTTTGACTCCAGCCCTTTAAACCAGCACCCTTTTGACGCACGGCCGTTTGACTCGGGCACTTTAGTAGGGGGACCCCTTTGGACTCGGCTCCTTTTTATGAGGGGCATTATGATTCGGGCCCTTTTGTTGTGGAGACCTTTTGAACAGGTCCCTTTTGATGTGGGGCCGATTTCACTCGGGCCCTTTTGTAGCGGGGCCCATTTCGATGCAGGCGCGTTTAATGCAGGTCCTTTTGACTCGGGTCTTTTGTCGTGAGACTCTTTTGACTATGGCCCTTTTGATGAGGGGCGTTTTGATTCGGGCCTTTTGGCTCGGGCCCTTTTGTTGAGGAGACCTTTCGACCCGGGCCCTTTAGACGCGGGGCCGTTTGACTCCGGCTTTATTTGACCCGGGTCCGTTTGACGCAGGGTCTTTTGACTCAGGTAACTTTGTCGTGGAACCCTTTTGACTCGGGCTCTTTTTATGAGGTGCATTTTGATTTGGCCCCTTTTGACTAGGGCCTTTTTAATCCGCGACCTTTTGACTTACGGCCGTTTGACTCGGGCCCTTTCGTAGCGGGGCCCTTTTTGACTCTGCTCCTTTTTATGACGGGCGTTTTGATTCGGGCCCTTTTGACTCGGGACTTATGTTGTGGAGACCTGTTGACCCGGGCTCTTTTGATGTGGGGTCGTTTTCACACGGACCCTTTTGTGGCAGAGCCCCTTTTGACCCGGGCTCATTTGACGCAGGGTCTTTGACTCGGATCCTTTTTTCGTGGGCTCCTTTTGACTATGGCTCTTTTTATGAGGGGCGTTTTGATTCGGCCACTTTTGACTCGGTCCCTTTTGACGCAGGGTCGTTTGACTCTGGCTCTTTTGTAGCGGAGTCCCTTTTGACTCGGGCTTTTTTATGAGGGTCGTTTTGATTCGGGGCCTTTTGACTCGGGCCCTTTTGTTGCGGAGACCTTTTGACTCGGGCCCTTTTGTAGCGAGGGGGCCATCTCGACGCGGGCCCATTTGACGCGGGGCCCTTTTGACTCGGGTCTTTCTGTCTTTGCCCTTTTGTTTGGCCCTTCTGACATGGAACCATATATATAACGCTGCAGCTGAAATACCTGTGGCAGAGGGCCTGGGGGAGTATGAGTAAATCGATGATCGATCGATCCAGGGCGCAGTAAAATTAGTTACACCACTGTTCATATCTATTTCTTTCTATTCTCTCGACATCATGTCTGAAGATGAATGTTCTGACTAATAGGCTACAGTAGCGAAAGACGATATACGCTATCAATGATAAATGTTATGACTGTTAATATATATAGGGAATAAAACGAAACATTCTATATCGGACTTCCCCTCCACCCGTTGAAAAAAATCCTGCGGGCGTTAGTGATTATGATGTTGCTTAGTTACTGTATTATATTGTTCTATACACGGAATAAATACTTATGTGTTTTATATAATAATGAGAACCTTATTTACATTTATTACGGCCCTTGCTTTACGAGAAACATTTTCACGTTCAGCGTAATCAGTTTCCATTCTAAAATAATTACAGTGAGGCGAATGAAATAATTCACGCACAGATTTAGGACTTAGAATAATGTTTTGCGAACATGTAGTAAATCCCTGAAGATTAAAAAGCGCTAGTAGCAGTAATTAGCTTAGTCGTTTCCTATAGTCCCTTAGTGAATTACATAAATCTTACAGATGTTGTATCTCTTTCTTTCTCCTCTCTATACATCATGTCTGGAGATTAATGTATGGACAAATAGGCTACAGAGGCAATTTTAAAAAGTAAGATGATCTACGCTATCAGTGACAGATGTTGTGGTGTTTAACTTAACATATAAGGCAATAATACGAATCTTTTCAGAGATGACAGTGCACTGATGCTTCAAATCTGTGCCTTTACTCCCTATACCTACTTTATTTTCCTAATCAAAATAAAAACTCTTCAAAATTAATCACAAATTCTTATGCAACCATCCCTTCTTTAGAGTACTGCGCTGTCACATACCCGTCACGGCGATGTAAAGGCACTTTTGGCGACGAGGATACCATGAAACACCCGTATGGTACAAATTGTACCACAGGATCCCGAAAGGGGTAATAATAGAATATTTGGCATTTCAAAATTTAAAGTGATGGAATGATTGTTGGTGCAGTTGAAATATTTTAAAATTTAGAAAAATAAATGAATATAATTGTTATTTAGATAACGTTAATTTGTGTCTAAAATCTAATTGCCATAAATTGCAAGCTCATGCATTATGAAAACCGAAAACATTTATTGTGGCGTACTTTTGTGGAAGAATAAGATGTAATTTGTATTCCTAAGTGTAGGAAACTGATATCAAATTTTCAAATTGTATTTATTTATTTATTTACAGTTTCAAGAATAACATGAAAGTATCATTTTTGTTTAATCAGTACTTTTTAAGTAGCATGGCGTGCAGCTTTATGAGCTGTCGACTACTTTATGATCTTTAATTTCATTTTCCTTTCTTAGCCCGGGAACGGTCTACAGCTGAGCGCAGCACTCACCCTGTTTTATGTTTTTGTTTTAAAGCCACCCTAGTGGGATCACAGACTTGAGGCGGCGTCTAGCTGTCTCTTGATGTGTCTTGTGTATAAGAGTCAAGTGTAACCTTTTCATTCTCTTCGGTTGAAGTAACAGTGGCCTTATAAATGTGGCTATGCGTAATCTGTGAGCGCCACGCTCACCTGTCGACCGACGGCGTGAGTGATTTTTCCGAGATCATGGGAAACAGAAAGGATAAGGTTTAGCTATGGCTTACGAAAAAAAAACAGAATAAAGAACTGTATGATGTTCCATCTGTGAAGTGCCAGTCTGTGGGAAACAAACTGTCGGCATCTGCTGGAAGTGTAATGGGTGATATCAGGACAGTGATGAGATGTGGAGCAGAACAGTGTTTTATTGAAATACCTGCTGTATGTATCAAGAGACATAAGTAGTGTGTTTACACTAAGATATTTATATCTTTAATTTCGTTAGGAATTTTCAACTCAAAATATGAATATTATGAACATATGAAGAGGATATACAGAAAACGCTCTAATTAAGTTTTTTTTTTTCGAAAATGTACCGGTAATCCTTATGTGATAATGGTAATAAAAATGTAATTTTATTCGACAATGATAATCAACTATTTGTATTGTTTATGGGATAACGGAAATTGATTTCACAAAAAATCTTTGATAATAAAAATAGATATAACTTATAATAAGAAATGGTTTTATATAAACGCATTATAATTTTATTTGCTATTTTATTTTAATAATAATAATAATAATAATAATAATAATAATAATAATAATAATAATAATAATAATAATAATAATATATCACAAAATGTCACCATATAGGAATGTGTTCAAAATAAATTTCACATAGAGTCATAAACAGTTATAAAAAGTATTATATTTTAAGTGAGCGCCGCGCTCACCTGTCGACCGCTCGCGTCACAAATCAACACTCGACCGTTCCCGGGTTAATATCTTAATCCGTGCAGGTTTACTTTTGGCGCACCATTCGAAATAATTGTAGAAAAAACATGAATCTTTCACTAATTTCCTTCTTATTGTTCCCTAAAAGATTTACGGTGGGCGACATGAAAATATCTCACTTAGCATAGATAAAATTAGAGGCCGCCACCAAAAGTAATTGCTGAAAAATTATAATTCTTTTACGATTTACGTATGAATACGGCATCTGAATGTATGGCATACAAACTAGTGCAAAAACATAAGCCAACCTGTGCTAGGTGGGAACTAAAAAGCACGAATGCTATCTAACCGAGTCAGAGCAGGGCCCGCGCGTCAGCGATGGTGGATATACTCATAAGCGAGGATAGTGAAAAAAAGTAGGTTTTGGCAATGATACTAGTTTCAATGCACTTGTCATGGTTTCATACTAGTAACGCTCCACTTGTAAACATAAAATACAACTTCCGTACACTATGCAGAAATACACCTCCGGTGTGAAATAGCATCTAACAGAATCACCTTTCATATGTACTCACTTATTTTATCCTTCACAAAGCACTAGTAATGAATTTACACTATTAACCCTGCCTATAAACCTAAAGTACAGCTGTATTACTTTGTATTTAATTCTGTCGCCTGCAGAAATTTGTTCCTTACAAATATGTCTTTTCATGTAATGTATTCAATTTTGCCTGTAAATCTTCCCAAATGGGGGCGCCAAAACTACACCAGCACCCCTTAATTCATTCTAGAGTGTTATTATCTTGGTGCATGTCCAAATAATTGTACAGATAGGGGTGCCATTCGTCCCGGAATCGAGATCAGCGTCCCGAAAATATTTCTCGGGACACTTAAATGTCCTGGATTTTAGCGAAGAAGAAAGGAATGGAAATTATGGTTTGCTTTGTTCACAGGATTAAGTATATAATAATTCTCTTCGACTTCTGAGTATGGCAATTCAAAAGTTGAAAAAAATGAATATATAAAACATGGATTTAATTAAGTTAAAACATGGATTGAACTACTTTGTCATTGAACGAAGCATTCGTTTCATTGAACCAGGGACTAAAGGTTTTACTGCTTAGTTTTATTGTTATCTTTAGTACTCTGTTTCAATCTGCATCTTCATTATGATATATGCTAATCAATAATCCCTGAATTATATTATTGGTAACTTTCCGCTGGAGATTCAAGAAGAAAAAGTTTTAATTAATGAAACTGAACAGACAACAATGGGAAAATACTGGAGTATTTTTTTTTTTTAAATAGAAGCTTATGAGGTGGGGGGTAACGGACTCTGAAACATTACAGAACCTGAGAAATTTTGAAAAAGAAATTTGGTTACCAGTGGGGGGGTTAAATCATCTGCTTGCGTTTGCTTAACTAGGGAGGAGAAGGTATACTAAAATGACTAAAAATGTGATTACGTAATACTTGAACAATTCTATCTAATGGAAGAAAGTAAATTAGTATATAACACTTCTTTTCATTTTAAGCATTTCAAAAATTCTCGTACTTTAGTACCGTCCCGGATCTTCATTTTTGAAATATGGCAACCCTATGTACAGATCAATAATATGGCTACAAACTGACATGCCTTAAAAATGTTAACGTAAAAAACATGAAGCAACTGTACAATAATTGTATAAATAGTCTCCTGCATGGCTGGACGAAATTTATGGGCCTGTGCAGGGTTGAACCTGTAAGGTGTTGGCGCAAAACGACGGTGAATATAAGCGCAAACGAAGATCCTTTGCAAACTACAGTAGCTACTCATATTATAACTTAAAGGCAATAATATCTCTAGTAAGGCTGGAAGTTTTAGAAATCTACTACCACTTCCAGTTTCAATATCATTTGAAAACATATATTATGTCATATATATAACGGTACTTAGATGCTTTGAAAGCCGTTATGATAAGTTAATTATGCATCAGTGGGATGCCTGTCACGTTAATAAAAGATTAAATGGTTGGTTTTTATATTTTATTATAAAATAGCTGATGATGATGGTAAAATGGATGATTGAACGGAAAGATCCGGAGTTCCTTAAACAAAGGGGAAGAATTTAAATTTCTGTTTACACCGGTCTACGCATTGACCTGAAGGGTCTCGGTTTATGACCGGGTGTCTCGTTAGCTGAAGGCTAGATCGAGACGGGAAAGTTAAAACATGCCAATGCAAGGCTATGTGTAGTCATAGAGTGATGACTTCCTTTTTCCTCAAATGAACCTCTTTGAGAAAACAATTCAAATATGGTTTTGTCTACTCACGTATATCACTGCCTGATGCTGTCCAAGGAACTGGCTACTGGTTGTGAATCTGTTATTGCTCTTTGGAACGTTTATACGACGCACTAACACTTGTCTTCGGTTGACGAGGTCCTTGGTTCAAACCCGCCGGGGAAATTGGATCCTCTTCTTCTTTCCTCACTGGCGTTGCCTCGCAGACTCGCTGATCTCGCTGCTCGGCTTGGAACCTTGTAGTCCTGGGTTCGAACTCGGCTGGCGGCTGTCCTTTGGCGTCTACCTTCAGCGGATCTGGACTGAAACCTTGGAGTCCTTCCTGTAGGTCGTCCTGAGTATAGACGGTTCTGGACACTCGGACTGGCCGGATCAGCTACCTGGACCTCTGATTCTTGAAGTTACATCCCTGAAGACTGGCGCCGGGTCCTATGGGTCCTCGCGCAGAGCGACGGCGTTGACACACTATTCACTCGTGTGAAATGGATAAGACTGGACGAGTAAACTTTCTAATTCTGGGCTTATATATGAATAAGCATCCTGGTTTACTCATATAGGTTTTTAATTTTAATCTGGGGAAAGTGTGTTACTGTGACATCTTCGTTTCTATTTCTAGAATAACAGTTTGTACTGAAATCGTACTTGATGTCTACAGCTTCACACAAGAAATGTGAATTTCTTGATACTCAAAGATGATTTGTTAAAATAAACGTATAATTCACTCCATTTTATTCGCATGTTCACTACATTCCTCCGACCAAGATATGATACGGGCGACATCGAAGTATGCGCTAAGGCTTGTATAATTCGCCCATTTGGGTCTGAGGCAAGAAGACCTGGTTAAACACCTGTATGAACCGAGTTGACTGTATACTTTGTCGGGGAACGCATGCGCTGTTTGGACGGCAGAAGTCAACGTTAAAGGTAACGGTGAGTAAACAAAACCTTACAAAATCATGGATTTCATATTCAACGTAGCATGAGGCTTGAGAAAAAAAGGAAGGTGAAAGGGTATGATCTTTCATGTAAAAAAAAAGACATGAAGGATGAATGATATATACATAGAGGTATACAAAAATTAAAATTGAAAAAAAAGAAAAGAAAAAAATGAATGCCTTTTTGTGACTTATTGCAAAAAATGCAAAATAGTTCTCGCTGGTTCTTGCGATATGGTGAAAAAAAAAGAAAATGTATATTCCATCACCAAAAAAAACATTTTAAAAAAATCAGTGTTTACACAAGTTTTGCACTGAACGTCCACAATCAAGGGAAAGTCCTGGACTGGCAACTTCAATGTCCTTGCCTCTCATCGCCGGTGACAGGAAGCCTTGTTTGGGGAAAAAACACAAAAAATGAAGAAAAAAAACACTGCATGTTGAACACATGTCCACAGGGGAGGTGATGAGCACTGACGAAAGTCCTGTATTCGTCTGGGGAAACATCACTTGAAAAGAAAAAAAACACAATTCTTCACTATAAGATGTTCCATGCAAAATCGGTGTGAGCAAGAAAAACCATATTCGAGCTCTCGAGGGTCAAATCCTGATTATATAGCTATGGATCACATAGTGGAACTGTCTTGAGTGAACTCCAGTAAACCTTAGAGAGAGTAATCTATTACTACTAAGTTAGGTATGGAGTGGGGGAAAGAGCTAACACGTAAACGAAATACAATATACCCAAAACCAAAAAAAAAGGATAAAATGTTTGTAAAATCGTTTTCCTACGTGAAGGAAGCGTATCCCAAAGCTCCAACGGGATACTCCTGTGGGAGTTCCGGGGGGGTAGGGGTCATGGGAGGGGATGTGTTGGAGATTGGTGTTTGTAAAATTTCGGGGTGTGGGGTGTTGATTGAATCGCTTTCGAGTGGTTGTAAAGTATCAGACAAATGATCGAGTTCAGCGTCATTTGTGTGTTGTGGTGTAGCCCTGTATTGTGACGTGATGTTACGTCTGTAAAAGTGCGAACAACAGTTGCGGTTTTTCGTAAAAAAGTAAAAACAAAAGATGAACAGAGCTAACAGTCCAGCGGCGACGATACATAGCAGCGTAACCATTATGACATCTGACAACTGCATATTGAACATGACTCCTGAAAAGACAAAAGGAAGATGTCTGCAGGATAAGGAGCTACCTTGAATTCTTTTTTTTTTTTTTTTTTGGTTCTACTCTTGAGAAGTGACACTACAGAGAGGGGAGAGAGAGAAGAAAAGCACAATTTTCTGGAAGTAATGTGGTGGCCAGCCACAGCTTCGGAAAACCGTGTTGTTCTCTATTTTCGTAATGATCCTGACGTATTGGCATACCAAGGGAGGTCAGTGCACTTTGACTTCCTGGTGAATCTCATACGTCACAAGCATACGAACAGGGAATACGGGGTTGCAGGTTGTTGGTAAAACAAAGTTGAAAAAAAAAACCTGCATGTAGAATTTCAAAACATCCGTGTCAAAAGAAAAAAAAGGATATAATTTCGAGTAATGATACAAAAAAAATTTTAATGGTGATACGATTGCATATTGAGTGGGGCGACGTGGAAAAGTGTCACAAGACAATGCTGGGTAATCACAAACACTGGCAAACCTCGTAGTGAAAGTTTGAGTGAGAAACACGTAATTTGCATTGGAAGTCACTTGCAATTAGTAAGCGTGGTTCCTACCGTGCGAAAAAAAAGGTAACGCGTGTGAAGTAGTGATTCATTTTCGTGGAAAGCAAGTGTTATTACACAAAATGCAATCATTTGTCATTACAACGTGTTGTTAAGTTACAAGTGTGTTGTGAGACTGACAACTTTTCAATGGGACGAAAGAAAAAAAAAGGAGGGACAGATGCGGAAGGTGTGTAAACGGAGTACCACATGTAAGTACCTCAACTTTTTTTTTTTTTTTTTTTTGATGAGCGAAGTTGTGTTGATTGTTTCGTGATTTTTCCAGGTCTGAAATGATGCGCTGATAGCTTTACAACTACTCAAAAGGTTTACCTAGTCAATTCAATATTAAACTCTCGTGTACATATGGTGGAATGAAAAGAGAGGAGGAAATTAATACTGAATTAAGAAGGTAGGGAGGAGAAGGGGTTTGAAACACAACAGAGCGATTTGCAAGCAAGGATTTGTAAATGACAAAGGAGAAAATCCAGAGAAAAACCCATAGCAGGAATTAGCAAGAAACGCACGTTGGACGCTATTGACTAAGCTATGGTTTTGTGATGGAGTTCGAGCCTTGTTTAGTGCAAATACTGCCTGTATTTTGTTTCAAAATGGGGGTCAGAACGGTCTTCAGGAAGATAGAGCTTTAACCGATTTTTAGCAACTGGAGTCGGTTTGCCTTCAATTGACAATAAATACGAGTTTTCATCCAGTTTAGCCAAAACTTGATACGGTCCTTGGAATAAAGCTCTTAAAGGTCCTGCTTCGTTCTTTTTTGTGTACAATCTGCGAACCATCACCTGGGATTGTGGGACAAACTCAGTCGGAGTTTGTTTAGCGTGTTTCTTGTCACGAAGACGCTGAAACACTTTCTCTTTCTTGTAGAGGACATAATCCCGGAGGTCGGTTAGCGTTGTGAGTCTGTCCTGTAGAGCCTCGTTATTCACGGGGGCTTGGAGTACCCTATCAACCGCGAACACAGGTTGAGCACCGTACAAGAGTTGGAAAGGAGAGACAGCAACGGATGTAAGCGGAGTTTTGTTCACACTGGCGACAGCCATTTTAAGAAATGTGGGCCATTTCTTATGGTCTTCTTTCGTCAGGAAACGGAGCGCGTCTTGTGTAGTTTTCACGTGACTCTCAGAAAACCCTAATGTCTGATGATTTGCTGGTAAGGTGTATCGAGCCTGCACTCCTAATGCGTCTAGAAACTGCTTTGCTTTCGTAGACGTGTGGCTAGATTGTCTATCGGTGAATAAAACTTTAGGGCATGAGTACGGAATGATTATTTCTTCCATAAGGAAAGAAATGAAAGCATCTGATGTTGGGGTGACTATTGGGTGAACGACACAAAAACTTGTGCTGTGCTCCACTGCAACGTAATAGTACTGATATCCTTCAGGTTCAGAAGGTATTAATTTACCACATAGATCCACTGACCATGCCTCAAAGAGACCGTAATTCGGGTGTCTTTGTACGGCGTCAACAGTAGTTGGTTGAGGTCGTTTAAAGATCGCACACTCAGTGCACCGCTTTAACCGATGGTAAAGCCATTTTTTCATTTGTGGTATAAAATATTTAACCTTCAAGATATTGTACATTTTACAAAAACCTGGGTGTGTCAGAGAATGCACGTGAATTTCATCAAAAACTGCATCTCGTAACTTAGCTGGAATGCATAACAACAACCGGTTTTCAGGAATTGCAGTGACTTTTTTGTACAGGATGCCTTTAGATAACACAAAATTATTGGTATAATTCTTGTATTGTGGGTGGTCCCTGTCGTCTGTTGACAACACTTGCCAAATAACAGAAAAATACGGGTCTTCTCGCTGTAGGGCAGCAATATCAACATTTCTGTCTAATGCTAGCAACTGAAATGCGTGAGGTTCTTCATTCGCTTCTCGTTCTGTCTCTCTTGTGAGGGGGAGGGGGTGACGCGACAATTGATCAGGTATTGTATTTAGAATTCCTTTGACATGTTGAACATCAAATTCAAAACTGAGGACATACGCTCTCCAACGTTGTAGTTTGGGGGGGAGGTAATTTGAAGATTTTAGTGCTGTTATAGCTGTGGAGTCTGTGAAAATTGTGAACTTTTTACCCACTAAATAGCGATAGAATTTTTTCAAAGAAAAATAAACGCCAAAATATTCGAGTTCATACACGGGCGGTTGAGTTTTTCGCTCAGGGTGTCGACTGGATGCATACATCACAGGATGATATTCGGTTTCTCCTATCTTTCTCTGTAAAAGACACGCACCGACGCCGTGCAGGGATCCGTCGACGGCGACTGCGTGTTCAGTGTTTTCCACTGAATAGATCTGTAAGAGAGGAGGGGAAGTAAGTTCCTTTCTCATCCAATTGAAGCTTGCTTCACGGGCCTCATTCCAAACTAAGGACTTTGGTTTTCCACGCAAAGCCTCATATAATGGTGCTAGTTTTGTGGCCATATCTTGAAAATGGTTTCGAAAGTAGTTGACTGAAGACAACCAACTACGTAATTGTTTGACTGTTTTAGGTTTTGGAATGTTCAAAATTGCCTCAATCTTTTTCTCATCGGGGTGAATGCCACCATCCTTAATTTTAAAACCGAGGCACTTAATTTCTTGTGCACCAAAAACTGATTTCTCGAGGTTAAAAAGAACTGAATATTGCTGAGCTGCTTGTAGCACTTTTTCAAGATTTTGCAACAATTGTTCGAAATTTGACGAACCTAAGTAGAGGTCATCAATATAGGATGCTAAAACTTTGGGGCAAACGTCTTCAAAGATTTGACGTATCACACGCTGTAGATTAATGGCAGAATTTTTGTGACCCATTGGTACAGCGGTTAGCTGATACTGTGAATGGTCAAGATCTAAAGACGGCACCGAAAATGCAGTGAATTTCCTATCTTTTTCAGCTAATTTCAACTGGAAAAAAGACTGATAGAGATCCAAGGATACAAACAGCTTAGCATCTGCTAATTTCTCTATTGTGTCCGAAACTGAGGTTATTGCGTCCGATATTAAATCGCATTGAAGGTTAAGGCGGCGAAGATCAAGGACCAGTCTCGTATCCTGCGAGTTAGGCTTCGGGACAATCAGAACGTTGTTTCGAACGTCAGAGTTCGACTTCTCAATAACCCCTTGGCGTAAGAGTTTGAGAATCTGTTCTTTAGCCTTGGGCCTAAGCCTGTGAGGGATTGAAAATTGAGGTGTTTGGAATGGTTCGCGAGAATTGAGATTTAGACTCGCCTCAAATGCAGCAATGGATGTAAAGTCATCTGGGTGCCATTTAAACACATTTGCATAACGTGTTAGCAACTCACGTAACTGTTCCTGTTGGTTCAGTGGTAGGGTACTGTCAATGTTAAACTTGGATGGATCCACTAAATGCGCTATTTTGTTCCATCTCTCACGCGTAGCTTTTCGAACCTGTTCTGGGGTGGGGGTGTACAATTTCTTAATTGTATTCACCTGAACACGCTTGTCATTTTGTTTATCAAAAACTTTTGCTAGCGCTATGGGCGTGTTTTTCAAAAAATAACGAGCCACTGGTGACGCATTCACCACTGGTACAAAAAGCTGCGTGGTTTTCGCTACAGTACACACAATCACACATTTATGCAAATTTCGTTCAATTGGAGAGTGAATGTACAAATCCTCTGCAGTGATGTTCAGTGGTAAAAACAAAGGAACTAACATGGCAGTTCGGGGTGGAATTAGAACTGTACGTTGAGTACTTAAAACAAAATCACAATTATTCGTAACGTGAAAAGAAAGCAAATTAGTTACTTTCGTTTCCATGGCAACCGAACTGTTTTGGTAAGTGGGCCGGAACCCGTGATGCTGCAACGTAATTGTATTACGTTCATAATTTATACTCGCGGATTGTTGTTTTAGAAACGTATTCGAAAGTATAACCGGAAAATCTCTAATAGGAATTAACCGAAACAAAACTGAAAAAGATCTATTATTAAGTTTTATCGGGATGACACACGCTTGAGAAATCTGAATCGGAGTATTAGCAATGCCAAACAAGGTAGTATGCATCTCAAAAGGTTTCGCGCCAGGAGGCAAATTGTAGTAACTCAAAATATTCGACTCAGCGCCTGAATCGAGGAGAAACATTGTTTGTTTACCTGCTAAATCTCCCTGAATAAACATTAGGTCGCCTCTGTGTACTAATGGTAAGATAATTTGTTCTTTACTGTTATTGTTATTATTATTAGACGTCTCGCTAACGGGAGTGTCAACGGAAGCATTGGGCACATAAGCAGGAATGTGCTGTGTGCTGGAAACAGAGTCACGAGAAGGGAGGGTTGTTTTCACTGGAGAATGAACAGGAGGGTGTGGATGGAAAAGAGGGGAGGGAAAATGCACGCTGGCTGGAGGAGAAGTGAGCGACTCACCTGCCTGAGCAACTGTTACGGAGGCCGGAGGAGCGGGTGGACTCTGGGCAGAGTGCATTATAGTTGATGGTGGTGGGGGAGGGGGTCCAAGACCCCCCTTCACAAGTTTTTTGGATCAGTGATCTGAACTGAAGAAGTTTGTGAAGGAAGCGCTGGGAGGGAATTTGCACCAAATGTATTGACACCTGGGAAATTTGGCAAAAAACAGGGGTGTGGAGGCCAGAAAGGTGCTTGCACCGCCATGGCGTGCTGGAAAGATTGATTGTTTTTGTTAAATTTCCCTTTCTTTTTTCGTTTCTCGTTTTTCTTTTTCTGAGAGCTGTTGGAATTCCCACTTTGCTGCTTAGAAAAAGGAGTATTGTTCTTGCAACGACAATCGCAGCAAGAGGACACAGCGCGCGGAATAGGGGAATGTGATTGCTTACGAAAAGTTCTTGTAGCTTGAGGGGATGTAGAACGGCTTCGATGCGTAGTGGAAGTTTCATACTTCCTATCGAGCTTGTCTGCTGTACTAGAAGCAAAGTGAACCCGTTCCTGCGACTCAATATGTTTGTTGAACTGTAGTTGCAATTGCTGGATTTGAGAAACTATTTCTTTCAGGGTTTCACTGGTGTCTTGAGTTGAAACAGCAGGGGGGGAGGGGAAAGAAACCTGTCCCAGTTTCTGATTTGCACCTAATTCGTCGGCTGCTTGCCGCAGGCGAGCTTCTGAAATAAGCTTTTCAAATGTATTAATAGGCAACTGCGCGAACTGCTGTGTGTATCTCGGTAACATAGAAGAAACAGCTTCTAAAATAAACTCTTTATCTGGCATATTTCTATTCAAAAGATCTGCTAAATATTTCTTTTCGTATAGAAAGAGAGTTAACGGTTCTCCTGGTTTCTGCATACGTGACCTGAAGGCACGGAAACGTGAAATTGTATTGCGAGTTGCACCAAACTCATTCAAAAAATCTGTTTTTATTTCATCCCACGTTTTATTGCGAAAGGTCTCTTTATGAGCCAAAAACCAAAACTTACTAGGACCGTGGAGAGATTACTGCAAAACGCTTAGAAGTTTTTGATGATCCCAATTGTGCAATTCGGAAAGACTATTAAATGAATCGATGAAATCTTGGGGATCTTCAGTTTCTAACGCTGAAAAGGTGGGAAGGGGCGATGACGGCAGAACAACCGCCGTTGTTTGTGGGGGATGTGGGGATGTCTGCCTATGTCTTGACATCTCTAAGATTTCTCTCTCTAATAATTCTCTCTAATAAAAAACTATGCAACACACTCAAAAAAAAAAGGTTGAGAAAAAAAAGGAGTTCCCAAAAGTACAGTAGCACAGTAAAATACAAGATTACTGAAGCATACAATCAGGATTACGTGTTAATCTGAGGAAAAAGAAGCCAAAATACTCTATTATTAATTAATGCGGGGAGCCATATAACGGTACTTAGATGCTTTGAAAGCCGTTATGATAAGTTAATTATGCATCAGTGGGATGCCTGTCACGTTAATAAAAGATTAAATGGTTGGTTTTTATATTTTATTATAAAATAGCTGATGATGATGGTAAAATGGATGATTGAACGGAAAGATCCGGAGTTCCTTAAACAAAGGGGAAGAATTTAAATTTCTGTTTACACCGGTCTACGCATTGACCTGAAGGGTCTCGGTTTATGACCGGGTGTCTCGTTAGCTGAAGGCTAGATCGAGACGGGAAAGTTAAAACATGCCAATGCAAGGCTATGTGTAGTCATAGAGTGATGACTTCCTTTTTCCTCAAATGAACCTCTTTGAGAAAACAATTCAAATATGGTTTTGTCTACTCACGTATATCACTGCCTGATGCTGTCCAAGGAACTGGCTACTGGTTGTGAATCTGTTATTGCTCTTTGGAACGTTTATACGACGCACTAACACTTGTCTTCGGTTGACGAGGTCCTTGGTTCAAACCCGCCGGGGAAATTGGATCCTCTTCTTCTTTCCTCACTGGCGTTGCCTTGCAGACTCGCTGATCTCGCTGCTCGGCTTGGAACCTTGTAGTCCTGGGTTCGAACTCGGCTGGCGGCTGTCCTTTGGCGTCTACCTTCAGCGGATCTGGACTGAAACCTTGGAGTCCTTCCTGTAGGTCGTCCTGAGTATAGACGGTTCTGGACACTCGGACTGGCCGGATCAGCTACCTGGACCTCTGATTCTTGAAGTTACATCCCTGAAGACTGGCGCCGGGTCCTATGGGTCCTCGCGCAGAGCGACGGCGTTGACACACTATTCACTCGTGTGAAATGGATAAGACTGGACGAGTAAACTTTCTAATTCTGGGCTTATATATGAATAAGCATCCTGGTTTACTCATATAGGTTTTTAATTTTAATCTGGGGAAAGTGTGTTACTGTGACATCTTCGTTTCTATTTCTAGAATAACAGTTTGTACTGAAATCGTACTTGATGTCTACAGCTTCACACAAGAAATGTGAATTTCTTGATACTCAAAGATGATTTGTTAAAATAAACGTATAATTCACTCCATTTTATTCGCATGTTCACTACATATAAATAAATTCCTTCACGGTATGTACAGCGTGGGACACTTCTGGATGGTACAGCCATATGGAGGTTTACGGCTAAAGTGCTCCACCAGTTGAGTCCGAAGCATTTGCCGGGAAGTATTGCAACCGAATTAACTTTAAAAGAAGGCGGGTGGCATAAACGCCAGGCACTAAAAATTCCCGTACACTTGGGCGAAATTCCCACTATCGTCTACAGCATCATTTCTCCAAATGAAATGAATCTACTTCTTATGGCAAACATATTACTTGATATTTGTTCTATTTGTGGAGATAAATTGAAACAAAAAATTGAAGTCCAATCCTGTTGCGGTTAGAATGAATACTCTTTCTGTCGTTTTATCTGAAATGACTTTGCAGAACCTGAATAAATATTCTGTCACTTCAGGAGGGTAAGAAGAGCGGATACCCCCCCTCCATCACTGTGAAAACACATACATTTAATCAAATGCTTAGTGAGAGTGAGCCCATTGGTATAGCACTTTTATGATTTCAATCTTTGCTCCCAAGCCATCTTATGTCATAGCTGATGACCTTGGAAAACGAGAGATGCAAATATGATGAAAGAGAGATACAGTCACATGCGCAAATTTAGAATTTGAGACAAAATGATCGGATAGCATCCATCTTTTGTCGAAAATTTTGATTTGGTAAGTAGACATGTAAAAGCTCACCCAAACCTGAGAGCATCTCACTACCAATTGTTGAATTCAAGTGAAGAACTCAGTTGAGAGCATCAGATGATTACGGAGAGGGAGAAACATCTTCCAATATGGGAAACAAATAATGAAAAAAAACCTTGGACTGCTCTGAGCAGGACTTGAACCATGAATCTTATGATTACTAAGCAACGACTCTACTCACTCACCCACGGAGCCACACTGAACGCTAGGCAGTCATACGTCACACACAGAACGTTTGTTACTTACAAAACGTTTTTGTAAGGGGGAAAGCTAAGGAAATTCCCCGTCTCTAGTTTTTCTTTCCCTGGCACTAACTTAATTACTGTTGTCCCAGCCTGGGAAGAATATTTTCCATCCCTCCATAAACTTTCCTAACAATTTTCATACACTTATATATAGCAGTACAAAACATTTATCCATGGTTGTTCTGCACAATTATACATATACAAAACAATTACTTCCAATTCTATTAATTCCAGTACCAAGTAAACAGACATACTGCATATGAAATTCTATATTTTGGCAATAGTCTTGCAGAAAATATAGAAAAAAAATCAATTTTTCTATTTGGAACAGGGGGACCATACACGCAAGTTGCGCCCATGATATTTGTTTTGCGGAGCAGGGGACAGAAATTTACATTGGTAATGGCAAAATCGCACGTTTAATTATAACAATTTTATTTTTAAGAATGCCAAATGCGAAGGAGAACGAATGTATTCTCTTTGGCTTGAAAGAATAAAATTAAAAAGAATAAAAACAAAATCAAACTACTTTTTTTAAAGATTAATATTGATTGCACACCTCATGCACAGTTCCAATATGCAAAATCAACTATTATCTTAAGCAGAAATTGCTGAAAACGAGAGAAAATGGATATTTAAACATCCAAGTAGAAACCTGTGCTGGAGCGATTCTATTATCAATATTATAATACAAGCTCTTGCAAGTTGCGTCTGTGGTCAAGCGGGTTTAGTACTACTATTGACATTTCTGAAACGAAGGTCGACGGTTCGACCCTCCGTAAGGAAAATTAAAGTTTTTCTTCCTGTTATTTAAATATATGAGAACTGTCCCATTTACTACCTCGCCATGTACATAATTCATATACAAAAACGCTAAAAATGAGAAATGTGAACACAGTTGAATATATAAAACCACACGTCCAAAATAAAAATTATTAATATATATATTTCGGGGGACTTTGCTAACTTCATTCTTGGAAATGTGAAAATTCTACAAGATATTTCATTCACTTTACAATATTTTATTTGAATAAACATAAAATTTGGGAGGATCAAGCCGGGAAGTCTCCTAAAATACACACACACACACACATATATATATATATATATATATATATATATATATATATATATATATATATATATATATATATATATATATATATTTATAACGACGAAGGGTGACGGTTCGACCCTCCGCGCGAAAAATTAAAGTTTTTCTTCCTTTTATTTAAATATATGAAAATTTTTTATAAATATAAATTTCTACTGTGAAGTGGTTGGAAACACATTATCCGACAAACTGTCACTTTTCAAATACCTGTCCCATTTACTAGCTCGCCATGTACATAATTCATATACGAAAACGCTAAAAATGAGAAATGTGAACACAGTTGAATATATAAAACCACACGTCCAAAATGAAAATTATTAATATATATATTTCGGGGGGCTTTGCTAACTTCATTCTTGGAAATGTGAAAATTCTACAAGATATTTCATTCACTTTACAATATTTTATTTGAATAAGCATAAAATTTGGGGGGATCAAGCCGGGAAGTCCCCTAAAATACACCTATATATATATATATATATATATATATATATATATATATATATATATATATATATATATATATATGCATGTTTTTTGCATTACAAAACCTTAGGGTACCTCATAATCTGGATTCTCATAAATCATTTGAACAATTATTTAGAAAATATGTACTGCTTAAAATCGGATTAAATCGCAATGCCAGTAATCTGTAATATTTTACATTTTTATTTATTTACATTGAATGTGCACTTGTTTTATACTGTATAGCGTGAATATTAGCAGCTAGATAAGAAACAATTATCTATAATTGAATTTAAGTAGGAAATGGATATAGTTATTATAAGAAGAAGCTTGTGAAAATGAAGTGTATAATAATGGTTGTATCTGAAATAGATGTTGCATAATGTACAACGAGATAATTTGTATAAATTGATAATTACTTGTATTTTTGGGCAGAAAGTGCTTCTACATAAGCACTATACCAGATATAATGTTAATTTAAAAATAACAAAAGAAGAATGTTTTTAATATATGTAAGAAACATTACATTATTATATAATTCGTTGCTATGTAGTTGTTGATAGTTACCTAACAAACATGTACGATTGCAAGACAGTCTATGGGCATATTCGTTCAAAGAGAATCAACGAATAAAATTGTTTAATACGTATCATCGTTTTGTAATTTCAGTATAAAAGGTGAGAATACTAGTAAATGTAATCACGAAAGATATTTTAAGGTGTGAATAATTATACTACCACTAAAAATTTACTTATATTATTAGCCGAACCAGGGTTAACGATTACCTTTGGTGAATCGTTTGTTAAAAATTTTGGTTTACCTCACCCGGGAACTTGTAAATTCAATTCCCGAAGCAAAGTAAGGGTGAATTTACTTCTGCAAAAAAGTTAATGACTACGAACTTGACAAGACTGAGAAGTGGTAGAATAATCTCAAGAAATATGAACGGGGAAACAATGGAGAAAGAAATCAGTGATAGTGATAACGGTGAACAAAGTGCAACACCAGGAATGTCACTAGAAGACCGAATCTTACTACTCTTACAACGGCAAGAACAAAGCCGAAAAGAAGATATGGAAGAAATAAAGCAGACGATGGAGCAGAAGTCAGATGAGACGAAACAATTTATTATTCAGGCGATGAATGACATCACCTCGCAGTTTGACGAAAAGTTAAAAAGAATATCTGAGGATTGTCAAGATAGTCACAGCCATCTAATCCAAGAAGTCAGTGGTGTAAAAAGGGATTTAGAAGTAATAGAATCTTCTGTACGTCAACAAAAGATCCAGGTCACGGATAACTCCAATCAGATACGTGCGAACACGCAGTTGATAGCTATCTTACAAGAGGAAATTAGGACACTACAGATCAAGGACAACACGTACCCCAACAACACGATTAATGATCTTGTGGAATTCCCTTGTTCGCCAGAGATGACCTCGCCTTCACCCGTATCTGATGAGGACATTATTTTGGAAGAAAATCATCCGAGGAGTTCAGATGGGCGGAAAAGAGACGGTGTAACTACACATCACGCCATAGGGAGGAATTGTCACTCAAGAAGAACACGGAATGATAAAAGGAAGGTAAAGTTAAGCGTAAAGATGAGTGAAATACGTGCCATGAGTAAGTTCAGTGGTAAGTGTAATGAGAATGCTACTTCTTTCCTAGAAAAATTTCAGGACGAGTGCAATATAATGTGTATAGATAGATCACAATATATGAAATTAATCCCTCATTTATTACTCCCACCATGTTCTTTATGGTTTAAAGCAGTACGAGATCACGTTAGTACGTATGAGGAGTTTAAAGCAGCGCTAATCGCAAATTATGAAAATGACTTTTTGCTTGCAAATAGAGATGCCACAATTAGAAACCAACATTTCAATCCTCGTTTGCACAAATCCGTTGTCGAGTTTGTTGTAAATACATACAATGAATTAAAAGTCGTAAATCCATTGCAATCAGAATCTAGAATCATAGCATCAATTCGAAATTTGTTACCGTTCAAGTTACAACAGATCCTGTTTTCTACACAGTGTATGAGTTTCAACCACTTATTAATGCTTGTTCAATGTTATGAAACTCAATACCATACTCTGAATCAACAAGCAGGAGTAGGTAAAAGTAAAAATAATTCAGATCATTTTGTACCTGTTCGGAATCTAAATATCCGTAGTGTGAACGATACGGAGCACAACATAAATCGAGTAAATTCAAGCAACCAGAACGAGCAAAATAGGCAAAGCTATGTAGGGAATCCGCCTAACCTAATTAGTCGTGGCAATCCTTATGTAAGACCATATACTCAAAATAGGTTTAAAAATAGACGAAATACATGGCGAAATTCCAGGAATACAGCAAACCACGTGGATAGACGTAATTGGAGGTCAAGAGATGGCGCTTCGCATCAAAATCCAGATATTGATGCAATTCCTGTACAGAACAGTAATACGGGGCATAATCATGATTGTGCTGTACAATGTACTTTATTAGAACCATACACGAGCAGGAATTTAAACTAATTGCAGCTGATGTGGTAGGGGTTGAACCCATATCAGCTATAGATTCTCATAAACATCTATCTTCAAATTTATGCGATAATGTCAAACTCACGTCAACTATTGACTCTTATGAACATTTATCTTCCAAATTACATGTTCATGTTAATGATGAAAACGACCTTTTACATGACGTATCTGTAAATAATTATTCGGAAATAGCAGTTAATGAATGAAGGAGACTAAGAAACAAAATAAAAGGGTGTCTTCTGTTTGTGTAAAAATAGATTTATTTTCTTCCTTTTGTTCACTCGAATGTAGGTTGCGTTTAATTTTTGATTTTTATTCAATTTAATTTTCTTTGATTTTCATTAACCAACGATAATTTTCCAATGATTTTAACTCTTTCTTATTAATGTGAAGGATTATAATTTACTTCATGATTGATTAAACACAAAAATTGTTTACATTATGTTAATTTGTGTGGAAACTTTATTGTCAAAGATTATGTTAAGTATAAGGTTTATTATATTAACCTAATTATCCGACAACTGTCTTCATGTACCATCTTATATGTTACGTGAATAAGATTCTTCTATATTCTGACGCCTAATGAATACAATACATACTGTAAAATATCATTTTAAGTAATTACTATATAATGCGCCCTTGATCATGGTGACTCATGTTTGAAAATGTAATTGCTTCTTACTATTTTGAATTCGTACCCTTCGTTAGTTATATAAATAAGCGACGACGTTTTAATAATAATAAAATATATATATTAATGTAATAAAGGATAAATGATAAAGAAATGAAAGATTTATTATAAATATATTTATATGAGTGAAAATAAATAATGTTATCTATATGCGAGAGTCGATCAAAATGTAAAAGACGTAATTATGGAATATTGTTCTTATAAACGGACCAGTGGTTCTTAAATATAAAAGCCAAGCTTCCTTGTAACTTTTATATTCAGTCCCATCGTCGGGCGACATTTTATACAACGAGATAATTTGTATAAATTGATAATTACTTGTATTTTTGGGCAGAAAGTGCTTCTACATAAGCACTATACCAGATATAATGTTAATTTAAAAATAACAAAAGAAGAATGTTTTTAATATATGTAAGAAACATTACATTATTATATAATTCGTTGCTATGTAGTTGTTGATAGTTACCTAACAAACATGTACGATTGCAAGACAGTCTATGGGCATATTCGTTCAAAGAGAATCAACGAATAAAATTGTTTAATACGTATCATCGTTTTGTAATTTCAGTATAAAAGGTGAGAATACTAGTAAATGTAATCACGAAAGATATTTTAAGGTGTGAATAATTATACTACCACTAAAAATTTACTTATATTATTAGCCGAACCAGGGTTAACGATTACCTTTGGTGAATCGTTTGTTAAAAATTGTATAGTTGGTTACCCCGCCAGCTTTGGAATACTGGGCTCTTCAAACTGTCCATCCTTAAAGATGCGCAGAGTCGAGTCGAGACAGAATTTTCCTGGCAAAATTGAAGTCGAGACACAGCTCTTCCAATAGAAAAATATACATTTTTCGAGTCGAGACATCACTTTTACAGGTGGACAAAATTTAAAAGTAAACAGTCTGAACTGCCCCGGCGGAAAATA
Organism: Thermobia domestica; assembly: GCF_964235325.1. Taxonomy (NCBI): domain Eukaryota; kingdom Metazoa; phylum Arthropoda; class Insecta; order Zygentoma; family Lepismatidae; genus Thermobia; species Thermobia domestica. The sequence continues at coordinate 130,332,050 of NC_137464.1, forward strand.
TTTATCAACAACTAGGATGCCATAATTAACGATTTATAGTAAGGGGTTAATATGAATAAACTGTTCTGATGAGCAGAACTTTCTACTTTATTACTAGAAAATAGTTTGCTGATGGTAGGTAATATTGGGGTTCTTTCAGATCAGTTTGCTTATCCTAGAGTCCTGTTGATTATAGAGTTTGAAACTAGCTTTAAAAAGCTGTATCGATTTTAGAGTTACTGCCAAGTTTTGATTCCTTCCCAGTTCATGTGTTCTCATTTTATTAGTTGTAGTGTAATGTTTCTCTATATTCTGTATATTTAATCTTACATAACAACATTGTTATTATTATATAATTAGTTTAGCAGAATAATAATAAGCAACATTTTTTTCTAATGCATAGGGATGAGCACGAGTCAAGCTAAAACTCTACTCGACTCGAATTCAAATTGAGTTTCGAGTCAAGTCAAAGGTAATAACCTCGAGTCGAGTTCCGAGCCGATTGAGTTTTTCGCGTCGAGTTGGATAAATGGTTCGTTCGTTTTAACTCGTCTTGAAATTATGGCCTGATTACACTGGAAAACGAAAGCCATTAGAAATGTAAGCTAAACAGTAATATGGAATACTTTTAGTGTTGCTCACGAGAGGGGACACTGCTCGCAACTCGTCTCATCTCGATAGCGAGACCACAAGAGATTTTTTATAACAAGCTCAGCTCGGCTCGGCTCAACTGAGAGGATGGCTCGAGCCGGCTCACTTGGGGTGAACCATCGGCTCCAGCTGGCTTGGTAGGGATGAGTCATCTGCTCGGTTCGTCTCAACTGAGCCGAGGGCTTTAGCCGAGTCGTTGGGTGAGCTGTTGGCTCGGTTCACTTCTCGGTTCGGGTTGATCGTGAATGAGCTGTGAGCCGAGCTGCTCGAGTCGTTGACAATTCTAAATCCGGACCGAGCAGTTTTGAAGATATTTCACCAGTGCCTTATAACTTTTAACAGTGTTTGGCTCGAGCCCGAATACTCAACCTAGACCCTCAACCCAAATTCAGAAGCTAGTGAACAATGTCTTTCACTCCTAGATTTCACGACTACCGAGGTTCTCATTCAACTAGTTTTTTAGTATTCAAATACAAACCGCCTATCTTTCACGTTTACATACAGAGTTGTTACAATTAATAATAATAATAATAATAATAATAATAATAATAATAATAATAATAATAATAATAATAAAAGTTGTAGTAGTAGTAGTGTCATTCATAATAATTATACTATCTATGTAATATCAAATTTCACAATAGTAAATTCCAACGTTAAGCGGGTTTCCATATCCAGGCTTCTAACTATGAAAACATTTACGATCACTATCCCAATCATTTCACAGATTCAACCTGTTGCATATAAGTTATTAGGACGTAGAATTGAATATAGTTTATACGAAAAAGACCTTTATGCATTGCAAGACCTGTAACGCCCAAATATTCACCACAAACTTATAGTGGTATCTACATAAACAAAAAAAAAGTGTGGAGCAGGAAACTACTTTACACAAAAGTCTAAGGAAACTCAATGAAGACGTACGAACTGGTCGAGCTGTTTTGGTCAATAGTCTATCAATCATAAGTTTATGTGTTCAAATCTTGTAGGAAGTATTCGTTTTGTTTCTTTCCTTCAAAGTGTGTTCCTTATTTTCATCAGAGGACTGAAAACATTTCTTTGAATAAATCTTTGGCAACTACTTTTCTCTCAAATTCGATTAGAAGGGAACGTTATATGAATTGCAAATTTAAAATCCAAAACTGAAAACAAAATATTAAGTATGTTCAATATTTCATTATTATCTTTTGATTTGTAATGAAAAACTAGTTATAAGCATTGATGATTTCAGAAGATTCTCCCCGTGTAATGGCCAATATATGAATGAGAGGAAATTCATAGAACATTATTAGTCCACTTTGAGCATGATCGAAGATATATGGCCACGAATTTATGTCGACAGGGTCTCAAATTCTCCCACAGGTTTCAAAGGTTTCCTTAACAAATACCTAGGTAGAATATTACATTTATTTCTCGTTCTACGTTTTGAAATGACAAAATCATAATTTTAAATATAATTATAGTACGATAAGCATAAAGTTTTATAGAACTAATGAAGTAAATAGTATTGTGTAAGTTATCGGTTTCTAATCGGATTAAAACTAGAATATTCGTTTGCATCGCGTTTTAAAGAAAATCCTCTGTGTATATATAATTCTTACTGGAAAGCATGTTTAAGTCCAATTACTTAATCAATATATTTAATAATATATTTTTATTATAATATTTTTAGTATTCAGTGTCGTATACACTTCATTCCCCAAAGCAAAACCTCACAAATGTATAGTGGGCTAGTGAATATTATCAAATAAATTATCATTTAGTTTACGTACATACTGGATCGCCTGATTTGAAACTTCGTACTTTAACTAATAATAATAATAATAATAATAATAATAATAATAATAATAATAATAATAATAATAATAATAATAGCCACATCTTATAAGAATTTCAGGCTTACTCAAGAAATGAATTCAACGTGGTCTCTATTCGAAGTTCTATTTATTCGAATCCGATAGAAATACAAAGAGAAACTTCGAGAACAGGTAAAAGAAAAATGTTACTTTTGTGGGACTGGAACTAACCTTTAAGAGTTCCTTTCTAGTTACAAATGCCTTAGACACTTTGTTTCTTGTCTTTAAGTTAACTGATTCACTGAACGTATCTGAGTAAATTGTCTTCTCGGTTATACACGTTTTACAATCATTTCTTTTAAGCTTGAACGGCAGGAACACGAATGTAAAAACATTTAGGTCAATTAAAATTCCGCCACCGGGAATCGGACTGGGGACCCCGTACACCAAGCGCACACGTGCTAGCCACTAGATCAGCGATAAGAACGGATGAAATATGTTTTGAAGTGTCTGAAATTTATGCCTATTTCGCCCTGATGTAATGTCTACTGATGTTTTTATGTTTACCGTATTCGTTACTTTGAGGAACGATATATGTTATTTAAATAGGTTCTATTACGTATTCGTCGGTAAATACTATATAAATTATCAGAATTATTCATGATCTTTCATGGAAATTCGCTCGTGCATGCACAGTAGACGGACAGTGTAATTGGAAGGTGAGTTCAACAGAGATTATGTATTTCGCCGACATTATTTAATAGGTATATAGAAGAGATAGCGAAAACGAGTCTACCTAATGAAGATGGCATTTCGGTAGGAGATGAAATGATGAGGTGTATACGGTTTGGGGTTGATATAGTTGTTGTTGCAGAATCTAAAAAGAAAATTAATAAGATGTAGAAAACTTGAGAAAGGCTTCTGAAGAATATGGGATGAAAATAAATGTTAGAAAGACAAAATCCATGGTGATTGAAACGAAACGATCGGTGTCAAATATAGAAGTAGGAGCGGAAGAAAAGAACAAATGACTAGTTTTCGATATTTGAGTAGTATTATTAGTGATTATATGATACGCGAACGTGAAATAAAAGCATGGATAGAAATGGCGAAATAAGCTTTTAGGATGAGGAAAATATTATTTTGTGGGACCTTGAATAGAGTTGAAAATAGACACATAAAATGCTTCGTGTACTGTATTTTACTGTATATATAGGCAGAATCATGAACATTATGCAAAAATGATGAGAAACAATTGAAGCATTTCGAAATATGTGCGTCGAGAAGAAAGGAGAGAAATAGCTGGGTCGAGAGGAAAACGAATGAGAGGCCGTTAGAAATGGAAGGAGAAAAATATTATTACGAAGAGGAAGAAAAATTGGTTGGGATATTGGTTAAGAAGGAACTGTATCATGAGGGATGTGCTAGAGGGTATGGTGGCAGGAAAGAGAGGGAGGGGATTAATTTGACTAATTAGGCTATTGGCGATGTCAAAACAGAAAAATCGTATGTGAAGATGGAAAGGTTAATAGAAGATCGCGGAGTATGGCAATTTCTCAGTCGCGGTAAGTGACCCGCTGGTAATGGCGGAATACTTCTGATGTAATGATGCCGATGATGGACAGTAGAAACAGAAAAATCCACCTTACTGTCATTACTAATACGAATCACAATGCAAATTTCTACATGCTGTCAAACGGAAGCAGTGGTTCCCAACCTGAGGACGCGCAGCTTCCTCCTGGTTAAGCATGAAGAGGGAGTAAGGGGGCGAAAGCTACTGGCAGAAATGGATTGTGAAATAAATAAATAAAGTACCACTTGTAATGACTCTTTAAAATTTAGCTTGACAATTTTATAATGACTGTTTAAAAAATAATACTGTACTACGAGGGTATGCTAAAGACTTGCTTTAAATACATATAAATACCTGACATTATTATTATTATTATTATTATTATTATTATTATTATTATTATTATTATTATTATTATTATTGCTCTCCCACTTCTTGGCCAAGATGTGAAATATTCACCACCTTCTTCATATCACTACATCAATTTCTTCACTGTTTTCTTGTCACAGCCCATACCCCTAGCTATGTGAATGGCAGTTTGTCCCATAGTTACTCGACCTATGATTTCCCCTCTCATAGTAACAGATAGTTCTCTACAGCCTTTAGAGCAAGGCATTTTGACAGCCTGTAGAAATTTGCATTCTGATTCGTATTAGCAATGACAGTAAAGTGGATTTTTCTGTTTCTACTGTGCATAATCAGCATCATTATATCAGAAGTATTCCACCATTACCAGCGGGTCACTTACCGCGGCTGAGAAACTGCCATGCTCCACGATCTTCTATTAACCTTTACATCTTCACACACGATTTTTCTGTTTTGATATCGCCAATAGCCTAATTAGTCTAATTAATTCCCTCCCTCTTTTTCCTGCCACCATACCCTCTAGCACATCCCTCATGATACAGTTCCTTCTTAACCAATATCCCAACCAATTTTTCTTCCTCTTCTTAATAATATTTTTCTCCTTCCATTACTAACACCTTTTCGTTTGTTTTCCTCTCGACCCAGCTATTTCTCTCCATTCTTCTCCACGCACATATTTCGAAAGCCATCAATTGTTTCTCATCATTTTTGCATAATGTCCATGATTCTGCCTTATAAATACAGTAAAATACAGTACACGAAGCATTTTATGTGTCTATTTTCAACTCTATTCAAGGTCCCACAAAATAGTATGTTCTTCATCTAAAGGCTAAAGAGGAACGGGAATGGGGAATGGCGGAAACTTCATAACGAGGAATTACATAATTTATACAGTTTACCCAACAGTGTTAGGGTCGTCAAGTCTAGGAGGCTTAGGTGGGCGGGTCATGTAGCTAGAATGGAAGAAAGTAGAAACGCTTTCAAAGTCTTGACTGGAAGACCAATCGGAAAACGACCATAGGGAAGACCTAGGCGCAGATGGCAGGACAATGTTAAGATGGATCTCGCAAAGATTAGAATACAAAGTAGAAGCTGGATGCAGTTAGCTAAGGATAGAAGTCAGTGGAGAGCTTTTGTGAACGCGGCATTGAACCTCCGGGTTCCATAGGCCATAGAGTTAGTTAGTTTAAAGGTTTCTTTCGCAATTTCTATCCTTGCTTTTATTTCACGTTCGCATATCATATCATCACTAATAATACTACTCAGATATCGAAAACTAGTCATTTGTCCTTTTCTCCCGCTCATAATTCTATATTTGACACCGATCGCTTCGTTTCAATCGCCATGGATTTTGTCTTTCTAACATTTATTTTCATTCCATATTCTTCAGAAGCCTTTCTCAAGTTTTCTACACCTTATTAATTTTTTTTTACGTTCTGCAGCAAAAACTATATCAACCCCAAACTGTATATACCTCATCATTTCATCAATAGACATATTACATCAGGGCGAAATAGGCATAAATTTCAGACACTTCAAAACATATTTCATCCGTTCTTATCGCTGATCTAGTGGCTAGCACGTGTGCGCTTGGTGTACGGGGTCCCCAGTCCGATTCCCGGTGGCGGAATTTTAATTGACCTATTCGTGTTCCTGACATTCAAGCTTAAAAGAAATGATTGTAAAACGTGTGTAACCGAGAAGACAATTTACTCAGATACGTTCAGTGAATCAGTTAACTTAAAGACAAGAAACAAAGTGTCTAAGGCATTTGTAACTAGAAAGGAACTCTTAAAGGTTAGTTCCAGTCCCACAAAAGTAACATTTTTCTTTTACCTGTTCTCGAAGTTTCTCTTTGTATTTCTATCGGATTCGAATAAATAGAACTTCGAATAGAGACCACGTTGAATTCATTTCTTGAGTAAGCCTGAAATTCTTATAAGATGTGGCTATTATTATTATTATTATTATTATTATTATTATTATTAGTAGTAGTAGTAGTAGTAGTAGTAGTAGTAGTAGTAGTTACAGTACGAAGTTTCAAATCAGGTGATGCAGTATTTACGTAAACTAAATGATAATTTATTTGATAATATTCACTAGCCCACTATACATTTGTGAGGTTTTGCTTTGGGGAATGAAGTGTATACGACATTGAATACTAAAAATATTATAATAAAAATATATTATTAAATATAGTGATTAGGTAATTGGACTTAAACATGATTTCCAGTAAGAATTATATATACACAGAGGATTTTCTTTAAAATGCGATGCAAACGAATATTCTAGTTTTAATCCGATTAGAAACCGATAACTTACACAATACTATTTACTTCATTAGTTCTATAAACCTTTATGCTTATCGTATTATAATTATATTTAAAATTATGATTTTGTCATTTCAAAACGTAGAACGAGAAATAAATGTAATATTCTACCTAGGTATTTGTTAAGGAAACCTTTGAAACCTGTGGGAGAATTTGAGACCCTGTCGACATAAATTCGTGGCCATATATCTTCGATCATGCTCAAAGTGGACTAATAATGTTCTATGAATTTCCTCTCATTCATATATTGACCATTACACGGAGAGAATCTTCTGAAATCATCAATGCTTATAACTAGTTTTTCATTACAAATCAAAAGATAATAATGAAATATTGAACATACTTAATATTTTGTTTTCAGTTTTGGATTTTAAATTTGCAATTCATATAATGTTCCCTTCTAATCGAATTTGAGAGAAAAGTAATTGCCAAAGATTTATTCAAAGAAATGTTTTCAGTCCTCTGATGAAAATAAGGAACACACTTTGAAGGAAAGAAACAAAACGAATACTTCCTACAAGATTTGAACACATAAACTTATGATTGATAGACTATTGACCAAAACAGCTCGACCAGTTCGTACGTCTTCATTGAGTTTCCTTAGACTTTTGTGTAAAGTAGTTTCCTGCTCCACACTTTTTTTTTTTTTTTTTTTTGTTTATGTTGATACCACTATAAGTTTGTGGTGAATATTTGGGCGTTACAGGTCTTGCAATGCATAAAGGTCTTTTTCGTATAAACTATATTCAATTTTACGTCCTAATAACTTATATGCAACAGGTTGAATCTGTGAAATGATTGGGGTAGTGATCGTAAATGTTTTCATAGTTAGAAGCCTGGATATGGAAACCCGCTTAACGTTGGAATTTACTATTGTGAAATTTGATATTACATAGATAGTATAATTATTATGAATGACACTACTACTACTACAACTTTTATTATTATTATTATTATTATTATTATTATTATTATTATTATTATTATTATTATTATTATTATTATTATTATTATTATTATTATTATTAATTGTAACAACTCTGTATGTAAACGTGAAAGATAGGCGGTTTGTATTTGAATACTAAAAAACTAGTTGAATGAGAACCTCGGTAGTCGTGAAATCTAGGAGTGAAAGACATTGTTCACTAGCTTCTGAATTTGGGTTGAGGGTCTAGGTTGAGTATTCGGGCTCGAGCCAAACACTGTTAAAAGTTATAGGGCACTGGCGAAATATCTTAAAAACTGCTCGGTCCGGATTTAGAATTGTCAACAACTCGAGCAGCTCGGCTCACAGCTCATTCACTATCGACCCGAACCGAGAAGTGAACCGAGCCAACAGCTCACCCAACGACTCGGCTAGAGCCGTCGGCTCAGTTGAGACGAACCGAGCAGATGGCTCATCCCTACCAAGCCAGCTGGAGCCGATGGTTCACCCCAAGTGAGCCGGCTCGAGGCATCCTCTCAGTTGTGCCGAGCCGAGCTGAGCTTGTTATAAAAAATCTCTTGTGGTCTCGCTATCGAGATGAGACGAGATGCGAGCAGTGACCCCTTTCGTGAGCAACACTAAAAGTATTCCATATTACTGTTTAGCTTACATTTCTAATGGCTTTCATTTTCCAGTGTAATCAGGCCATGATTTCAAGACGAGTTAAAACGAACGAACCATTTATCCAACTCGACGCGAAAAACTCAATCGGCTCGGAACTCGACTCGAGGTTATTACCTTTGACTTGACTCGAAACTCAATTTGAATTCGAGTCGAGTAGAGTTTTAGCTTGACTCGTGCTCATCCCTATGCGTTAGAAAAAATGTTGCTTATTATTATTCTGCTAGACTAATTATATAATAATAACAATGTTGTTATGTAAGATTAAAAATACAGAATATAGAGAAACATTAAACTACAACTAATAAAATGAGAACACATGAACTGGGAAAGAATCAAAACTTGGCAGTAACTCTAAAATCGATACAGCTTTTTAAAGCTAGTTTCAAACTCTATAATCAACAGGACTCTAGGATAAGCAAACTGATCTGAAAGAACCCCAATATTACCTACCATCAGCAAACTATTTTCTAGTAATAAAGTAGAAAGTTCTGCTCATCAGAACAGTTTATTCATATTAACCCCTTACTATAAATCGTTAATTATGGCATCCTAGTTGTTGATAAATATTTTCCGCCGGGGCAGTTCAGACTGTTTACTTTTAAATTTTGTCTACCATCATCCTCAGCTCTTAAGAAAAAGTATTCTTTCAAATGTTCGAACGGTAAAATATTTTCGTTCTCCATCTTTATAAAAACAACACCAATCAAAGTAAAATAGAGTACCGGTATCATTGCACTCCTAGTTCACTCACTGAATGTATTGATTTGGAGCTGCCAAATCTACGACAAAATCTTCCAGATGCTTGCAATCAACACACGTGATTTTCCTAAGGCTGTCTTCATCTTCCAAAAAGAGCAAGTGCATTACGAACTTGGGAGCACATGGTATTTGCCTCCATCCAGCTATAACCAATGCCCTCAATTTCCTTCGTGCAGTTGAAACCGATTTTCCTCCAAGCTGTTACACAACGACAATTAGTCTAGTTGTTTACGTGTCGAACTGCTGAGCCAAAGGACGAGGGATCAAATTTCGGACAAGGACATGAACATTTTTATTACTTGCAGAATTATACATTTCACCCATAACAAAATGAGCATTCAAACAGTTTGTGTTTCCGTGGAAAAGTAAGAATTTATTTCAAGTTAAACGTGTGACCAGTGAAGCAAAACGAATTGGGCTCATGGTTGTCCGAATACCTGACGGTTTCAATCAATCATACGACACGCCTTTAGTATGGAGTTAAAGAGCTTTCTGATACGTATAAAGAAATCTTACTGACCTAAAATCCATTACGAAATAGGACCTACCAGAAGCTTCAACACCACGTCTGCGTCACTTCGGTGAACGCTGTATCGAAACTTCCTACATAAATTTCACTCACGTGACGTCTAGTCAGTCGATCGTACTTGGTTTGTTATCTAACTATATTGAAGGGGTATAGACGAACAATATGCAAAATCCATTTTTCAATTTTGTCAGGAAACGAATAAAATGTGACGCCCTTATGTTTCAGAATTGTTGAACTTTTGGGGGGGCGAGATTTCACTCATCTGCTGTAAGTAGTGACTACTGCTGTTAACCATTGGTTTCTTTAATTTTTCATTTGCACATCCTATCCTCTTTCAAATTCAGTTCCACATGCCATTTCATTTAGTTTCATATATTCTGTTCGATTACATACACATTCCTCAATCTCTTATAATATGTCCAAATTAACAAAACGGTTCTCTTTCTTTCTTTCTAATAATGATTATTTAGATTTCAAAAGAGTTAATTTTAAATAAACATGCAACCAATTTGTTAATTAATACGAGCATTGAGTTCTTCCTCATTGTGTGTTAATATATATTCTTCAGTGTTTACATTCTAATAATAATAAATGTTTATGCGAAACTTGGATATAATTGCAGTATACGAAGGTTAAGTGGGTAATAAAGCAGTTCAAGCCAATATCTTACTTCAATCTGTATCGCAGATTACAATTATCGTTAAAAGAAATTGAATATTCGTATCCAAAATGGATTTTATGTAGGTAGGATGGATAGGGATGCGCGAGACAAGATTTGAGGTCGTCTCGTCTCGACAATATGCTGTAAAAGTGATGTCTCGACTCGAAAAATGTATATTTTTCTATTGGAAGAGCTGTGTCTCGACTTCAATTTTGCCAGGAAAATTCTGTCTCGACTCGACTCTGCGCATCCCTAAGGATGGACAGTTTGAAGAGCCCAGTATTCCAAAGCTGGCGGGGTAACCAACTATACCATTATGCAACATCTATTTCAGATACAACCATTATTATACACTTCATTTTCACAAGCTTCTTCTTATAATAACTATATCCATTTCCTACTTAAATTCAATTATAGATAATTGTTTCTTATCTAGCAGCTAATATTCATGCTATACAGTATAAAACAAGTACTCATTCAATGTAAATAAATAAAAATGTAAGATGTTACAGATTACTGGCATTGCGATTTAATCCGATTTCAAGTAGTATATATTTTCTAAATAATTGTTCAAATTGCTTTATAAGAATCCAGATTATGAGGTACCCTAAGGTTTTGTAATGCAAAAAAACATGCATATATATATATATATATATATATATATATATATATATATATATATATATATATAGGTGTATTTTAGGGGACTTCCCGGCTTGATCCCCCCAAAATTTATGCTTATTCAAATAAAATATTGTAAAGTGAATGAAATATCTTGTAGAATTTTCACATTTCCAAGAATGAAGTTAGCAAAGCCCCCCGAAATATATTTATTAATAATTTTCATTTTGGACGTGTGGTTTTATATATTCAACTGTGTTCACATTTCTCATTTTTAGCGTTTTCGTATATGAATTATGTACATGGCGAGCTAGTAAATGGGACAGGTATTTGAAAAGTGACAGTTTGTCGGATAATGTGTTTCCAACCACTTCACAGTAGAAATTTATATTTATAAAAAAGTTTTCATATATTTAAATAAAAGGAAGAAAAACTTTAATTTTCCGCACGGAGGGTCGAACCGTCGCCCTTCGTTTCAGAAATGTCAATAGCAGTACTAAACCCGCTTGACCACAGACGCAACTTGCAAGAGCTTGTATTATAATATTGATAATAGAATCGCTTCAGCACAGGTTTCTACTTGGATGTTTTTCTCTCGTTTTTAGCAATTTCTGCTTAAGATAATAGTTGATTTTGCATATTGGAACTGTGCATGAGGTGTGCAATCAATATTAATCTTTAAAAAAAGTAGTTTGGTTTTGTTTTTATTCTTTCAAGCCAAAGAGAGTACATTCGTTCTCCTACGCATTTGGCATTCTTAAAAATAAAATTATGTTATAATTAAACGTGCGATTTTGCCATTTTCAATGTAAATTTCTGTCCCCTCCTCCGCAAAACAAATATCATGGGCGCAACTTGCGTGTATGGTCCCCCTGTTCCCAATAGAAAAATTGATTTGTTTCTATATTTTCTGCAAGACTATTGCCAAAATATAGAATTTCATATGCAGTATTTCTGTTTACTTGGTACTGGAATTAATAGAATTGGAAGTAATTGTTTTGTATATGTATAATTGTGCAGAACAGCCATGGATAAATGTTTTGTGCTGCTATATATAAATGTATGAAAATTGTTAGGAAAGTTATGGAGGGGTGAAATATATTCTTCCGAGGCTAGGACAACAGTAATTAAGTTAGTGCCAGGGAAAGAAAAACTAGAGACGGGGAACTTCCTTAGCTTTCCCCCTTACAAAAACGTTTTGTAAGTAACAAACGTTCTGTGTCTGACGTATGACTGCCTAGCGTTCAGTGTGGCTCCGTGGGTGAGTGAGTAGAGTCGTTGCTTAGTAATCATAAGATTCATGGTTCGAGTCCTGTTCAGAGGAGTCGAAGCTTTTTTTCATTATTTGTTTCCCATATCGGAAGATGTTTCTCCCTCTCCGTAATCATCTGATGCTCTCAACTGAGTTCTTCACTTGAATTCAACAATTGGTAGTGGGATGCTCTCAGGTTTGGGTGAGCTTTTACATGTCTACTTACCAAATCAAAATTTTCGACAAAAGATGGATGCTATCCGATCATTTTGTCTCAAATTCTAAATTTGCGCATGTGACTGTATCTCTCTTTCATCATATTTGCATCTCTCGTTTTCCAAGGTCATCAGCTATGACATAAGATGGCTTGGGAGCAAAGATTGAAATCATAAAAGTGCTATACCAATGGGCTCACTCTCACTAAGCATTTGATTAAATGTATGTGTTTTCACACTGATGGAGGGGGGTATCCGCTCTTCTTACCCTCCTGAAGTGACAGAATATTTATTCAGGTTCTGCAAAGTCATTTCAGATAAAACGACAGAAAGAGTGTTCATTCCAACCGCAACAGGATTGGTCTTCAATTTTTTGTTTCAATTTATCTCCACAAATAGAACAAATATCAAGTAATATGTTTGCCATAAGAAGTAGATTCATTTCATTTGGAGAAATGATGTTGTAGACGATAGTGGGAATTTCGCCCAAGTTTATGGGAAATTTTGTGCCTGGCGTTTATGCCACCCGCCTTCTTTTAAAGTTAATTCGGTTGCAATACTTCCCGGCAAATGCTTCGGACTCAACTGGTGGAGCACTTTAGCCGTAAACCTCCGTATGGCTGTACCATCCAGAAGTGTATTTTATGGGTAGTCTGCAGGCTTTTTTTTTTTTTTTTTTTTGCATGGCTTGAGAAAGGCAATTGAAAAGGTTTAACGTTTCTTACTATAATATAACCTCTTATTATATTCATTATATGTTTCCCTTACATAATTAATGTCTTATTAACTTTTGTGTGCAAATGGACGGATGCAACCCAACTTGCAGGAAAGATTTCCTCACAAGGACAGCAGTTGATAGCGCTGAGTCAGGTCTTTATGGAAGTAAAATTGTTAGTGGATGACGCACGAAACAGTTTTCCCTTCTGAGATGAATCTCTATGATTCGGAGCGTGTTGTCCAATGAACACCATTTATTAATCTCAATATTATTGTGTTTATAATGTGTTTCATTATATACTGTATGTTCAAAGAAATAAAAACGCTGACCACGCATGAATCAGAAAATGATTGAAAAGAGATGAAAATATCAAATCTAGAACAACTACAGGAAATAAGATTGTACATCATTGCCTTCATTGACAGACCTTCACGAATTCTCTTCATTATAAAACTTTTTTCTCTCTGGAGAGAAGATCTTGCATATCATACTGAATATGCATTGAAATTGAAATATTCAATTTCATTTGAAAAAGTTTGACCCTGGTGAGCATTTGAAGCTAGATTCACCCGAATAGAAGTTCAATGCACTAATCACTTACCCAACTTGTCACTTCACTTTCCATCCAAGCTATTAACTAATTAAAATCGTTTCATGTAAGACCATACACAAGATCAGGACTGGATTAAGAGGGGGCTTAAAGGAACCATAACTCCGGGCCTTCAGGTAAACAGGGGTCTCCACCAAGATCAAAATCTCACCTGGTCAGGGGTGTAGCCAGCAGGTTTAGGTTGGAGGGGCCCGTCATTTTTTACGGAGGAGCTACAATGTACACTTCGCATCAAAAAAAATTGCGACAGCTAACGCCGTGCAGATAGGCTACCGAATATACACCTTCTTATCCCATAATCGTGTCTGGCAAAGAGACCCCCCTTTCTCTCCTCCTTTCTCCTCTCCCATACTAAAATTAGCTAAAAACATGAACGCAATTCTAATTTCAAACTACACATGTATTAGTATCGATAAAATGAAATAACAAAGCGAGACGAAACAAGATTCATAAGTTGATTTAGGGAGAAACTGAAACACACACAATGAAAAATTGAAACCAATGGATGTCCATTACATAGAGGTTCAGAAATGGGGAAGGAGAGAGAGAGAGAGAGAGAGAGGGTGAGAGAAGAAGAAGAAGAAAAGGGCGAACAGATAAAAATGTGGAATTTTAAACTTAGTAAGAAAAGAACCTAAGTTCCGTTACCAGAACGGAACGGTAACGGTAACGGAACCTAAAGTTCCGTTACCAGAAGTCCAACAGTGATATAGAAACAACATTTGTTTTTATATATTTCTTCAGGACTGTTCGAATATATAGAGGATGCTTGAAACATTCATTAAGTCAATTTCATAAAGGATAGCATATTCAATTTCCAGTAGAACTGTAGATCTCACAGACACATCTAAGATAATGTCAAAAGTTTAACACACATGCTTTGTTTCCGCGTGATTCGGTTGTAAATTCGGTAGTGTTCATTGGACGTACTGATGCAAACTACATTCTAATAAACCCAGAAGGTAGCGTAGGTAATATCTTCCATTCCAGATTACTAATACAAAGTGAACAAAAGAAAAAGAAAAGAAAGAAAGATAAAACTGAATGAGTGCTATTTTACTGCTAAATTTTTATCAGAAATATCGTATATTAAAAGTCCAAACCGTATCATAATGAAAAGTTGGTCGGATGATGTTGGTTAGCTTATGGACCACCACTGGGTCCAGGATTCAAACTCGTAGTGACCCGGTAATTCAACTGAGACTCAGTTACCCAGGTGATAAAAAAGATATTTTGCTTATTCCGTTTCTTTTAAACAGTACTTTCAGAGATGACCAGGACTGGAGATGTTATGCCCAGAGCACGAAAAACTCGACGCTGAAGTTGCCAGTTAATTACATTTTCCAGACCAAGTCTATCGGTCTCATGCTCCATTTTAACTTTGGAACACGCACAGGCATATGAAGTGGGTGTGTACGTGAGAGAGAGGGAGGAGAAGTGAAAGATGCAACGACAGGATAGGGAAACGTCAAGAAAGAGATGGAGAGGAACGAATATAAATATGAAACATACTTATCATTACAGTGTATGATGAAGAACACACACACTATTTATTCGAATTCTCGCGAGTGATGCTTTGTAAGTTTCCAACAGAAGATAAATCTCTGTTTGCAGCCATTATTTTATGCGAGGTAGTTATACTACCTGGCGAGGAATCGAACCGAGATTTTCCGCTTGGAAGTCTGGTACTTAACCACTACACCACCGATTGCTTTGCCCAAACTTCGTCCAACAAATGCTGTAATATTTCTTTCTGAGAACGATAAGACGAAAACTGTTTACTGCAGATCAATGAAGTATTTCGAATGTCCTGGTAAATCCCTTGCCCTTTCCTAACCAACATTCGTCAATCGTCTCTATCATGATAAAGGTGTTTGCTTCCACATTCTTAAGCATTGCATGTCGAATATGAGAAATCGATTCATCACTATCACTTTGTAAAAAATGCAACTTTGGCGTGAACAGGACTTGAACCTATGCTAGACAGCTTTATTAATCGTAACTCCATTACGTTACCGCTACACTATCATGCCGCCTGAAACTAAAAACCAAATATTACTTACTTTATCCTTGATCTTTGGAACGATCAAGCTTCTTCCTGTAAGCTTATTTGCATCTAAGTGCACAATGAAATTCATTTATTCGACGACCTAGAGAGAAATTAGTGCCCACTAATAAAGCAAAGAACATACAATCCAGGAAAAATTACAGAAATAAAAACATTCTATGAACTAATTTCGCCCTGGAAGTCCAAAAGTACGCGACTAATAATAATAATAATAATAATAATAATAATAATAATAATAATAATAATTATTATTATTATTATTATTATTATTAGCAACAATTGGCCACTCTTCTGGGCTAAATTGAGAAAAAATAATAATATGCTCCGTAATTCAGTCACTTTTTACTATTAGTAAAGCGCTCTTTGATATCGGTCATTTTCGATGAGTTTTATATATCCCCTCCCCTTCCCATGTTGCGGAGCACGGCATCTTCAGTGTCACTGTTCATCTCAACTACCCGCAAAACTATGAATTCCACAATGATATTGGTTTTTTAAATCATTTTTGTCTCCCCCTCTCCTATGTTGCGGGCTGAATTTGGATTTAAACGGCATCAGATGTGTCACTGTTCATCTCAGCGACTCCAAAAATTATAGATTCAATACTAATATCGGTCATTTTTCGTTCTCTTTTAAGTGTTGCTATCCTTCCCCCTTCCTTTAGTTACACCATCAAAATGATATGAGGAAAACCAACTCGGGTTCAAACTTCATCTAGGTTGAAAATTTTATCGAGATTGGTACGGTGGTTCAAGATTTATTAAATTTTATTTATGTTGACATATGTCCCTTGCCCATTCTCCTTCTCTAAGTTTAACCGTGGGACGTAAAACTCAAAGATTTCATTTCTTTTTTCCTTCTCTAAGTTCTAGCGTCAAAGTGAAATAATAAAAACCATATCAGGCCCGAACCTCATCTATGTTAAACATTTGATCGAGGTAGGTCGCGTGGTTCAAGAGTTATTAAGTTTTATTTATTTTTATATATCTTTCCCCTACCCTCCACTCATTGGCGGATTAAACCAAACGTCTTGGGGGGCTCTTTGTTGTGGAGTGGGATATGTTCCCCGAAATTCCCCCCCCCCCTTAAAAAGAAAAGTAAAACGGATTCAGGAAAAGAGGGTAAAATATATAATTGTTTCGGAATTTTCACCACAATGCCCCCTCCCCCGAAAAGATTTCCTGTCTACAGGCCTGGTCGTGGCTATGGTTTACTAAATTTTTCGCTAGAAAAAATATCAGGTTAAACATTTTTTAGAACGCTCATAATGTTTCTGTATTTTAGTAAAATGAATTAAACAAAGGGACAAAAGAACTTAGAAGTTACACTCAAAACACGCTTTTCGGCGAATACCACCCGAGGCGTATCTGTCGATATAATATTGTCGCGATCTACAACAATGTCCCTACGACATTTAAAAGTGCTAGTCCCTTCAGCCGATTTCGCCAAAACGAGACCGCAACCACGTTTTCAATCGGTGCAATGTGGATTAAATCGTTCTGCACTGGCCACGCTCGAATGCAGGGTTACAAGTTGAGTTGATGTTGAGTTAAACGTCCCTTTCAGCAGCGAAGCTATATGAGACCTACTGATTTACGTGGAATCCGTACCACAGGGTTATAAGTATGCGCAGCTGTTTTCGAATAGTCACGTGAAGATCTTCGTTGCTGGTGGGCAAGGCCTCCAACGCAGTCCGTGATAGAGTTTCACCTTCTTCTTTAATTCTCTTCCATTTAGAAGTGCAGATTGCAAATTCAGAACTAAAGAGGCAAAACAGTATTTTGTCTTGAGTTCCGATAGTTTTGTAAAATCTTTCTGCTAGAACGCGAAAGTTGTTGCTCAGAGTTTAGTCAGTTGCGCGTGTTGGCAATAAAATGTTGAGTCCGTATACATTGAAAACTTCCTGCGCAAGACGAGTTTCGAGGTCTTCTACAACGGACTCTATCAACGGAATGTAGACAGTTCTTCAGTAGTAAGATGTCGTGTCATCTGCCCTGAAGTTCGTACGATGTGTTTGTCTTTGGGTGAGATGAGGGGTTTGAATCTGCACGTCGACAATAGCAGCCATTCTGGATATTGCTTCGAAAGCTGCCTTGAATTCTTTGCTGTTTGAACGCTTCTTGTTTAATGCTGCAATAGTGTCCTGAATGACATCTGACATTGCATTCATGTCTAACTTTGTCTTCTGCAAAAGTCGATTGAAGGGAGGGTTATCGATAGAACACCCTGAAGACGTGTAATAGTTACGATAAACTCGCTGTCGTGGAGGCAGAAGAAAGTGCCCATGCTTTGGCTGCTGTATCTAACTCGGACCACTTGGAACACACTGTAGAACCTCACTTATTTATTGAAATTTCACGTGAAATTGTAATACCGCGTCGTTCCGTTCAACCCATCTCGTTTCACACAATGTCTCCAAATGGACACTAACCGTAAGCTTAAGGACAATATTACGTTTTGAGATGCGGTGAAAAACGCAATGATCTCTTTCGTTGTTCCCAGACAGTTCCTCATGCACTGTACTGACAACGACCTGAAGATGGACAAGTTGAGGCTGTGACTACAATATGAACAGTGCAGTGTGTTTCAAGCCTCCTTCTGGTTCTCCTGCACTGCCCGGCGACTTTGAGAGGTCGTGACGGCGCAACCATCTGTACCAATACCAGCGCAGTTTTTCGGGTCGAGTGAGAAATCTCGTAGCAAAGATAGAACAATTTCTCCCATTTTCCTCCAGTCAGTGAGAGTTCAGGCGTCTTCGGATTCCGAGCTCGAACCAATGTCCTCACCTTTCAGCTCTGCTGATGGAGGATCAATGAAACCGAAGCAGTCTTCTCTTATTTCACCCATGTGTTCGTACCTTAGAATCAAAGACAGCTGAGATGTGTGCGAAACGACCGTAGTCTCATCAGACATAATAGAATAAAACTGATCCTCTCGCACTCGATTGACAATTTTACAGGCGTGATTTCTCATCCACAACCCTCAATGAGGGCATTTTGTGTGGTTTTATTGGCAAAAATGGTCCTTTTCGATGCTTTCTTCCAGTGATTCTTTAAGAGATCGTCACTACAAACCATTCTAAATTTGAGCAATTCTCGAAAATTGCCCTCGTTGAACTTAGTTTCTGCACCGTCACCACCTGAGGTCCAATTATCCGCACAAGCATCTTCCCTGTGGCCTTGAAAAACAATGTCTTGCCTTTCAAGCAATATCACATTCCGCAACATTAATTTCAGTTTGTCGCGATTTTGGATGACTTGTCTTGACGAGTTGATTTGATTCTCGACTGATTTCACTGGTTCTCAGTAGTTTCTCAGAAACGCTTTTCCGACCTCAAGAGCGTTAATGTGATATTGTGCCTTGTTGTGAGTTTCTAAAATACCGTAGAAATTAGCGAATTTCTTCAAAGGTTTAGTTCCAAGAGTTTGGAGGGGCATGTTTCTTCAATAGCCCCAAAAAACCCGTTGCAAAAAGTGAGCAATATTTACAAAAAAAGATCCCTCCCCTTATGGAAAAGAACCAGCCATGGATAGTTTTCCAGATGTTCTAGCCTCAAGTAACATCGTCCTTCTTCCTGAGATTTATCTGATATTATGACTCGAGTTATCGTTAGCGTAAACGCGTCATGCCGGATAGAGACTATTTTTAAATAGAATTTAAAGAATTAACCCTCTTTTGAAATAATGCAAGAACGATCCCAAACTTTCGTTCTTGTGGCGGTAAGCTACAAGCGGCAGTGTGTATAATTTTAATATTTTAGAGGGCTCTTGGGGGAGGCGATCGCCCCTCGCCCCCTCCTTTAATCCGCCCCTGCCTCCACTCCCCTAAATTGTACCGTCAAAGTGATATGATGAAAACCACTCCAGGCTCGAATTTCATCCATGTTGAAAATTTGAATCAGATCTGTCCGGTGGTTCAAGACTTATTAACTCATTAACATAGTCACTTTTATTTTTATTTACATTGATTTTTGTATATCTCCCCGTCCTTCCCCTTCCCCACATTGCACCATCAAAGAGAAACGATTAAAAGCATTCCATGCACAAACGTAATCTATGTTGAAAATTTCATCCAGATTGATCGTTTGATTCAAGACTTATTAAGTCTTCTTTATTTTTTATATTTTTCATTCCTCTCCCTCCTTAAGTAACACCATCAAAACGAATAGATAAAAATACTCACAGGTCCGAACATGATCAATGTTAAATATTTGATCGAGATCGGTCGGTGGTTCAAGAGACTATAAGTCACAGTCACTTTCAATTTTATAATATAGGTTATTATTATTATTATTATTATTATTATTATTATTATTATTATTATTATTATTATTATTATTATTATTATTATTCGCGTACTTCTGAACTTGCAGGGCGAAATTACCGCATAATATGCTTTTATTTCTGTATTTTTTCCTGAATTGAATGTGGTTTCCTTTATTAGTGGGCACTAATTTCTCTCTAGGTCGTTGAATAAATGAATTTCGTTGTGCACTTAGGTGAAAATAACTTTACAGGAAAACGCTTGATCGTTAGAATGATCAAGGTTAAAGTAAGTAATATTTAGATTCTAGTTTCAGGTGGCATGATAGTACACCTCGAGCCTTCGAGCAGTGCAGATCGCAGCAGAACCGGAAGTGGCTATTTGCTTTATCCACACCTGTTGTGAACTGTTCATCGACGATAATTGAGGCCTATTTCGGATGATTGGTGTTATTTTCCTACAGTGAAGTTCGTTTAAGTTGTGTTCATATTCTAGTGCGATGCCTTATAAGAAGGAATTGCAATACAAGCTTATTTTTGATAAGCGATACCGGAGTTCTCGACCCCATTCGAGCCTTGTCTACCAATGGTTGACTGATAATTTTCCAGGTATTTTTGAGAAAATTTGTGCATTACAGCTCCACGAAGAGTCTTATAGTATTTATATCAAATTTAAATCTATTGCGGCTTATGATCAATTTTAATTGACAGTTCCGGACACAGTGCCATTTAAGCATTCTGACGGCAACACAAGCCTAGTGCGCATCATCCCAGCAGAAGACCCAGTGAAAATGGTTCGTGTTTATGATTTTCCACTAGAAGTGCCCCTCACAGTGTTAGAGGACCATTTTCGGGCCTATGGTACCGTGCGTCGAGTGGAAACGCAATATTGGACTGCCCCATTTCCCACTGGAATTGACAGTGGAGTTAGAATCATACACATGGAACTGACGAAACACATCCCTTCCCGTGTCATCGTACAGGGCTACAAAGTGAGTGTCTTGTATGAGGGACAACCCATTACCTGTTTTTTTGCCAGAGTTTTTCCCACACCGTATCCTGCTGCCCAGTCAAGAAAAAACCAGTTGCACAGGGTGTGAAACCTAACGCTGTATCAGTTCAGATGACGGAAATAGGGAAAGTGCTGCGTCCTGCTTCTTCCTCAGATTTTGTGGACCGCGTGTCGGGGGCCCCCTCAGACCTCCCGCCCGGCCCCGCGCAGGATAAACCTATCCTTGATGTTGATGACTTCCCTGAGCTACCTCGCCGATCAGATGATTCTACGTCATACAAATCATTGCAGCCCGAGATGGTGGAGCCCACACTCCCTGCGCCCCCGCAGCAACCTACCGATCCGCCACTGGAAGTTTCGAAGATGTCAGTGCAATTTACAAATCAGAATATTACAACAATTTCAGCAGAGTCTATGACAAGTGGTAATGAAGCTTTTATTCTTCCTACTTTTTCCCAGAGTGCTAATTCCGAGGAGTCTGATTCTCTCTCTCAACAAAAACGCCGCCGAGTTTCAAGGTCAGCAAATAAAAAGAATGAACAACCTGTTTCCCAGTGTGTTCCACCACGAGCCAAACAGCCAAGTTCCCGAGAACCTCCCCCACAATTTCGTTCCACGTCTGATTCTGAGTTATAGTGAGTGTTGTTTGTTTGCCTTCTTGTCACGATACGATAACAGCTGTGTTTTTGTGTCGATACATATTCGCATGTTATGCGTGTTTTTTGTTTTCTCTATTTTTCCTCGTTTGTTGTTATCAAGTGTGCCAGAATAATAGTTTTGCTGTGGTCTTATCTACCAATATTTCTACGGATTTTTCAAGTAAGTACTGTAATGTGTGTGTTTTCATAGTGCCTCAGAGCATGCCCATGTTAAATGCTTTCACTCTTTTAACTCTTAATATAAATAGGGTTAACTCTGCACCGAATCTAACGTCGTTAAAGCAGTTTATCGAGCGTCGCCGTCCTGATGTATGTTGTCTCACTGAATTGACTTTTCATTCTTTCGATTTTCTCCCTGATTATAACGCTATAATTAACTGTCATAACACCGCAGGAGTCGCGATACTTGTAAGAAAAGGTTTGGTTTATAATCTTGTCATGCTATCACCTGATGGTAGAGCAATTAGATGTTATATCTCAGGAATATGCATTATCCTATTGTATGCTTATTCTGGATTTCTTAAAATTAAAGAGAGGGATGAGTTTTTTGCAACGACTATACCATCTATGGTTCCTCCTGGTGTCGATCAATGTATAATGTTGGGCGACTTTAATGCGGTGATAGATCCCAGGGACTCCCTCACCCCCTCACCTCCCTGCCCAGCACTAGTTGAGCTTGTGCGTGCCATGAAGCTACATGATGCTCTTTTTGTTTCTAACTCACCGCATGTGATGACATTTCGCTGTTTGTCAACTCAGAGCCGCCTAGATAGGGTATATGTCACAGATCCTTTATGCAAGGCAGTGCTTCACGTTTTAACCCTCTTGTCCCCTTTGTCAAATCATGCTGCGGTTGAAGTAGCTTTTAAGCTTCCTTTTTCTCTTCCCGCTGGACGCGGTCCATCGTATTGGAAGATTAACAATACCCTTTTGTCTCGTGAGGACGTGATAGATGAATTTACGACGCGCTTTGAGTATTGGTGTAAGATGCAACGACATTTCCCCAATGTTGATACATGGTGGCAAGTATACGGTAAACCTAAAATTCGCAGTTTTTTCCAATGGCGCGGTAAATTGGCACAACAACAGGACCGTACGCTTTCAGAATTTTTCCATCGTGCTCTCAGCGAGTTGTGGACATCCCCCCCAACCTTGGCCAACAGGATCCAAATTCAGGAACTTAAGAGTAGGTTGCGTCAACTAGATTCACATGCATCAATACAAGCCTATTTCTCCGAGGATTTTTATCATTACTTCCCAGAAGAAACTGCTTCCATCTACCAAATTGATCTTCTGTTTCGGAAGCGGAAAGCTACGTACATTGACTCCCTCACAACGGCAGGTGGAATAGTAGTTTCTGACTCGCTACAAATACTTCAAGAATTCACAAGGCATTATACAGCTTTTACAAGTGTGCAGACTCCGGACCTCTCTACCGCCCCAGAATTCTTGTCTGCTCTGCCTCACAAGTTCACAGAGACTGATTCTCATGCCTTAACACGTCCTATCACTGCGGATGAAATTTTTTCTGTTCTACGGGGAACCAAAGGCCGTAGCTCCCCTGGGATTGACGGTCTGAGATTTGCTTTTTATAAGCGTTACTGGTCCTTTCTTAGCCGTACACTGGTTTCCCTGTTTAACGCATGGTTATCTGGGGAGCCCTTTTTTCACAACGTAGCTATTGTGGTTCTCCTACCAAAGTCCTCCAACGCGCGAGTCGTGACCGATTATAGGCCGCTGTCCTTATTACCAGTGGATCTTAAATTATTTACAAAAGTTCTCGCTGCCAGACTTCGTCCCATTATTCGGAAATACATTAGCCCGTTTCAAGCTGCGCTGCATGACTCGCATAACATCCAATACACGCTCCGCTCCCTGCGGGACCTATTTGCGTATTATCACCTTCGTCATGTTCCTGCTGGCGCACTCGCAGTGGATTTAGCCAAAGCTTATGATTCAGTAGACCATCAGTTTCTCCATCAGACGCTTGAATCTTGGGGTTTTCCCACTGTTTTTCGCCGGGTGATTCATAATCTATATGCTAAAGCTCAGTTCCGCTTACAAATAAATGGACATCTATCCCCAACCATCCCTTTACGACGCGGACTACGCCAAGGGTGCTGTCTTAGCACCGTTCTTTTTGCTATGGTTTTAGACCCACTTCTCCATCGTTTGGCCATGTTGTCTTCGAATGGACCATCCCTGTTCCGCAGTCAAAACATTTTTGGGTATGCTGACGATTTGACCATAACAGGAGTTGATCCTGTCTCACTACAGGGCGTGTTTCCTGTCCTGACCCGTTTTTCCCGATGCTCGGGTTTGCAGTATAACGATAACAAAACCCAGGTGTTGTCCTTTAACGGTTTTCAGCTCCCAGAGGACCCTTCAGTTTTTCCTGCCTTACCGCATGTCACCTCACTCACTATTTTAGGCATCCGCTTCACGTCTAACCCAACTCCCAACTATGATGAAGTATGGGCTCCCCTTTTAACGCAAATTCGTCAGTTGTTCTATTCACAGCGCTTCCGTAGGCTTAATTTACTTCACCGTATTCATTTTATCAATATTTTTGTTGTGTCTAAACTGTGGTACAGAGCGCGTGAGTTTCCGTTCCCAGAAATTTATGCCAAACGATTTGAATCCTTATTCCTATGGCATATTTGGCGAGGTTTTTATTTTCGCATTCCCCGTCAAGCCCTTTATCTGCCTCGTTCCGCTGGTGGGCTGGGCTTAGTCAATATTCGTATCAAATGTCAAACGTTGTTTATGGCTGACACTTATGCAGCGCTCTCATCACACAGTTCTATCACTAACCATTGGGTAAGTTGTTTCTGGAAGGATTATAGTCAACCGCAAAACCCTCCTTATATTCAATTCGTTGATCAGTGCCCGGGCTATATCAAAACGTTTATCCGATATTGGAATTATTCCGGGATGGTTCTCCACCCTCAACAACACAATGCGCGCTCGTTATATAGGACACTCAACGCGCACTCTTTCTCTCACACTACTTTATGCGTACCTCAAAAGTATCCACACGAAGATTGGCCGCAGATGTGGTCTAATATCTCAAACCCTGTCATACCTGAGTACATGCAGGTTTTGTGGTTTCAGGTAGTACATCAACTTTTCCCGACACGGGCGCGTCTTTATGAGATTCAACGAGCCCCAGATGCTTTGTGTGAGCACTGCCAGCAAGAGGACACATTAGCCCATCGATATACACAATGTGTTGGCTCGCCATTGATTTGGCACACCATGCAGGAGGTGTTGGGCCGCATTACCCGTCGCCCGCCTTCATATTTCACGGTGCAATTTATGTTATTCCCAGATTTTCATTTTTATCCCCCCACTAAACATCGAGCGGTGCTGTTTCTTGTTGCCAGCACTCTCTTATATTTTCAGCGCTTCACAACCTTGTTAGATGCACGCACGTATTTTGAATTTTTGAAACGTACACGTCGAAAGTTGTACACCCCAGACTGGGACCGGCAACTTTTTAGCCGGTTTTTGGAAGAGGTTTTGCAATAACGCACATCCCTCTATTTCGGAATAGTTTTTTTTTTTAATATCATAAGATATTTTATTGTAATGTTTAGTACAAGTATTATTATGTAATACAGCCCAGACAGCATGTTTGCTTGCCGCAAGCTTGCCTGCCGCTTTTATTTGATTTTATTTCGCTTTGGCTTATACACAAAAGCTTATTTCTGCTTAGCGCAAGCCGTAGTGCGGGCAACCCACGCTTCGCTTGCGAGACGCTTTTCTTTAGATTGAAGTAAAAAGCCAGCGCGCGTTCGATTTTCAGTTGTTCTCAAAATCCACGTGACGCTGACCTCCTTACTTTCGGCGATAAGGTAGTGTTTGCGTTGTTAGTGTCTTGTTAGCATTCAGCTTGAATAAAGGACAAACTTAATTATTTTTTTTTAATTGTTCCGTCTAGTACTCTAGTACTCTAGTCCCACGTACCTATAATATCGCTCTTTATTTCCTCATATTTCGGTAACTATGAGGCATAACGAATTGTAGTATTTACGTATAAAGCATAAATGTGAACATAGATGGCAGCAGATTTGAGCCTACTTATTTCGCGAAAGAATACAGAACTGTTGCAGATATTTTAATATAAACTTCAAGTTTAACTTACAGTTTACTATAAACTTTATCTAAACGCTCTGTTTAAAGTATAAACATTTTTCTGCGTTTTTATATAAAAAGGTAGAAATTTCAAGTACTCGCCACTAATATAACAACATGTTAGATATTTGTAAGAAGCAACGGCGTGTTGCCTGTCACAACTAAGCTGTAACACTTATGCTTATTTTGATGTTTTGCAGAACCGGATCGGAGACTTGTGTGTTTTCATGGTTGTGCATGTGCTCCAATAATTGGGGAGGTGAGGGGACAATATATTGTAGCATAGATTTAGTCAGACGGTTAAATTATACTGATTTCATACTGTTTTATCTAAATTCGCTTAGTGCAAGATTCCATATAACTTCTTTGGATTGTGTTTCGCTTGCAATAAGCTTAATAAAGCTTGCCATTGATGAGAATACGCTTAAATTGGCTTGTGTTTGAGATAATTTGACTTGTGTTTAACTTGTGAAGACAAGCTTGCCCCAAGCCTTGCCCAGATGTAACTAACTAGCTTGCCACAAGCTTAAAGCAAGCTAATTGGCTTGTATAGTATAGCGGGGGGCGCGGTGGCTCAGTGGTAGAGCGTTCACCTCTGGTGCTTGGGGTTCCGGGCTCGATCCCAGCCCCCGCCAAGTGAACTTTGTGGTGGACAAACACCGTGCTCGTGGGTTTTCTCGGGGTTCTCCCGTTTCCTCCCACTTTCTTCATTCCACCATTTCACTCATTTCTCATCATCACCGTCTCCTTTAGCCTAATCGGCATAACCGTGGGACGTAAAACTTAAAGATTTCATTTCATTTCATTTTGTATAGTATAGCTTGCGGCAAGCTAATTTACCTTGCAACAGCAAGTTTGTGGCAACTTGCAGCAAGTTTAAATTGCTGTCTGGGAGTAAACAGGCTTCCGTCTCCTTTAGTACAATTTTCCCCTTTTTTCTTTTATTATTATTATTATTATTATTATTATTATTATTATTATTATTATTATTATTATTATTATTATTATTATTTATTTTTTTTCTTTTGTGATGAATAGTATATGTGTTATGATGTAATATAGTAAACAGGCTACAGCCTCCTTTTGTACTTAATCATGTTTGGCTCCTGTGGTTGTGTGCTCAGCTTGTAATTTCTGTACGGAAATAATAAAACTCATAGTGTAGCGGTAACGTAATGGAGTTACGACAAATACAGCTGTCCGGCATAGGTTCGAATCCTGTTGACGCCAAAGTTGCAATTTTTTACAAAGTGATAGTGATGAATCGATTTTCCATAATAGACATGCAATACTAAAAATGTGGAAGCAAACACCTTTATCATGATAGAGACGATTTACCAGGACAGGGCAAGGGATTTACCAGGACATTCGAAATACTTCATTGATCTGCAGTAAACAGTTTTCGTCTTATCGTTCTCAGAAAGAAATAGCACTTCTTGGACGAAGTTTGGATAAAGCAATCGGTGGTGTAGTGGTTAAGTACCAGACTTCCAAGCGGAAAATCTCGGTTCGATTCCTCGCCAGGTAGTATAACTACCTCGCATAAAATAATGGCTGCAAACAGAGATTTATCTTCTGTTGGAAACTTACAAAGCATCACTCGCGAGAATTCGAATAAATAGTGTGTGTGTTCTTCATCATACACTGTAATGATAAGTATGTTTCATATTTATATTCGTTCCTCTCCATCTCTTTCTTGACGTTTCCCTATCCTGTTGTTGCATCTTTCACTTCTCCTCCCTCTCTGTCACGTACAGACGCACTTCATGGGCGTGTACATGTTCCAAAGTTAAAACGGAGCATGACACCGATAGACCGAAAAAGGAGTACTCATATAGACATCATTGTTTCTTCAGTTACTTAGAACTGTTGGTTAACTTAGTAGAACACGTTGTTTTTCTTGGTCATCTTATCAATAGCTTATGAACTGAATAAATTGATATGTAGGCGCCAAATCAATATCTTAATGATACGCCATGCTTAGCAGAAGAAAACAATGGAGATAGACGCAACTGTGAATTGATATTTGTATGCTATCTATGTTATGATAGTAATGAAGAAGTATGATAGTAATTCCTACGCTTTTTTTTTGCATTTTTCAAGATGCATTTTATGACCCAAATGTGGATGTAAAGAAGAATGAAGTTTTTTCCCTGGATTTTTGAATTAATCCTACGATTTGTTATTAGTTATTGGGAACACACTCAGTCAATGTATTCTTTTGAAAGGAATATACACTGTTATAACCTGTTATGTGATTTTAGTGATCTTTTTGAATGATCAATTTTTCATTGCCTGCAGTGTATATAGTAAATTTGCATATTTCATCATGAACATGACTTGTAATTTAAGTATGACGAAGATTTGTGCTTATATGATATATATTTCTGTATATTTGAAGAATTGGCTTGATTCCACATTTGCCTGTGGGTATACGTACTTTTACTTTCATACAAGAAGAAAGAGGATTTTTTTCTCTTTTATCGCATATTTAGTTAGGGATGTAGGAATATGTTTGGTGATAGTATGTCATGTTGATTTCTTTAAGGTTTTAATAGCCAGTGCAGAGGGCTATAACTCTGCCAATCAGCGGCGTGCCGTCAAGGGGACTAGGGGACTAGGCTAGTCCCCTGGCATTTTAATTAAAGTATTTTGTGATAAATATATACCAAAGAAAACGAAAACATTGTTTGTATTTCTCTATTTTCGTAAAATAACACTATTTCAATTGTTCTGACACAACTTTAGTCAGCGCTCATGTGCTGGGTGCGACAAAGTGGAGATCGGAAACGTTCGGGTTTTGATCGGCTTTTCTCGGGGAAGGGAACAGGGTCCAGCCAGCTAGTCCTCATATTATGTTGGCTAAGCTCTAAGCACGGGCGTTCTGTCGTAAGCGAATTTAATACTCGTTTGCTTTTTACAGTTAATTGTTTTAACGCTATTAAATTTACAGTATTAATCTTGACACTTTAAGAGATCTAGTGAAGTGTGAACTTTTTAGATTGTCAATATATTTTGAAAATGACTCAAAGAATAAAGTATGGAAGGGGACTCGTTTGAGAAACCGAGTCCCTTGCAGCAAAGCGATGGCACAAGCAGTGATATTACTTCAATTGGTACAGGAAACAGTAGGGGTGGGGATCGGCCGTTTCAGTGTTGTATTCTGGACCAATTATTCATGGTATCATTTGGAT
This sequence comes from Thermobia domestica, assembly GCF_964235325.1. Classification (NCBI taxonomy): domain Eukaryota; kingdom Metazoa; phylum Arthropoda; class Insecta; order Zygentoma; family Lepismatidae; genus Thermobia; species Thermobia domestica. The sequence continues at coordinate 130,361,051 of NC_137464.1, forward strand.
TCCTTAATTTTCAAGAAAAGCAACAAATAATAACCAGTGGTAGAACAACTCCAAGCATTTCCATTTAGACAAAAATGAAAGATTATATACATAATATCAAAACGGATTATTTTGCTTCTTCGAAATAGTTAATTGCATGTAAGACAAGAAACAAACTGTATTGCTGGCCTTGTATTCTGTTCCACATAGAAAAGGACGTGTGGAATAATGATGGCTTTTGTGACACGAGCAATTTTCACAAACCCAAGTTGCTCCAAGAAAAATGTTATTCACACCTGTCTACAATAACTAAATTGAAAACTTTCGGGAAACCAGAATTGATTTTCAATTGAGCAAGCAATGCAGAAGTTGATTCAAACCGAGAACTAATGATCCGATTGATTTATTCCTCTTGTTTTATGGCTAAACAAGAGCTATCATTTAGAAGTCATGACAAACAGGAAGATTCTATCAATTAGGGAAATTATATTGAAGTAATCCAGTTACTTTCTAAGTACGACATTAAACGGACTTGCAGGGGCGCCTGAAGAAAATTTTCTAGGGAGGGGCCCATCTCCATGGTTGCTATGTTGCGTCTGGTATTTCTGGTATTTAATATATGTGGTTTGCTATATTACGTATACATTTTCGTGAGCCAGAGGAAGATCCGGGCCCCACCCTGCCCTCTCGTTCGGGCGCCCATGTTGACTTGTCATATTCACAGCATGGGAGTGTTTAAAGAAACATCAAACAGAATTCAGAATTATATTATTAAATGTGTTGGTGAGTAATTCTGGATAAAATTAAGTCAGAAATAAACAATACACTTCTTACAGCAATAATGTTGGACAAAACTACGGACATTGCAAAGATCTCTCAACATTCAATCGATACGTGAAAGACGGCAATTCATGAAAGATTTATTTGTTTTGCAGATGTTACTAGTGATTGCACTGGGACTGCTTTAAGTGAGCATGCTTTCCAAATTGTCTCTCATTTTAATTGTAAGCAAAAGCTTGTAGCACTAGGCTATGGATGGAGCTGCCACATTTTCTGGACATTTGAACGGTTTACGATCTTTTGTGAAAAGGTGTTTGAGTGCACTCACCATACACTGCTATCATTACAGACTCAATCTCGTTGTTCCACAGTCTGTTAATCACATCAAGGAATGTAAAATATTTTTTAGAATAAGTGGCATTCCAAATTTCTTTTCATATTCATCGAAACGCTGTAACGCGCTTGCTGAATCAGAAGTAACTAAGCGATTTCCAACGGTTGCCACTATAAGATGGAATTACAATTCCAAAATTGTGAATGCAGTAAATGAAAATCAAATAGAACTCTTACCGTGTTCTGAGAACATTGTAGAAGATTCAAATAATTGCGGCACCGAAGCTTTCATGACTACAAAAAAGAAAAAATGTGTGTTATCATTGAAGGATTTCAATTTTGCATTTTTACTAAAAGTTTTCAGTCATTTTTTTCTTTTCGCGCACGGATATACTATTCAACATTCTTTAAAGTAAAACCTTGGATGTGAAATATTGCATCCAAAAAGTACAAAAGATGCTATCTCAACTTAGAAATGCAAGAAACGATTTTGAAGACTTATAGAAAAGTAGAATTGGATGACAACGGGAACCTTCTATTAATAATAAAAGACGTAAAGTAGATGACTCAACAGATTCAGAAATTAAATACGTGTGTCTCTTCAATGACATTATTGATACTGTGATTTCAAGATCTCAGTGAGTTACAATTTCTTGAGCTGTTAAAGAATTTTCAGTGCTTGAAACCTCGATTTTCTGATTGCTTGTTTTTGACCCTTAAATCAATTCACGGGAGTTTTTGTTTTTAATTTTAACAATTTGCGGAGTGAATTAATATAGGTTTACAGACTCTTACATTTTTCAAATAAAACTGTGACTGAAATTATCCACTTCTTGAAAGAAAGAGGCTTGGTTGAAGAAGGGTTTACAGAAACATATAAATTGTGTTATTTGGTGTCAACAATACTACTCAGGACCTCCACTCTACAGCACACATTCTCTTCGAACCTAGTCCCCTGTGAGAAAAGTCACGGCACGCCAATGCTGCCAATACGTCGATCATTGTGGAACTAAATTCTCCACAATTCGTTTTTCTAAAACCTGAAATCAACATTCTTTTGTGTTGTTTTATCTGTTCTTTCTATGGGTAGTTAGATTAATTTTTCTTCTACCGCGTAATGATTATTTTGATTATAGAGTTAAAATTTTATTGGAAGTTTTTATTTACTATATATAGATATATACGTATGGATTACGGTTTAGTTATTACTTTTGCATTTTCCCCCTGATTTCTCGTCGATTTTTATTCATTCCATTATTTTATCCAATTATTTTCCCTACTCTCATATCTCACGTGTTTTAGGCAGTCATTGACTGTATCCCCCAATTTTTGTGATGTTACTATTATATACCTGTCTACCCTACTCCTATGATCTACTTGTACTGAATGAACTTTCCAGTTATGTGATGCGTAAGGACATTGTACCTGTGATTTCCAAACCTACATTTTGTGCTTAGTGATGCTGTGTTTACAACATCGACGTTGCTGTGTTTACGTCATTTGGCATTGACTGTTATGCTGTCAACTGTGTTAGTCTTGTGAAAATTTATGCTGTACTCATCATTTCTCACCACATGATTCTTTCCAGACTATATTTGCTGCTGTGTCTTTATTATGAAGACTGAATGGAACTACAAAGATGCTAATGTTTTTTTTTTAAATAGGAAAACTAAAAAGTGATTTTTTTTGTTTATCTCCGAAATGTTTTCATTCGGGACTTGGATTTCAGGGGAGATCTGAAGATATGTGTATTTAGACACATAACAAAATATTTTACTTTGAACTATGGGACATTTCATTTTAAAATTCATTACCATGAAAAGCATAATCATTCATTTAATGTTAAATCACTTTTCGATTATTTTTTTTCTAAGTTCATTTGCCTTTCCTACTAGGAAGTCTTCCTGCTGTCTGTTATTTCTTTCTTACACTTGTAATTTCTTAATTAATAAAAACAACAGATTGCTTCCCCGTCCGCATTTCTACCATTACCTTACCTTGGTTAATCTACGAGCACGCACTTTTTCATCAAGACGGAAAACATAGTTAATGACCGAGGATATGAACCCGGAAGGGACGCTAAACAAAACGATCGAGTTAAGATGTAGAACGCGAGCTTCATTTTTAAGCTTACGACAAATTTAGCCTTGCTCTGTCTTAAAGAGCACTTTTGTTTCAGCTAACGTTACATAGCTGTTGACCACGATGAATTGTTTTCTAAAAAGAAGTTTCGACTTTGATTGAACTTGCGGTCTTCGTAAAGTTGGTTTTCCTGTCCGGGTCTCGCTGACCCTTAACTTTCGACTGCTTGAACGGCCAGCCAGCCAGATAGAGAAGTAGACGGACGTCAGCCCACTGGAAGAATCATCAAGAAGGCAACATCCAGATCTACAAAGTAGGTTAACCTGTCCTTAAAGTTGCTCCTTTCTCACCCCTCTTATCCCCTCTAACATCAAAATCTGTCTCTCTTTTTTTTGTGTGTATATGTTGATTTTATTTGCATGGAACCCAGGTCAGATCCCGTACCTTACGTTCAGTCAAATTCAATGTATACAAAATCCTAGGCGCAACTTGTCGGTTCTGACACCCTCTATTACGCTATCTATAAGCGCATTATCTGAGCTCTCAGACCGACAAGAGGCGACTGCACAATACTGTTTAAACGCAACGGAATAAGCAAAATATATTTTTTATCATCTGGGTTACTGAGTCTCAGTCGAATTACCGGGTCACTACAAGTTTGAATCCTGGACCCAGTGGTGGTCCATAAGCTAACCAACATCATCCGACTGACACTATGATCTGTTTGAGCTCTGGCGTGTTCATTCTATCTGTGCAAATTACAACGTTATATTCTCAAGAGATGAAAGTGATGCTGGATGTTCGAAACAGATAAATCTTCGGAAAAGACTAGAAAATGGCAACCTCTTTGGTTATTTAGAAACAAAATTTTATTTATACTAGTTCGACACAAATGTGTTTCCATCTTATAATTCAATGTGATTTATTCACGTTGAAATTTGTAACATGCAAGGTCTGCTATATCTATAAGGAACATCCAATTTTCCATTTGAACATTTGGAACTTTTCATTATGATACGGTTTGGACTTTTAATATACGATATTTCTGATAAAAATTTAGCAGTAAAATAGCACTCATTCAATTTTATCTTTCTTTCGTTTCTTTTTCGTTTTTTTCTTTTTCTTTTGTTCACTTTGTATTAGTAATCTGGAATGGAAGATATTACCTACGCTACCTTCTGGGTTTATTAGAATGTAGTTTGCATCAGTACGTCCAATGAACACTACCGAATTTACAACCGAATCACGCGGAAACAAAGCATGTGTGTTAAACTTTTGACATTATCTTAGATGTGTCTGTGAGATCTACAGTTCTACTGGAAATTGAATATGCTATCCTTTATGAAATTGACTTAATGAATGTTTCAAGCATCCTCTATATATTCGAACAGTCCTGAAAAAATATATAAAAACAAACATTGTACCTGTATTACTGTTGGATTTCTGGTAACGGAACTTTATAATGTTAGGTTCTTTTCTTACTAAGTTTAAAATTCCACATTTTTATCTGTTCTCCCTTTTCCTTTTCTTCTTCTCTCGCCTTCTCTCTCTCTCTTTGCCTCATTTCTGAACCTCTATGTAATAGACATTCATTGGTTTCAATTGCCTCATTTCTGAACCTCTATGTAATAGACATTCATTGGTTTCAATTTTTCAGTGTGTGTGTTTCAGTTTCTCCCTAAATCAACTTATGAATCTTGTTTCGTCTCGGTTTTGTTATTTCATTTTAATGATACTAATACATGTGTAGTTTGAAATTAGAATTGCGTTCATGTTTTTAGTTAATTTTAGTGTGGGAGAGAACAGAGGAGGAGAGAAAGGGGGTCTCTTTACCAGACACGATTATGGGATAAGATCATAGAAGGTATTGGGTGACCTATCTGCACGGCGTTAGCTGTCGCTTTTTTTTTTTTTTTTTTTTTTTTTTTTTGCTGTGTGTACAAAGCCAAAAACATTGTGTTGCCGCTAGTATTTTTGAGGTCTGAAAAATCTGGAAAAATTTTGTTTCCTTTCCTTTTTTAGCTTCTTCTTCTTCTTCTTTTATTTTTATTATTATTATTATTATTATTATTATTATTATTATTATTATTATTATTATTATTATTATTATATTTATTTACTTATTTATTTTGCTTTTTCTCCATAAATTATATTTCAGATAGTTTTTATTATGTTTAACCTTGGAAATGACATGGTTAGTCTTTCAGCCTGAGGACTACCATTTTTATTAAGAATCTGCTTTAATGAAAGTTGAAGATTTTTAATATTTTATGAACTCTGACAGCGTCTTCTGTATATTCATTTGTGATATGCCTCATTCATAAGCCTCTGAAGCTAAAATAAAGGGTCAGTACTTTTCTTTTAAGTTTTTCATTATTACAATGTTTAGTGGTCACTAGATGGTAGCACTGGCAGGTGAACTTATTGCAGTGAATGTATTTTTTTTATGTGCAGGTTATTTAAAATTCAGTGCAGTTATTTCTCACTAGTTTACTGTTCAGTATATTTTTTTCTCACCTAAGGAATTGTGACCATATTTTATGCAACACAGAAAGCCTCACACATCTTTATTCATAATGACAGGACTTCGGATTTTTATGCAAATGCGTATTTTGTTTGCATATATGCATTTCTGTTAAACTTGGTAGGGCTTTCTAAAAACAATAATAAAGCTCGAATTTGAACTTTTATAATGCACGTAAATGCATATTTCAAAGGTTAGAGCATTTATTAGTGCTTAAGAGCATATTTCGCATACTCTAGAAGTTTTTCATATGTATGTTTATAGCATGGAATAAACACAGTTTTAGTTTCTATTTTTAATACATTCACATGTCTATGCAACAGAATGGGAGAATGTCTCCGTTTTGCATGGGAGAATGAAAGAATATATGGTTTATGGAAGACCAATATTGTTAGTGACCGATCACAAAAGCAAAGTCGCTTATGTACGGTTAGAGGCTGAAAGTGCCAAGAATTAAGCACATGCATTGCGAGAATTGAAAGAAGAAAAGGAACTGATTTTGTTTGCTATTCTTTGCTTTTCTTGTTGATGTTTAATATTGGCTGTCTTGCACCTATCAAAATAAAAGTATAGGAATGAATCAAATAATGTCCGCAACAATTATTCTAGCTAGAATTTTCTGGCTGTTTTGTAGGGTAATGTGGGTTATTATTAACCTTGTAAATATGGAGCTATTGATATTTATATTTGATTGTGTTATGATAGGGTTACGGAACATATCCTGTTATAGACTTGTTAACTTCATCGGAAAATACTTTAGAATATTTTTGTTTCAAAACTTCGCTTATATTTTTTTCAACACTATTAATAATTCGACATTCCAACAATTCATTACCTTGAAATATTTGTCTTCATGCTAAAAACAAAACATCTATCCAGGGACGCCCTAGTATAGCGTGTGATAATTTATTGTCTAATAGTACCATCTTCAACTATCCAGCAAATGGTTTGAACTCAACCCAAGGGTTCCTGGGCATGCACTAACCGACAACTTAATCAATTGATCGATGAAATATTGTATGGTTTACGATTTACGAGATCAAACAAATTGAAGAATTCACTAGCTGGTCAAATGTTTGCATTCAAGCCAAGACATAAGTATAATATCAGTAACAAATCCTGTCACAGAGACTCGGTCGAACATTCATTACCAGAATATTGTGATAACAAATTTCAAGAAGGTCAAGCTGTCTGGGTATTAAATCTACCACACCACTTTCCTAAAATTTTACGGGGTACGATTAATCGTTGTTTGGGAAGATGTATGTATGAGGTAACAGTACAGAACAGAATTAGAAGAGTTCATAGACATCAATTAAGATTTATGGATTGCCAACTGGAAGCTTCTGATAATGTACCAAAGACAATTAGGAATCCCTTAGCGGACGAGCGACACACTGCTGATAATTGGCGGATTATTCTCAACGACAGAAACAGTCCAAGTAACAAGTTAGAAAATGGATCTCAGGAAGGAAACATAGAACCGGTATTAAGACATTCTACGCGAGAACGACGGCAGCGTGAACGTTATTCGCCTGTGTAATATATACCAGGTATCTAGATACTAAAAAAAAAAAAAAAAAGAAAGAAAAAAGAAAAAAAAGAGAGAGAGAAGAATGTTGTACGGTTAGAGGCTGAAAGTGCCAAGAATTAAGCACATGCATTGCGAGAATTGGAAAAGAAAAGGAACTGATTTTGCTTGCTATTCTTTGCTTTTCTTGTTGATGTTTAATATTGGCTGTGTTGCACCTATCAAAATAAAAGTATAGGATGGATCAAAGAATGTCCGCAACAGTTATTCTAGGTAGAATTTGCTGGTTGTTATGTAGGGTAATGTCGGTTATTATTAACCTTGTAAATATGGAGCTATTGATATTTATACTTGATTGTGTTATGATAGGGTTACGGAGCATATCCATGATAAGGTGCATGCGAAGTTGTTGCAGCTTACAGTTGCTAAGACGTTAAGAGAGATCCGATAATGATAAAGGCGTTGTAATATCATGTCCACATCAGTTCAGAAACAAAAGACGCGAGGAATGCTGCTCAGTGAATGTTTAATAGATGAAGTTCGGCACGAACTCCAGTCAGTTCCCAGTAAAATCGGGCGCTCTATGGAAAAGAAATTGACGGATGTTATTGCAAGAAACTCCGACTACAAAACAATTGAAACTATGGGAAATACCTTCAAGGGTTAAATTTCAATTTACCAGAAAATATAGATACTAAACTTACTCCTTTCTAAAATATTGTCCAGTAATATCTATTGATCTTAACAGTTCATTTTCAGGCTACAAATGTCACAAACTAACACCAAAAAATGAATAGAAGCATCTTGTGATATACTGTAAGACTCATTATGGGAAGGTATAAATCATATATATAATGGAAGGTGTAGAAGAGTGAGGATTGTATTATTTCGTGTAAAGTAAATGCACTCTAAAATACAAATGTGAAGAACAACTAGAGATCATGTTCTTATATTAATGTGTTATTTTGATCTCATAGTTTGTGTGTTTTAAAAAGTTAGTAGTATATACATTGTAACTGTCTATCCCTGAAAGGTAAAGTACATTTTCGATGTTATATTTCACCTATACAAAATTTTGTCACAACATTTCTGCATGTTTCACAACATTCGAAGGAATCATCTCCCGAATGTTGTCGGTGTTGTTTTCACACACCCTGTATATTACAACGATACAAAAAGGCTGGTTGATTCCTTCGATTAGATGGTTCACAACTATGCATGCAGGAGGAAAATGTATAGATATAATTTTGCTTATTTTATGAATCTTCTGGATGCCTATGGAGTGGCAGCATACGTGATTTGGACTAACAGCCACCCAAACTGGAATGTAACTACCACCGAAAGATGTCTGTTTTTGATTTCAGTAGGAGAAGCATTGATAAAACAGATGAATTGATAGCATACATGATACAAAATTGGCTATGGAACTCTACAATAATTTAGACGAGTGCCCAGATATGTGACAATCAAGTGGAGGTAGAGAAGCATAGAAGTTGTCATGTGTGTGATCCAAAAAATAGTCTACAATGCAACAACAAACATTCGATATATCCAACAGTCAGATAAATGTCTGCAAACAGCTCGCGTGTATGTTGTCAAAATAAGTGAACCGTTCTCTGTTAGTGAGTAACCTTAGGTTCTTCTAAATTATATATACCAAAAACATGTATACTATCAAAACATTATACATTATTTTATGTGACGCTTATTGCTAACTTTTATCATTTACCATTAAAAGTGAAGTTTAATCAAAGAAACGAGTAAACACTATTTATAACAGTGGTAATCAGGAATAGAGTTATTAACAAGTACATACGCACAATCATAATAAAACAGAAACATTTACCTATAGGTATCCGCGTGCGTAGTAAATGAAAATATATATGAGCCTCATAGCCTCACCCTGTCATCATAAAATACCGCAAGCTTATTCGTTATGAAATATGCTTGTCATTTCAAGGGTTTACCAAGTACTACTGCCCCGGACCAAACGTTATACCTTGTGCATAACTATTTCAGTTTCAGCCCTTGTACAAATAACCTATCTACATAAAATTGATTTTCTTTGAAATTGAACTTAATTTTTTAAAGATTTTCTGACAAAAATATTTATTAATTATTCGTGACTTTAAAAAATAATTATTTTAAAAACAGCTATATCTTACTTCCTGTTTTTCACCAAGTAGAAAAAAGCGAAAGAAATCCAAACTGAAAAACTAAATAAGAACGTTGTTTTTTACGAAAATTTCCATATGATAAAAATGTTTTTTAAAAAAAAAACACTAGTTACAGCATATAAAAAATATAATGTACTTAGAAATTAGTCTAGTAGCATTGTTTTATGGTAGTATTTATAGTACCTTGTTTGTCTTCAAACTGTCAAATATAAATCGCAGTAAATTGTGTAATCTGCTGTCACAAAAAAAGCATGCCATGCTATTTTCTGATCGCTATAAGGAAGAGATACCATACTATTTTTCGATCGATATGGTAAAATTTTATTTTTCCATACTATTTTACCGTGAATTATTAATCATATGTAAACTTGGTCATTTTTAAACGATTGAAGCGAGATATCTTATGATGATGTTCTAAAACCTCGTCATTTGCAGGGGCCAGGAAATCATTTGGGGGGCCTGGCCCCGATAGGCCCCCCGTGGCTACACCCCTGCAACTGGTTATCTAAAAAGGAATCATGAAGATACAATCATCATCATGAAATAAAATATGACGAAAAATATGAAACATATCCCCTTAGCTTTCCTACTGCACTTTCACAGAAATGCATTAGGTGGTCAGCAGGGGTTATATATATATATATATATATATATATATATATATATATATATATATATATATATATATATATATACTTTTGCCCCGAGTCTCCAGATGGTTTAATCCAGCCCTGCACAAGATACTAATGCTTGTGTATGGAGACGTTCTTTATGCGAGTGTCACAATGACTTACTTGAAATTTCCTTCTTTAAGTCAAAAACAAGTTATATAGATCCTCCTCAGGAAAATATCACGAAACGTTCTTCAAGTTGTGGTTACTTCATCGTTTTTAACAATGGTCCCGATTTACATTAAAATTCTTCCTTACCTTAACTTATAATTTCCAAAGAAAATGGCAGACATTAATTTCACATTCTTTAAATTGTATTAGCACGTGTAGAAATAGAAAGGTCTATGTTTATCTTATGTAATTTTTTTTATTTTCAGAGCTCTACGAGGAATTTGTGGAGTATTGGTAAAGCAGGCGACTACTGTTGTAAAGGCCAGTAGATAATCATGGTTACTTCTGGGCCAAAACTCTAGACCAACTCATTTCAGACATATTTTTGACCAGCGCAGAAGTAACCAACTAATTATACAAAGTTACACGGCGCAAAGTATTCCCATAACTACATGTTAAAGTGAGATTGCATAGGCTTTTATGACATTTAAAATCAGAAAAACTTACATCTAAAATATTACAATGGAATCCTACACAAAATATATTTACTGCATCTTAATCTCCAGTTTCTAAGCTTTCATTTGACACTTGAATCATTAAAATCCGTTAAAAATTAACTTTAAAAAGTTGATGAGAAGGAATGTATAATAAAATAGCATTTACTGGAATAGGTGATCTGTCACTGATTCATTTGAACGATTCCAGTACCAGCACAGGACCGTCCAATCCGATTCTCTTTCCTTCTGTTCACGCCAACATACATATATACATTAGCAACTCTCTTCCATCAACACAGCTTCTAGGTAGCAATAGTAAGAGGGCGCTATATACCAATGACGTAGTCTCCTCCAGGGAGACAACGCAATACATGACGTCATTGAATTCGTGACGAAATCTCTCGAGTTTCTTTCTCTCTCCTTCCCATCAACACTCAGCGATACCAGAATATCAGAACTAAATCCTAAGTTGCAAGACAAAAAAAGAAAAAAGTGTCAGTGTTTCGAACTCAATATTTTTTTTGGAACGTTCCAGGATTTTAATTTTTCAAGATATCGCTTTAAAACATATAGGGATGAATTCACCCCATTACTAATAAATATGATAATTGTTAAAAGTGAGTTGGCAACACTGCAACCTCACCCCCAAATAAAGTTAAAATTCAATAGCTCAGTTCCTAATTAACCGATTTCAAAAATTCAAATGGCAAATGAATACTAATAACATAGCCAATTTTATAAAATGCATAAATGGTTGCATAACCTACAGGATATTTATCCCTTTTTCAATATCTCTACAAAATTTCATTAAATCGAAAAAATAAAAATACCACCATAATTCACATTTAATTCTATGACTTTTTTAGAGAATAACATTTTCCCGAAAACTCAAAAATAAACCCGTAAAAAATTCCCGAAATTTCGAATTTGTTATAACCGTCAAATATTAACCGATTTTAAAAATTCAAACGGTAATCAATAGAGAAATAAATTTACTATCTATCGAATGTCTTGCAGGGTGCATAAAACTAAGGATATAATTATAAAAAACTCAAATAAATCCCTTATTTATACATGTATCTTTAAAATTTAAATGACATTATGTTCTGTATATCCAAAAGTCTGTCTTATAGTCTTAATACTATAAAAACACTTACACACTTAAAACATACTTAAAATTACAAGTTCGGATATTGATAATGAAACCATAAAAACACTTATACACTTAAAACATACTTAAAATTACAAGTTTTATTCTTGTTATTTTTTGGATTCATTTCTAAAGTAAAACTGATATTTTATAACCATTATCTAAATCTTTCAAACCTTCATACTTAACAAACAGCTTATACTTCTTCAAATCTTTCAATACTTGCTCAGTTTCGTCATTATATCTTTGTGGTAATAACGTCTTATATTTCTAATCTAAATGTACTAAAATTCTTTGACCATAACGCTGTGTTTGAATCAATTTCCAGAATGTTATCTCGTACGCTTTACCTTTTTCTAACTCATCTATGCGAAGGAATCTCAATGCTTTAACGTCATTTTTTATTCAAATAAGTAGCCATAGTTTATTTATTATAAGGAAAATGTTCGCTTTATGAGAAATTCATAAAACCGATTCTCATTTACATACAGAAAATTTACATAAAATTTACATACACAACTCAACAGTTGGATAATTATCTTTTAGACCAGCGTATTTGATTTTTATTCCATCTTTAACGATCTCATCAATCATTTTATCTGTTAAGTGTTTTGTAAATCTAGGTGGAAGAAAGACCTTAAACTCCTCACACTCAACTAAAATGCTCTTTCCAAACTTAGTTTTAATCTTTTCCATTTTCACAATCTTATATTCTGTATGTAATTCTAATTCTCTTAATCCAATAACTTGTTTTTGCTCAAGACGTCCAAGTTTATTTAAAAGCTCAATATGACTCGACATCGTATTTATTATATAGAAAATCAATGAACACTCTTCAATTTTTATCTTCACCAAAAATATTTAATCATTTTTTATCAATTTCGTTTATGGAAAAACTTCCATAAAACAATACAAACATACATTTAACTATCTAAAACTCTTCTACTACTTTCTCATTCTTAGGGTCATATGTGAAGTTCTTTTGTCCAATTAAAATCGCATAACATATAGTATTAGCAACCACAGCTTCTGCAAAGTCTACTACAATCTTTATGTTTGTTCTCTCATTTACCGATACATTCTTCCTCTTACTACAATTAATCACATACACTGGTCTATTATCTATAAACTCTTTAGGGTCATAGTACATTTCGGTATTGCCACATGTTATTCTCTTAAATGCAGTATAATCTTCATACATTTTAAAATAATCCCTGTTAGCAATATCTAAGTTTCTTGATTCTTTTGGAAATACCTCATTCCTCCCATTCTTAAGATAGATATTCTTTACCTTACAATGATCAAACTTACTTGCATCTGCTGTTTGTGTGCCACTTCTATCAGTTTGGAACATTACAACTACGAAATCAGGCATATCAAATTGTCTAGAATTAAATTGAGTAGTAACATCAAACTCCAAGAAAGAACCTACAACAGTCTTCTGAACACATTGATAAGTATGGAATGAAAACATGATTTTAGGTTCTTTAAGAATATTCAACTTTAACTTGTTTTCATAATTAGATTCGTATTCAACAATAGGCATTCTTATCTCCATACTTTTTATTGTTATTTTTCCATCATGAGGAGTTGCTGCACCTGCTCCTGATCCAGTCCATTTGTACAAGACATCGTTATTGTTGTTATCTTTTGTAAATGTTATTCTCAATCCACCTTTCCACATAACCTTTTTATAATCACTTAAAAAGCCTGGAATTAATCTTAATGGGTACAAAACACTAAAGTCCTTTCTTAGACCAAGTTTATCATCTGTTTCAAATCCTGCTTGTTTTAAATATTCAACTTCTGGTTTGGAAATCTTTAATGTTCCAATAGCTGTAGATGTTATTCCAGGTAGTTCAATCTTATCTATAACAACTCCATGTTTCTAACCTCAATTTCAGAAAAGAAGAATGGTAAGAAGTTATCTACAAGTTTTATAGTATCATTTGCACCAAATGTTCCTCCAACTGATGCACCAACAACTTCAAAAGTCATATGACAATCTGCTTTGTGTGGATGTATGAACCCATCCCCCACATCGAAATCAAAGTCAATATCTTTGTTAGCTTCATTCAAATTATTAAATGTTCTTGTGTTAGCTTTAAAGCTCTGTAACTCGTAACTCTCAACACTATCCATTTATTATAAAGAAAATCTTGAAACAACGCTTTTATGGGATATACCCATAAAAGAATCATGCATAATAACAATTAAAAACTTATAATCCCCATCCTAACTTAACCTTAGCATTCATAGCAGTACCAACTCCAAAAGCAGTTAATCGTTCACCAATTGACGCATCACTACTAAATGCTCTTTTCCATGCTTTAGTTTCTAGTTCCTTATCTGCAATATGTCTTGACTCTGTATCTTTATTGTCTCTGTAGTATATATCGTGTTCTTTACAAGCCTCATCTAATGTGTTAATACCTTTATCACCTCTTTCTAATCTTTCTTGTAGCTTAGTTCCCGGCCCACAGTACGAAAATCCTGGAATATGTAATTCAAATGGGAGTTTATTAATCAAATCATTTACTAATCCTTTTCCAAGCTTCTCATCATTCCAGAATCGTGGTGGTAATGTATTTAAGATCTTAATCAAATAACCTATATCTTTTGGATCATTAGGAATAAATTGTGAAAGCTTATTATTAATCATACTCACTATACCTACTTTCTCATTATAAAAGTTATTACCAGCCTTTTCTTCTCCATCTATAACTATTAACCGATCAATTAAATTTCTCACATCATCCATCCATATATATTCTTTAGGTATCTGTATATTGTTTAATTCCTTCACCAGTCGTTTTAGGAGTTGGAGGTAAAGATGGTTTAATATAATTATCCCAAATAGGCTTGATAATATTAATGTACTTAGAACCTCTATTAGATGGTTCCTTTTTATCTCGATTATATTTTTGGAAGGCAGCATGTGATTCTATTATTATTTCCTTGTACTGTTCAAAATCTTCATCATCATAATCTTCAATGGTTTTATTAGTATACATTGTTAATAGTTCCCATAGACCTTCTGTTCCTTTATAAGTTTTACCATTAATTATCAAATCATCACCACTCACTTTAACTTCAGAATTTCCTATCTTATTTATTATTTTTCCATCTTCTTCTACAGTTCTTATTCCAAATACACTATCATTTCTTTTACTATAATATTTCGTTGCAATCTTACCAAATGACTGTGCTGTTGTTAAAGGTTCTACTCCTTCAACTTTGTCTTTAATTTGTTTTCTCATTTGTTTTATTTCTCCCGTTATAGGCGTATCACTACTACTTCGAGAACTATCATAAGTTATCTTTTTAGGTGTTTCTAGTAGACTAGGATCTATTGAAGCCGACTTATGTACAACTGGAACAAGTTCAGTTATTAGATTTTTATTTTGTTCTGCTACTTCTTTGATCTCACTTCCCAAGTTTTGAATAGCATCAATTACAGGTTGTTCTTGCGTCTTAAATTTATCGTATATACCTGCTCTTTCTTTCTTCCAAGATTTGAAGCCCTTTATCAAGAACTCCTTTAACTTGATATTCTTATTAATATCTTTCTCATCCATTTATTATATAGAAAACGAACAAACGTCAATAAACGTCAAAGAACACCAATAAACGTGAAAAAAGTCAAACGTTTAAGAAATGTTTTATCTTGTTCCTATACTTACCATTGTTTACCTTCCTTGTCATATCAATTACTATAAAACCATAATCATCTTGCCAACATTTTGAACATATCTCTTTAAATTTATCATAAGACATATCTCCTCCAACAAACTCATTATACCCATGTTTAAGATTAGTATCATCTTGTCTGAATATGCATAGGAAGTTAACGTTATCTCTTATAAGCTGTTTAGGTACTTTTGAATATGTTTGTGCAAGATAAAAACAGTCTAAATGTCTATGTCTACCTCTTGTAAAGTAATTTCTAACAGTATCTTGATTCTCTAAAATGTAATCATCAAACACAACTATAGAGTATTTTTCACATTCATCAATAGATACAATAGAATCATTACCGCTTAAGAACGATGCTATTTGCTTCTTAAACTTTAGTTCTGCTTTTTCAAATCGATCTTTTAATTGCTCATACTTTGGCTGATTCATGCTTTTAGAATATATATAGAAGTAATTATAGTTTAACCAACCTGGCTGTAATAAAAAATTAAATAACAAAAAAGTTTTACCACACCCAGATGGACCCACTATAAGACATCGAATATCATCAGATATAAGGTCTCCATTTCTTTTCTTAACTGTTGTTTCTTTTATCATCTCTTTTACATCCCAATTAATAGTTTTCTTACTCATTTATTATAGAGAAAATCGACTCTTTTATGATCTTATATCTTTAAGTTGTTCTCTGATCTTAAGCAACGTATCTTTTATATATTCGTTATCCATTTCACCATTCAATGTTATTATCATCTCTAGCTGTTCTTTAAATGAGTTAATACAAGTAACAATGGTTTTATATTCATCTTTTCTTTTGCTTATGTTTAACTTAGAAGATAAACCTGTTATTACAGCACTTCCAGTTGCAAGAGACGTTGTTAATATTGAGTAAATTGTTACAGGTATAAAAATATTAATAAATCCAGTTGTTGCAGAAAGTATAACTGATAACGTGATCAAAGTGTAATATGCATATTTAACAATTCGTAGTTTTCTCTTTTTCTTCTTTAAACTGTATTCTAACTTTTGAATGACATCTTCTATTAACTTGATTACTTTCTCTCTTGGAATATCTCTAGGTAAATCAAACTCATTCATTTATTATATAATAAATGGCTAAGGCATTTAAGTTAACGAGTGATACTTCTGTTTTAAAGAAGAAACTCCATTACGAATTAGACAACAGTAACAACTATTTGAGTATAGGACTAGTTGGGTTTTACAGTACATATCTAACTCCAAACATAACAAAAGAAAAAAACAGTTTCTCATATAGTGATAGACAAGTTTTTATACCAGAAGGGCAATATAATTTAAAATCACTTAATGAGTATTTAAAATCTCAATCCATCAACATAACATTATCAGAAGATCATTTAAGAAATAGAGATAAAATAGAAACTGATAGTAATGATGTTACAATTGGGGGTATAGGTACTGTCCTCGGGTTTAATGTTCTTGAAGTTTTAGAAAAAAACAAAACACATATTGGAAGTAAGTTGCCAAAGTTTCATCCGTTTGATACTATAAATGTTCACTGTAATATAACAGATGGTATGTTTGTTAAAGATACAGAATACACACATAGAGAAACAGGAATTATAGCATCATTTAAAACAGATGCTGAGTTTAAACATAGTATTATTTATGAGCCTCCTTATCCATTATTTTCCCCTATATCTAAAGACAAGGTTGATAATTTTGAGATAAGGATAACAGATGAAAATGATTCCTTAATTGATTTTGGTGGTGCTCAAACAACTGTAATTTTACAAACTAAGATTTTCTCTTAAATAAATAGGAAGATGTGTTCTATTAAAGGTTGTATGTTTAGTGTTCCTTATAACGAACTAAAGGATTTAAATATCGATCATATATTAACAAAAAAACAACTTAGTGATAAATCTAAGAAAATTAAAGAAGGTAAAGGAATGGAGTTAACTCTAACTACTGCACAAATGAAAAAGATTAAGAAAGAGCATATGGGTGGTTTTATCTTTACAATTCCAGCCATTTTAGCAGCTTTAGGAGCAGTTGGCTCATTAGCAGGTGGTGCAGCAGCGATTACTAAAACTGTACTTGATGCTAAGAAGAATAAACAAGAACTTGAAGAACAAAAAAGGCACAATATGGCTATGGAAGAAAAACAAGGAGCAGGTAAACCAAAGAAGTCAAAAAAATAAAACCATTGACCAACTTCGATATAGAGAGGTTGGTTAAAGAATTAAAGATAAAACGATTTAGAGGTGTATTTATGAGTGATGAACTTCCACAAAAACCCTATGTAAATGAGTGCGGTGTAGTTAACCTCGATAAATCAGCAAACATTGGTACTCATTGGATATGCTATTGGAAAGATAACAACATAAAGTACGTGTTCGATTCTTATAGTGGTGTTCCTCCTAAACAACTTGTACAATATCTTGGTACCAAAAACTTATTTTACAATGACGAGCGAATACAAGACTTTAATTCAGTTATATGTGGTCATCTTTGTGTTAAGGTTTTAAATCTTCTAAATCAAGGGTATTCTTTTAGTGGTGTTATGTATATGATTAAAAATGATTAAATATTATTAAGTTTAAGTACTTTTATGGTTTATATCCATAAAAGTTTTGTTTTAAGATAAATATGGAAGCTATACACAATAGATTTTTAGATTATTTTGAGAAGCATGAGGATGAACTAGATGCACTAGTTAAATATAAATTTAATTGGTATTTTCGGGATGTTAGTAAAATAGACTTAAAAGATAAATACAACGCATATACAGTTGTTCAGTTATGGAAAATGTTAATACCTAAATTTTTGTACACGGAAGAAGAGTTGGTAAAGTTATATCCAATAATTACCTTAAAGGATATGTTATCAAATTATAACACCGGACCATTAAAATGCAGTAATTGTGGTAGTAAGTCATTAACAAAAGGTAGGAGTAGCTACATTTGTGATTATTGTTCTGTAGAGAATGGTTTTGTTTACAGTACTAATGAAGGAATGAGAGCTGCTTGCGTAAAAAAACCATGGTATGATACTGCAAAACGATTTGTTCAAGGTGCTAAATGATGAATTTAGAGATATACCAAAACATTTAATATCAACAAAAGATGTTTTAGAAGTACTAAAGAAAAACAAATACACAAAATATTATGATGATGTTTATTTAATACACTATCACCTTACCGATCAAAAACCATTAAACTTACGACATATGGAGGAAACACTTATAAATGAGTTCGAAAACTTATACGAAACCTTTAAAGAATTGTATCCGAAAAGAGTATTGTTTATTAACTTAAAATGTGTTTTGTACTATCTGTTGAAAAAGCATGATGTTCATGTTGATATTGATTTTAAACATTCACCTAAACAAATAGAGATGTTAAAGAAATGTTTTGAAAAATTAGGATGGACATTTTCTTTATAATAAATGAGTATGGATATATTTTGTAATGTTAAAGATAGAAAAGATAATGTTGATATTAGTGAAGAAATATTAAAATTGTTGGAGA
Organism: Thermobia domestica; assembly: GCF_964235325.1. Classification (NCBI taxonomy): domain Eukaryota; kingdom Metazoa; phylum Arthropoda; class Insecta; order Zygentoma; family Lepismatidae; genus Thermobia; species Thermobia domestica. The sequence continues at coordinate 130,380,091 of NC_137464.1, forward strand.
ATTTAAATGATGTTCTTAGAGTAAGTCAACTTAGGTCAATAGAAGCTCAATTAGAGAACGATAGAAAACGATTTGAAGATGCATTAGAAACGTTACAAGACACATACATAAAGAAAGAAGATTTTCAAAAGGTTAGGATGGATACTACTAAAATGATTATGCAGAAAGAAACTATACCTCTATTATATCGATTGAGAACTAAGAATGTTAAAGAACCAATCTTTAGAATATTCAATCTTTCTAATGGTTACAAATTTCTCTATAATGGAAAAATAATGCACATAAAATTAAGTTTGGATAAATACTTTCTAGAGATATATTTAGGTGATACTTTGATCGAAAATATACCTTTTAACTTTAACAAGAATGATATAATTACAATTAAACCAAATAAAAATTCAGCTATGGAAAAAGGTCAATTATTGTTTGTTGTAATGTATTATCTGTCAGGAAAGTAAATGTACACCTATTTTTCGAGTCTGGCATTCCTGCGCTCCATCCGTGGAGAGTATGAGAATTAAATCAATCAAATGTTTACTGAGGGGGAAAAAGAAAAGTTTAATCTGAATAAGACATTGCAGAGGAGCACAAGCTGTGAATACGAATAGTGCATAGTGTAAATAAAGGACGACACCGAAAGAGAAAGCCAGAAACAGCTGTTAAACTTAGAAAAAAGAGTAAAAATTGTCGAAGTGGGAACATAAAACTGAAATACAACAAATACGCCGACAACTAAACGTTCACCACGCCATGATCTTGGTGTAGTGGTTAAGGTGCTGGCTTACAAATGGAAAGAACGCGAGTTCGAATCCCCGTCAAGGACGTTTATAAAAGAATTTGTTAATAATACATACAGCTCATGAGAGATGGTAAAAGGGGTCGTATTTAGTCTTTCGTAGCAATTATTATTGGTAATGTTTAGTACTGATAATATTTTTTGTCTTTGCGTATTGCTTTTATTCTCTTCTTAATTTTGAAAGAGAAGAATATCCGAACAAATGCCACCAAAATTCCTCATATTTTGAATGTAAACGCCATTTGCAATTAGTAAAGAATAAAAATTGAACGTTCCGATGTAGCTGCAAAAAGTAAAAAGAAAAACATGGAAGTGGAGTGTTCGAATCCATACTCATGGTTATTAAGAATACAATTTTTGCATGCTTTACACCTCCCAACCACGTTTCTACGTTAGCAATTAAGAGGTTTGTGTTTAGGTTACGCTGGTCAATACGTTTTGCAAAGGGGCCCGGTTTTGCTCTGACGCACCACCGGTGCGAGCAGGGAGCAAAACACTTATTCTTTCTCCCTCTGTGTGTCTATTTATCTATCTGTATATATATATATATATATATATATATATATATATATATATATATATATATAACTCTATTTGTAAATGCCATAACTACCCTAATTTTTAGCGGATTAAGACGAAACTTGGCACAAACATTAATTGTTGAAATATCTTGATGAGTTCGTTAACCAGAATAATCAGATGAAAATGTTCAAAATGGCGGCCCTTCAAACTCTTAAAAACTTCCAAGGGAACCAAATTTCGCCCATAAATAGGTATTCAGAAAGTTTGAATAACTTTTCCTCTTTTACTGAGATATTTGTGTGCAGGGACTTATTGAAATATTGGACCCGATTAATCGCATAAAGAAGGTTCACGCCCTTTCGCTACGGTCAGGCTTTTTTTTTTGCAGGAGGAATTTATTTTCGTATCGGAACAAGATGATTGTTAGTGGTGATATGAAATTACACATTGAAAGTGAAGTAACTTGTGAAACGTGTTATTTGAAAGAATAATATAATAAATGTGCTTTCCCCTAACACAGAGAACTGTAAATCATATATTTCGAGTTCGGGAGCGTGGATGGCGAGGAGTGTTATTTGATTTGCTTTTTAGTAACACATTGCATTGCAAATAAAGGTAGGCAACATTAGTGGTAAGTAAAATATTATTATTAATAATAATAATAATAAAAATAATAATAATAATAATAATAATAATAAAAATAATAATAATAATAATAATAATAATAATAATAATAATAATAAGTGTTGTTTGTGGCAAGGCTTTATCTTCCTCAATTCTTCTTCAAACGTAATAATTGTAACGCCATATCTCCCTTACAAACAAAATATTAGCAATTTATATCGAGAGAACGGGAAATTGTAGAGTGATGGGAGCAACGTTGGACAGTATGCACTCATAGCAATCAAAAAATAAGCGATTTCAATGCAAAATGAACGAAGAGTCATTGTCATGGGTACTCATGGAGCCACGGCAGAGCCCTCTTTAAGCAAAATGTCGATAACTTATATCGAGAGAACAGGAGGTGATAGTGAGATGGGACCAACGTTCTGCCGTGTCATCACAAAACGCTGTAACTTTGGCAGAGCAGTTTTTCGAAAATGAGCCGTAAAGTTTTCATCCGAAAATGTGATCTGTATCGTGTAGAACAAGTGTAACTGGGCAATAATGGTCAACCAATCAATTTTCACAAATTTAATCACACAACATGCATTTTCGTAACATTCCATGTAACCACGTGTTTCCAAAGTCAAGATACACTGGTTCTACACGATACAGATCACATTGTCAGATGAAAACTTTACGGCTCTTTTTCGCAAAACTGCTCCGCCAAAGTTACAGCATTTTGTCACGACACGGCAGCGTTGGACACTTTGGACCCATAAGGCGCATCGAAAAAAATTACTGGGGGGGCGCCAGCCAGCCTTACTTATTTCCACATAATAATATAAAATTATATTGTCGAAATACACACATGAGTTAGCTAGTAATATTTGTCATTATTATTATTATTATTATTATTATTATTATTATTATTATTATTATTATTATTATTATTATCGACAGCGTCTTTTCATTAGGTGTGCATGTTTGACATGAAGCCAAAAAGAAGATCCATCATTCGTAGAAAGAATAAGAATAGTCAGTTACTTTAACTGTGAACGACAGCGAAAAATACGAAAAGAGTGATTAGCTGTAGCGAAAAGAAACAATACTTTTTCTCAAATGGATAAAAAAACCAAGCCGAGATAGATTCGAACTCGCATGGACGGCGTGAAAAGTCAGTGCTTTGTCCACTTTTTCCTTAACTGACTCACCGAACGTGTTTCAGTAACTTACTTATTGCTAATTTTACTTGCTTCACTCGTTCAACTTGCTTTTTCTAATAACTTATAACAACAGAGACACGATCACAGAAACATAAGGAACAGTTAAAAATCATAGATGCTCTCCCGCCGGGAATCGAACCCGGGACACCAGACACCAAAGTCGCACGTGCTAGCCACTAGACCAGGGGGAAGGGCACTGTCAACACCACCTAGATTTGAGAAGGCCAGATGGCTGCTACAGTGACGTCACACAAGTGGTCTTACCAGCTGAGTAGAGGAGTTCCCGAGTGCTACGAACTTCTTAGCTTTCAGAAATGGGAAATTACAATTTAGTATTGCGTAGCACTCGTGCTCTATTTGTGCCCTTTTACGTGTTCTTTCTTAAACTACCTATATGCCAAATAAGAAGGTGCATCAGTAACATTGTGACTTAAAAGGAAATAAATTAGAGGAAGTAAAGAACTTTTCCCAGATTGCGACAAATAAGTTACTATTGTTTTCTAGTCAATATTACTGTACATCCCCCCCCCAAAAAAAAAAGTTTATCGTTCTGTTATAAGCATAAAAGTATCGTTAGTGCAAGCGAAAGTATCATGACTTCACGTTACTCGAATAACATTCATGACTTAATCACAATATTCATAATCAAATATAGTAAAAATGGATGATTTACAAAATTAAAGAGAAAGATCAAAACATCTATTTTCTTAAGATACATCACAACAAATACATGCTACTTGAAATTAAGGAAGAAATTAAAGCATTACGACCCCTAATAAGGTAAATTAAATTTTGTAACTGTTTTATTGAGGAATGGTTTGCAATTTTGTATCAAGCAGATGCTTCAAACCATTCTTTTTCTTTTCAATTTTCATGCAAAAGCATAAAATATTTTACAATTCTGTACTAGCACTAGTTCATTTTGTGCACTAATAGTCACGGCAATTTTCAACATTGTTAATTAATATTATGAATACCAATCACGGTAAGAGACGACATACACTTTGGAGAAAGGGTCTGTTGTTAACACATTCTACACTTTTAACAAAATTCAATATTGCTCAAGTGTTTACTTATACAATTTTAAATACATGCATTAATAAACACATAGTCAATATTTTCGAGATTAAAAATATCTTCATTTTCTGAGATCATAGGAAAATTTAATAACACTTTTTTATAAACCAAAATCAAGACTGTATTCTCTTATTATAATATTATTTCTTATATGTTTTTGATCTCTCTAAAACTTTCTTCCATTCCTAGTTTCAAGTTATTTGAAAAAACCTAAACAAGTGAAAAAATGCTATCGAAGAGAATCACTATTACTTATTATAAACAGCAACAAATTTCATTAAAATGGGAATATCCGCATGTGGATCTTTTATTTTTTAAAATAATAATAAAACATGAAACTAAACTAGAATATACATAACGCCAGTTTAATAGTAAAATGAAAATTATCTACTAAGCATCAATTGTTTGCTCCAAACCTAGATCTGTCGCATGAAACGTAGTTGGTGGACCTATATATTCCTGGTAAGAACCCTAGAAATTTCACATTGAAGAGGGCTCAATTATTATTGATCAAAATAGTATTGGATATATTTGATCAGTCTTATGTAATTGGAATTTCTCGCTTACTTTTCATTTCAGTTCCATTAATATCAATTCCGATTTAATAAATATCAAGAAATATATGGAATGTTATTATTGCACCAGGTAAACCTAAATTTGGTAGGTTTTTCATAAATTTAAAGCCCTATAATGTTTGAATATCATAATTTGATGTTTAACGTTATGATTACAATACATTTCGTCCAATCATATTTAGGTATAATGATTTAATTTCCAAATAAGAGCTGCAGTCAGATAAATGGATTCTAATTGTGTAATGTGTGGTTAGTCAATACCACTCAGAGAGAAGGCCAATGGTCTGTGCGATGACACGATGTAATGTCCTACTTGTAAGTGGACATTACATATTTATTGTATGTACACTCATGTCCAAAAGTATTGTCGCATGTCTATAAATATGTTGCTGTAGGAATATAATTTGATAACAAATTCACTCGATATTTCTCATAATGTTAGTATGTGTATAATCGACAGAGACATGTATGTGTTAAATTTCATGTCAAAAGGGCAGTAAATAAGAACAAAAAAACGAAAGTAAAAGTTTCTTGTCCATTTAGCAACATTATGTTTTATTCATTCTAATTTTTATATTTATAATTCTTTTCCTTTGAAATTTACCACAAATATACATTTCCCGATTATAAACATAGTATCAATATTAAAAGCACCTTGCAAAATCATTATCAAATTATATTCTTACAAGAAGACAGTTATAGATATGCAACAATCATTTTGGACATGAATGTACGTAAAAGGAAATTACTTGCAACTACTAGCTATTATTATTATTATTATTATTATTATTATTATTATTATTATTATTATTATTATTAAGTGAAATGAAATCTTTAAGTTTTACGTCCCACGGTTATGCCGGCTAGGATAAAGGAGGCGGAGAAGATGAGGAATGAATGAAATCGTGGAATGAAGAAAGTGGGAGGAAACGGGAGAACCCCGAGAAAACCCACGAGCGATGTTTGTCCACCACAAAGTCTATACGGCGCAAACTGGGATCGAACCAGGGACCCCAAGCACCGAAGTGAACGCTCTACCACTGAGCCACCGGGCCCTATTATTATTATTATTATTATTATTATTATTATTATTTTAATGACAGAATATAAACCATCAAGTAGATTTGGACGAAGCAACAAGGAAACACTATTAATGTTAATTCTCTCTTTTGTTTTCCTATTTTAGTGGTAATAATTGAGGAATTATCTCACCTTTCCTGGCACTCAAAGATATAAAATATGGGGATTTGGGAGCAATTAATGCAAATTATTATAGATATTAAATAATTTCAAATAATTTAGATTACTGTATATGCAGGACTATATTTCAACTATCACTTATTTTTGAGTTCGCAATCAAACAATGCCTCTTTGAGCACCTTGGTTCTTACAAATATTCAAAGCTAACTGTTTCTCATAGATTAATGTGAGAAATATAAAATAAATATGCTTTAGGTTAATATTACCATTTAGATCAGGAAAATGAAATATGGTCTAAAATGAGGCTGCAAATAGTTGTAAAGCGAAGTTCAATTTCTTAAGAGTGAATATTGTAAAAAGGGGAAAAATAAACAAAACTATTGTTCCTTCAGAGATGATGGGTTTAAGTATTATTACAAAACAATAAGGGCGTCGCCAGACACTTTTAAAGGCCACAAGCTCTAACAAACTGACTTAATAGCGATATTTACCAAAGTATTAAACTATGCATACGAAATGAAAAGTCTTTCGATTTGCTTTTAGTCATCTGAAAAGTATTAATTTGTATGGGTAAAATATGTCAAAGTAAGTTTATCTATTCTAATTTGATTAACAGCTTGTACGATTTTAATTAGTATGCTAAATTTGTAGTTTTTTCTTGCAAATTTTAACATTATCCTCAGATCAGCATAACGTGAAGGGAACTTCAACTAAAATAGACAGAAGAGAAAATGTTTAATATATACAATGTTCAGATAATAATAATAATAGAAGAAGAAGAAGAAACGGAAAGATTAATTGCATATAACTAAATGGACAGCGCCTATATTCCTAGGCTTTCTCCAGTCCCCAATGCTCAACTTCTGGCGACGCCACTGCGACATAATAGTCTTAATAATATTTAGTAGGGCCTACTATAAACGGAGAATATGCTGTTACTTACCCTGGAGTACTTTGAAGGCATAAAACCTTCTCTTTTAATCGCGTTTATCCACTTTGTTTTGTGGCTTTCTTCTTCTGGAAACTTAAAAACGTGAACCTTTGGCCCGTTGTCGTAGTTTTCATTTCAGAGAGGTACATTTAATTAGCCATCGATGAGGCATATTTAATTAGCAAATTACATTCCTCACAACACAACAGTAAAATTTTAACAGAATACCATATCCACAATTAATATATAGAATATTTCAACACATAACAACACGCATATACGCACATAAGGAAAACAAATGCACGTAACAAAAATCACAACACACTCATTAACAGCTAAAGAAACTCTGGCAAGTCCGAGGGAAAAGGAATTTCCTTTGGGGAAACGCGCAATAAATAACTATACCAACACCTCCCACAACAGAGGGATGACAGCAAGGGTGACAGTGAAGTTTGAGATTTCTGGACCGGACGACTTGTGCTGACGTCACAGGCTTCTCCGAATCCAGCACTCTGGCCTTCTCAAATCTAGGTGGTGTTGGCACTGTTCACTCTCTGTGTCGTTAGGGATTAGGACCACTGTATTGCCAGCTATCACTTCTGTGGGTTGTATACTATGATCACATGTTTCTTCTTTGCTGGAAGAGTTAAACCTACATTCTATGTAATACATGAAGTATTTAGACCTACATGCTCTTCATATAATGTAATAAAAGGGTCATGCTGGGAATAAGAAAAAGAACATTCGTTGGACAAAACGGAAACTATTGGCATCAGAAATATTTATCTACGAGGCATGCGCAGTAGTATATTTCAGAATAGTTACTGTTTAGTTCAGTAAACGAAGAAAGGGGTATAAAAAAGCAAATATGTCGCGTCAACGAGATCGACCAAAGTTGACAGAGGCCGAAGCAGATGTGTAGTAATACAACAACTTGGTTAAATTGATAATTGGTTCTTTATTCTGTAGTGGATCGTATCACAACTTTACGGGAAAGCAGAGAAAGACTTACTAACGCTGTCATATAGTAAGCTTTAGTAACACGATCATATAGAAACAAATGGATGTAACTGTGAGTACTACAACTTGGATTTAACGAAAGCCGTTTAGATATTCAGTGGTTTGCAGGGTTGTATAAGACACAATACAATTCTTCATACCTCAGCTTCCAGTAACTAGATACATGCATTTTCTGGTTAGATACTGAAACTGCTGTCGGATTTTAATACATGACGTATTGCAGGATACAAAATGCTTTGCATTACTTGTTTGTTTGTAGACAGCTACTAGCTTAGTGTTCTGAAAGGTTGTGTATAAACTAGGGATAGCCAATTCCGGAATTATTACTTTCCGGACTCCCGAAGGTAAAACGGGACAAATTCCGGAATTCGGAAAATTCCCATTTTGGAATAATTCCGGAATTCGGAAAAATCCGGAATTTAGACATTTCTGATTTCGTTAACATTCCGGAATTCAGAGCAATTCAGGAGTTTGCATTAACATTCCGGAGTTTTTTTCAATTCCGGAATTTTCTAAATTCCGGATTCTTCCCGAGTTCCGGAATTTTTCTGAATTAGGGAGTTTAACTGAATTCCATAATTTTCCGAAATCCGGAAAGTGAAAGTTCCGCTTCCAAACAATGAATTTATTTTGGTTAATATGAATCGTGGCGGAAATAAGTCTTTGAGCAGGTAATGGCGACTGCTTTGAAAGAAATGCGGTGTATGAAAATTCAGTCTGTCATATTTGTAGTTTCGCGTGGAGAAAAAACAAACTTGTGAACCAGCGGTTTAAGAACAATTCAAGTTATTAATGTAAACTTTTCCGACTTCATAAAAGAAATACGAAAGACATTATGAATCGAAGAAATATAACATACAAGTTTGCAAGCGGAGACAAAGAAACCTAACTTAACCAGACTAAAAATGAGTCTTTTAACGCGTAGCGATCGCAATTCCGTGGCCAAGGTTCTTGAGCAAATGCACTTTTTATTTATTTATTTATTTATTTTAGGATTTTTGATGGCGATTGATCGGCGATAACATACGTTTTATTATATTCAGATATTAGAATACTCGGATGTTTCAATACTTGAACTATCAAATCTTCAGGAATAATAATAGTAATAATAATAAACTAATAATAACTATTATTATCTCGTAGAAGATTAAAAGCTAGGAGCTAATTATCGCTCAGATCATACCATTACAAGCAGAAACGTGGCATTTGGAAAGAATATTTCGTTTTGGTTTAATGTTGCTCACGAGAAGAAGAGTTTCTCATCTCGTTTCTAAAACAAACAAAATAACATGAGAATTAACATTTTACATTCGAAACGGGTCAAGGCTAACTCAAAATTTTTGTCTCTTTTGGAGATGAGAATCGAGACGAAAAATGGTAAACATTTCCCGTCTTGTGTCGATTCTCGAAATAGTGTATGTCCATTCTTTAAGTAACAATTGCTCTGTAGACTGAATCTCATAGGCTATTTCGTTACATTATATTTCAGAGCTCATTGAATTATGCTCTATGTAGGTATTTTGTAGCAAAGCTTTTATATTTACTTCTGCATATCCTAAAAATTAGTTTATTATATGCCTTACTGTTGCGTGATATTCAGTTATATTTATTACAGTTATTTTCCTTAAAACATTTAGTAGAATACTTTCTACATGAATCTTCAACGGAACGTTGTAGTTTAAAATGTTGGTAGTTGCAGAGGTGTGTCTTCAAGGTACGGAACCCTTTCCCCGAAATCTCTACTTTTAAGTAAGTTTTGCCAAATTTCAATGGCAAATGTAAAACTTTTGTTATTATTATTATTATTATTATTATTATTATTATTATTATTATTATTATTATTATTATTATTATTATTATTATATCAACACCGTGTATAATCTTTAAAAGATATACGGTTTGTATCTGAATAGTAAAAGCCAATTGACTTTCGATCTCGGTCGTCGAGAAGTCTTCAGGAGGGAAGGACATGGGTTTGAGCTCCGAAGGGGCAAGTATTCGGGCTCGAGCCAAAAATTGTTAAAAGTTATTAGTGTCCACGAGACAGGACGAGACGAGACTTCAGGCTGTCTCGTCTCGTGCATAGCATGTCTCGTCTCGTGTCTCGTCTCGAAAAAATGAGCTCGTCCCGTCTCGTGTCTCGTCTCGAGAGGCTCTGTCCCGTCTCGTTTGTCTCGTTTTGTCTCGTCTTGTCTCGAAATAAATATAGCAGCATACCATGGGAACGAAAGTAAAATGTAGCCGGTTGCACCATGCTAATCAAGATACAACGAAGTTACAAGTATTACCCAGAACACACAAGACAAGAAATGTCACAGTAGCTACACTCTGAAGCCTTCATCTCTGGTGTATGTGGTAGTCGGTTCGATCTCGGTTAGTGCCATGTGAGCTTTGCGGTGGACAAACATTGAATGTGTGTGGAGATCGCGGTGGCTCAGTGGTAGAGCGTTGACCTCTGGTACTTGGGGTCTCAGGTTCGATCTTAGCCCCGCGAAATGAACTTTGTGGTGGACAAACACCGAATGCGTGGGTTTTCTCGGGGTTTTCCCGTTTCCTCCCACTTTCTTCATTCCACCATTTCATTCATTACTCATCATCACTGTCTCCTTTAGCCTAACCGTGGGACGGAAAACTCAAAGATTTCATTTAATTTCATTTCATTTTTCGAATGTGTGTGTTTTCTCGAAGTTGTCTATTATCCTACTACTTTCTTCATTCCACTAATTTCCCCATCATCATCCATTCGGCCAAAGTTGCCTAACGGTCTTAAAAATAAATTCAAATAAGCTGACAATGCAAGGACAAATAGTTTACAAGATAATATATCTCTGCTGTTAGTTGTCTGAGGCTTCTCGACCCTGGCTTTTTTTTTTTTTTTTTTTTGCATTCTGAAACATTCAAATTTGTTTCACGAGTTTTAATACACGAATATACAGTAAATTGCTCATAGGTACGTCGAAGATGAAGCCACTAATGTCAAATAATGTTTACACGACAAGCAAAGTTCTATGTAAAGGTGTCACCATCCCCGACACTACCGTATACTATCAACCCACTTGCTTTATAGTGTCTGTATATATGAGAGAGAGAGAGAGAGAGAGAGAGAGAGAGAGAGATGGAAAGATATATAGATAAATAGAGAGATAGATATGTGTGTACACTTTGATTTCATATATTCCAGCCTTTAGGTTTCACAGTGTTAACCCATACCAATCAAAAATTACTTTCCATTTTAGCATGTTATATTTGTTGCAATTATTATTATTATTATTATTATTATTATTATTATTATTATTATTATTATTATTATTATTATTATTATTATTATTATTATTATTATTATTACTATTATTATTATTATTACTATTATTTTACAAAAAAAGCTCGGAACCAAATAATTTTATTGAGTAATGGAAAGTATTTGATTGAAATTTTATGTTACTGCACAGTAAGCTCTACTTAAAGTGTCATAGTAATGGGAGCTGAACGACACATCGGACGAAAGAATGCTTGCGGCCAGTCTTCACCTCCATGGTTCAAATCTGTTCCCATAACCGCGAGGTGTGTGATACTATGTGGTGGTTGCCCCGTTTATGTAACGAACTCATGACAGTACACCCAGATTAGCTAGTGGTCTAAAAAAAAAGTTGATTTTTGGGTGGCCATTTTGGATTAAAGTTTCTTATATTGTCGTGATCTATTCGCAATCATACAACGTACATCTTCATACCAAGCCGAGCGGTCTGCCACGATAGACCATCGTCTTGAAGGCCCCGAGTTAGTCCCGGAAGGGTCATCTGTATTGATTTTAACAGCATCTGTTTTTTCGTATTGTGTCAGGGGGGGGGGGAATTGTACGGAATAAAAGGATTTCAGTCTGAAAAAATTGGAGAGAATATCCTCCCCAGGATACTTTCATGGGAGTAAGGAATTAATAAAAATATAGGATATACATTTTATAGCAGGTTTAAAAATATGGTTTGGGTATCCTATTTCTTTTCTGTTAATTATGTTCTTCAATGTTCGAATTTTGATCATTCTCATGATATTTGCTGATCATTCTCATGATATTTTCTGCTTTCAACGGAGTTCCATGAATATTATACCAAATGTTCTTTACATTTATCAAGTTCGAAAGATTTTATGCGCCTGAAAGAAACCATTTTTGAAGATAATTCAGGTTCTAATGAATATTATTCACTAGGAAAGGGAAGTATTCCCCTCCTCTCAACATGAAAGCAGAGGGCAATTTCGCACTCTGGTCAGATCAAACATTTCCGTGTAACAAAAGGAAGGTCCCCTGTAAAACCTCTTCAACTCCAGTGGTATTGTTAGTACCATAAATTTGCTAAAAGCAAACAATTTGAAGAGTTCGTCGACAATAGTCAGGTTCACTATGTAATTTCGCCGGAAATTGTTGGAGAGTATGAAAAGTGCACATTTTCTGAAAGCTTATAGTATAACCAACAAGAAAAACAATGTTTCCATTTTTTACGACTCCTACGTGGACGCCATCTTGGATTTTACAAAATGGCTGACGTAAAAACAATTTTTGTTAATATCTGAGCTTCTAAACAACATAAAAATATAATTTTGACAGATAAACATGCATTTTCCGGACTAGGGAATCCAATGGTATCGAAATAAATGATCTAGATTAAGCGACAAACTATGTTGATTTATATCAAATGGCTTTTTATACAAATTTCCTGACACCAACAACATAGGGTTTAATATTTTTAATTTTATAGCAACTACAGAGTCTTTACAATTCATCGTCGTCATTGTCATCATCAGTTTCATACTGTGTTTGTGTATCCTCATCATTTGTACACTCACTGCCGCACTGGCAAAGATCGGTGCATGATAACGTAGGCTTATTTGCTCTGCAAGGACACCTTGCAGAAGAACAGTCTTTTTTGCATTGACAATTAATCATCTCAATTATTGCCTTTGGAGCTGGAAGAATATCTGTCATGGTTGGTTTCAGCTGGCCATCCAAATCTTTGTGATAGCCATTCTTCGTGGGATCCAGCTGATGATCTTGCATAGCGATGTTAGCCTGTCCCCACACCTGGCTTGAATGTGGACTCTGAGGACATGCTGTTTGAGAGCTCCTAGTGTGGGAGGTAGCTTGTCACTTTCTGCCATATGCTTGCAAAATAGATGCCATCGCAGTTCGATGATATTGTCGATATAGATGCCTTTGGGGCAATAAGCTACACAGACGAAGCTAGCAAGACTTGACAACATGGTATCGGACACTTCTGCTTCTGTTGAAAGCATCTGCAGTGAACTGATCACATCTGGGTTTGCTTTTATGAAAGCTTGCAGCCAGGTTGCTTTACCTATACGAGAAAACCGTCCAATGTTGTCGGCTCCAGTGAATGCATGGAAAGCTGGCAAAGCCTTTGCTCTTTCCGGCTCTAGGGCTCTCCTTATTTTCTCTATGTCGATTACTCCAGAGACCATTGAAATCGACGTATTCTTCAGCATGAGGTCATAGGTAGCTATAACTAACACCAGGACATCAGTATCTGGGGAAAAGAAAACCATCTTTGCATCCGGCGAGTTTCGTTGTGTTGCCAGGACAGCTTGGTAGATTAACAGTGTGTCTGCTTCTTCATGATTGTTGTCGTCGAAAACTAAATCTTTGTTGCTCCTGGTGCGCCCCGAAGAAGAAGTAATGATGAGTTTTTGTGAGAAACGATTGTACTCTAGAATCTTAGCAGCAAGATAGTTGGTCAGGTCTGTCTTTGTCTTGTCATGTGAAAGAAACCTGTTCACTGGGATGTGTTTAATGTTTGTGTCATCTCTGATCTGATACTGAATTGGTGCTTTTCCTTGCCTTCTTCTATCCCTAGTAGCACCTTTGAGAGAATCTTCTCTGTGTGTATCAAACACAAGGATGACTTCATCATAATTTCCCACGAGAAACATAAACCTGCTATTGAAGGAAGCACCGATATCTTTGACCGTCGCCATCGTTGCTGGATTTTTTGCCATCTTCTGAAGAAGAACCATCCCGTCTACCAGGGCGATCCTACGACTTGGAGCATTTGATGTTGTGTCCATCCAATCCTCTGGGTGCACATCTTTCTTTAATGTTTCTGCTATTGCCAAATTATTGAGGAGACTGATCAGTTTCGACTTGTCAAGGCATGGCAAGATTGTACAATCCGCGGCAAAAAACCTGCAACATGAGCATATAAGTTTATTGTGAAATGACGAAGTCTTTTGCTCCAAAATAAGTGTGCACGGGAGGAGGCCGAGGTTTATCCTGGCGCGATTCGTTCCACTTAGACGTTATGCTCATTCCCTGTGCTGTTAGGCGTAGTTTCATAATAGACTTACATCCTCATGTTGCAGGTTATTTGCTGCAAATTGTACCATCTGGAGCAAAAAGAGCTCTTGGTGTCACAGTGAATTCGTAGTTCCCAATGGCCTCTTTCTGATTAATGTCTCTGGTGGACCTTGCCAAGACCATCATTCTGCCATATAAGTTCTTGGTCTCCTGTAGATCCACAGTCTTGTCTCGGAGTTGTACTTTGGTTTTCTTATTTGCCGACACAAACATCTTGTTGTTCTCCTTCTTTACTGGTGCTCATAGACTAACATCCCCATTGATTCGCTCCGACACGTATTTTTCGTACAGCTTTTGGCCATTCTCATTTGCATTCACGATCATTTTTACATACACATCAGGGATGAAGGTATGAGTGATAATATTGTACAACTTGTCACCTACAGCAACAAATGGGTTTCCGTGTTTCAAAACTGCTTCCTTTATCTTGCCTATAACATGATGATGCTTCTTGACTGTACTTGGCCCAAGCTCATGATGCTCTCTGGTTTTATCACTGTCTACATCAAACTAACGAGTAAACTCATTGACAACACGTGAGAGTTCAGGTGTAACCATGAAGAATGTCTGTCAAGCATTGGCATTGTTCGAGATGCCGACAATTTCAGAATGAATTTTCATGAGCTTGTTCAGATGCTCGCATGCATGGTCCGCCCCGATGGATACAAAGGGGATATCATTTTTCGTCACTGAAATGTTACTTGCTTTCTGTTCTGCCCATGTTTGAGGGTGATTGCTTCTAAGGTCATGCATGTCCGTGATGTATCTTGGCCAGAGTCGTTTGTATTTGATCCGGTCAAATGCAAAGAAGAGCTTGCTGAGCTGCTCTCCAGCTTGAAGATGAAGCTCAAGATCTGCATTCCGAGTTGCAGCGACAAACATAAGAATTGTTTTCACTCGCTGTAGGTAGTTCATCATTGACTTAAACATTGCATTTTTGGATCTCTCTTTCACCCATGTATGGAACTGTGTGCTTAAATCACTAGTGAAGATGGCCTCAAGTAGTGTGTTGTTTGCTTGTTTCATGGACTCACTTTTTGTGTTCTTGTCCCTCTCAGAACAGGCAGATTCAACTCTCTCTGTTGCCATCAAACACACCTGCTTTAGCTTCGGATTATCAATGAAGAATTCATCCAGCAACATTTCATACAGAGCAATATATGTACACGTATGGGCACGAAGAGCACGCTTGTAATGGGTACATTTCAAGATTTGCCTTGTTGTTGCAGACCCATACACATCAGCTTCTATCCACGCATCATCAATACCTGAGCTCTCTATAGAGGTGCCCAGAGCACGTAGGGTAGCCATAACTGCATGTAGCTCTCCCTGTCGCGGGACAACTGTGCGTTTCAGGTCAGGTCTGGCATCTAGCAGTTGGACCACCTTCTCATACAGAGCCATGTCAAATGAAATGACAGTAGGATGATTTTCACCAATAGTTAACTTCCTCAGTTCACTCGCTTGCATGATCACAGTCAGCAGCATTGACCACTCGTGTGCCAGCTCTGGTAGCAGTGGTAGGGCTCCGACGTGGGTAAGCTGCTTGCTTTCGGACAACATTGAGTTGTATCCTGCCCACCCGGGAATAATGCTGGATGCTTTCTCTTGCTTCAATCTGGACATAGCAGTAGCAACAATCCATCCAAATTGTGATTGTTGGTAGGAACCTGATATATTCTGGCTTATGACAAAGTGTTCTGTTCTCGGGGTGTGCCGTGCAACGACCAAATCCAACGTTCCCGAGACCGTTATGCACATGCATTAGCAAGTGGTAGACACGTGCCCAAGAAAAGGGAATTCAAAAGAGGAAGATTTGAAACGGACGAAACAGGTTCATCAACATCTGACTCTTCTTCACCATTCACCAGGTCACATACATGCCCACTGAATAAGGAAAAATGTTTCTTTTGTCAGAACGATGAAGATGAGAAGCTTTATCAAGTAAGGACAGTCAACGCTGGGGGAATCTTTAAAAGAAGCTGTTAAAAGATCTGATAATTGACCTTGACAAATTACTTCAGCAGTTTGTGATTCTTCACTCATGTTCAGGCCCTAAAATCATAAAAACAACTTCAATATATGATTGTTGTCATAACAATAATATAATATAATTTAAAATCTACAAAACGCTTATTAAAATAAACAAGATTGATTGAACGGTCGTTTTTAGTTTGTCTGATACAACTAAGAATTACATGTTTTAGATCGGATTTACAAATGTTAATCTCCACACTGGCCCTAGCCTGGAAAATGCATGTTTATCTGTCAAAATTATATTTTTATGTTGTTTAGAAGCTAAGATATTAACAAAAATTGTTTTTACGTCAGCCATTTTGTAAAATCCAAGATGGCGTCCACGTAGGACTCGTAGGAAATGGAAACATTGTTTTTCTTATTGCTTATACTATAAGCTTTCAAGAAATGTACACTTTTCAGACTCTCCACAAAGTTCCCGGGAAGTTATATATCATGACACAGTGAACCTGACTACAATATTTTTGCTTTCTTTGTCCTTCGCCCGGATTCCAAACGAAGAGGTGAATTTTACAACATGACTGCTGTATAATAAGCGAACGATTGGTAAAATGGTAAAAGTGGTTTTATGTGTATGTGTGTGTGTGTGTAAGAGAGAGAGAGAGAGAGAGAAGACAAAATTTTAGTTGCAAAATGACGTACTTCAATTGCCGTTTTCGGTTCATATAGCAAAAATAATACCGCCACCAGAGAATAAAGACAAGTGTAGTCTGTTCTGTTCTCTTCCGCCATCTCAGCCAGAACTTTCAACTACAGCCTGTAATGAATGTAGACCTTACCCAGTTTTCAAATTAAATAGATGGTGGTGGTAGTTCGGTTTCTTGACCTTGTAAAAATCTTCCCTGTCTTTGATTTTGTTTGGCATCATTCCAGCCAGAAATGAAAAAAATGAGAATTCCTCAGTTTACAGCAAGAGGAATTGGGGAAAAGACATTAAGGATGATATTCTTGGAGGCTCATATATCACGATTGTTTCATTTAATAGACAGAGGACACTTTTCTATGAAGGCTTTTCAACATGTTTTCTCACAAAGGGGATTTTCCTTTTGCAATCTATATGACCACTGGCAATTTCAATCTTGGCCATTCCAGCCAACGTTTTCATTTTCGAGACACGACACGAGACGAGACAAGTAGTCTGTCCCGTCTCGTGCAAAAGGGTTCTGTCTCGTCTCGAGACGAGACAAGACACGAGATATGTCTCGTCTCGTGGCAACACTAAAAGTTATAGGCTTCAGCCAAACATGTTCAAAACAGCTGGGACCTAGTTTAGGCTTCTCAACGGCTCGAGCGGCTCAGCTTACAGCTCATTCACTATCGAACCGAACCGAGAAGTGAGCCGAGCCAACAGCTCACCCAACCAAGCCGATTTGAGCCATCGGCTTAGTTCAGCTGAATCGAAACGTGCCGATGGAGTAGTTATAACTTAGCTGGCTTGAACCGGTTCACATGAGCCGAGTATGGGTACCCATCCCAACCGAGAAAGCTCGAGCCATCGGCTCAATTGAGCTGAGACGATCGCTCGTTCTAACTGAGCCGGCTCGGGTCATCGGCTCATCCCAACCGAGCCGACTCGAGCTGTTCGCTCAGTTGATACGAGCCGAGCCGGTTGATATCACTACCCGAGTTGGTCTTCTGCTTGGGCTCAAGAATTCGACAGTGCAGTTCTCAGCCTTGATTTTAAGAACTACAGTATATACTTATATTGGTGATTACGACATTTGAGGCTGTCTCGTAAAAAAAAACTCTTGTCTTCTCGTTATCTAGACGAGACGAGATACACTAAAATTGCACCACGAGATGCACTAAAATTATGAGACGAGACGCACCCCTGTCGTGAGCAACACTAAAAGTATTCCACATTTCTGCTTACATTTCTCATGGCTTTCGCTTTCCAGTCTAATCAGGCCATTATTTCAAAACGAGTTAAAACGAACTGAACGCGCGAGCGAGCCATTATCACACTCGACTCAACTCGAAACTTGCCCTCGAAAACAGCTTGACCTTGATCGCTACGCGGTAAACGATTCGTCTTTAGTCTGGTTACGTTAGGTTTCTTTGTCTCCGCTTGCAAACTTGTATGTTATATTTCTTCGATTCAAAATGTCTTTCATATTTCTTTTATGATGTCGGCAAAGTTTACATTAATAAATTGAGTTTTTCTTAAACCGCTGGTTCACAAGTTTGTTTTTTCTCCACACGAAACTACAAATATGACAGATTGAATTCTCATACACCCCATTTCTTTCAAAGCAGTCGCCATTACCTGCTCAAAGACTTATTTCCGCCACGATTCATATTAACCAAATAAATTCATTGTTTGGAAGCGGAACTTTCACTTTCCGGATTTCGGAAAATTATGGAATTCAGTTAAACTCCCTAATTCAGAAAAATTCCGGAACTCGGGAAGAATCCGGAATTTAGAAAATTCCGGAATTGAAAAAACTCCGGAATGTTAATGCAAACTCCTGAATTGCTCTGAATTCCGGAATGTTAACGAAATCAGAAATTTCTAAATTCCGGATTTTTCCGAATTCCGGAATTATTCCAAAATGGGAATTTTCCGAATTCCGGAATTTGTCCCGTTTTACCTTCGGGAGTCCGGAAAGTAATAATTCCGGAATTGGCTATCCCTAGTTTATACACAACCTTTCAGAACACTAAGCTAGTAGCTGTCTACAAACAAACAAGTAATGCAAAGCATTTTGTATCCTGCAATACGTCATGTATTAAAATCCGATAGCAGTTTCAGTATCTAACCAGAAAATGCATGTATCTAGTTACTGGAAGCTGAGGTATGAAGAATTGTATTGTGTCTTATACAACCCTGCAAACCACTGAATATCTAAACGGCTTTCGTTAAATCCAAGTTGTAGTACTCACAGTTACATCCATTTGTGTCTATATGATCGTGTTACTAAAGCTTACTATATGACAGCGTTAGTAAGTCTTTCTCTGCTCTCCCGTAAAGTTGTGATACGATCTACTACAGAATAAAGAACCAATTATCAATTTAACCAAGTTGTTGTATTACTACACATCTGCTTCGGCCTCTGTCAACTCTGGTCGATCTCGTTGACGCGACATATTTGCTTTTTTACACCCCTTTCTTCGTTTACTGAACTAAACAGTAACTATTCTGAAATATACTACTGCGCATGTCTCGTAGATAAATATTTCTGATGCCAATAGTTTCCGTTTTGTCCAACGAATGTTCTTTTTCTTATTCCCAGCATTACCCTTTTATTACATTATTTGAAGAGCATGTAGGTCTAAATACCTCATGTATTACATAGGATGAAGGTTTAACTCTTCCAGCAAAGAAGAAACATGTGATCATAGTATACAACCCACAGAAGTGATAGCTGGCAATACAGTGGTCCTAATCCCTAACGACACAGAGAGTGAACAGTGCCCTCCCCTCTGGTCTAGTGGCTAGCACGTGCGACTTTGGTGTCTGGTGTCCCGGGTTCAATTCCCGGCGGGAGAGCATCTATGATTTTTAACTGTTCCTTATGTTTCTGTGATCGTGTCTCTGTTGTTATAAGTTATTAGAAAAAGCAAGTTGAACGAGTGAAGCAAGTAAAATTAGCAATAAGTAAGTTACTGAAACATGTTCGGTGAGTCAGTTAAAAAAAGTGGACAAAGCACTGACTTTTCACGCCGTCCATGCGAGTTCGAATCTATCTCGTCTTGGTTTTTTATCCATTTGAGAAAAAGTATTGTTTCTTTTCGCTACAGCTAATCACTCTTTTCGTATTTTTCGCTGTCGTTCACAGTTAAAGTAACTAACTATTCTTATTCTTTCAAACGAATGATGGATCTTCTTTTTGGCTTCATGTCAAACATGCACACCTAATGAAAAGACGCTGCCGATAATAATAATAATAATAATAATAATAATAATAATAATAATAATAATAATGATGTCAAATATTACTAGCTAACTCGTGTGTGTATTTCGACAATATAATTTTACATTATTATGTGGAAATAAGTAAAGCTGGCTGGCGCCAACACCCCCACTAATTTTTTTTCGATGCGCCTTATGGGTCCACAGTGTCCAACGTCGGTCCCATCTCACTATCACCTCCTGTTCTCTCGATATAAGTTATCGACATTTTGCCTAAAGAGGGCTTTGCCGTGGCTTTATGACTACTCATGACAATGACTATTCTTTCATTTTGCATTGAAATCGCTTATTTTTCTGATTACTATGAGTGCATACTGCCCAACGTTGCTCCCATCACTCTACAATTTCCCGTTCGCTCGATATAAATTCCTCATATTTTGTTTGTAAGGGAGATATGGCGTTACAATTATTACGTTTGAAGAAGAATTGAGGAAGATATTGCCTTGCCACAAACAACACTTATTATTATTATTATTATTATTATTAATAATAATAATAATAATAATAATAATATTTTACTTACCACTAATGTTGCCTACCTTTATTTGCAATGCAGTGTGTTACTAAAAAGCAAATCAAATAACACTCCTCGCCATTCACGGTCCCGAACTCGAAATATATGATTTACAGTTCTCTGTGTTAGGGGAAAGCACATTTATTATATTATTCTTTCAAATAACACGTTTCACAAGTTACTTCACTTTCAATGTGTAATTTCATATCATCACTAACAATCATTTTGTTCCGATACGAAAATAGCTCCCTCCTGCAAAAAAAAGCCTGACCGTAGCGAAAGGGCGTGAACCTTCTTTATGCGATTAATCGGGTCCAATATTTCAATAAGTCCCTGCACACAAATATCTCAGTAAAAGAGGAAAAGTTATTCAAACTTTCTGAATACCTATTTATGGGCGAAATTTGGTTCCCTTGGAAGTTTTTAAGAGTTTGAAGGGCCGCCATTTTGACCATTTTCATCTGATTATTCTGGTTAACGAACTCATCAAGATATTTCAACAATTAATGTTTGTGCCAAGTTTCGTCTCAATCCGCTGAAAATTAGGGTGGTTATGGCATTCACAAATAGCGTTATATATATATATATATATATATATATATATATATATATATATATATATATATATATATACAGATAGATAGATAAATAGACACACAGAGGGAGAGAGAATAAGTGTTTTGCTCCCTGCTCGCACCTGTGGTGCATCAGAGCTAAACCGGGCCCCTTTGCAATACGTATTGACCAGCCTAACCTAAACACAAACCTCTTAATTGCTAACGTAGAAACGTGGTCGGGAGGTGTAAAGCATGTAGAAATTGTATTTTTAATAACCATGAGTATGGATTCGAACACTCCACTTCCATGTTTTTCTTTTTACTTTTTGCAGCTACATCGGAACGTTCAATTTTTATTCTTTACTAGTTGCAAATGGCGTTTACATTCAAAATATGAGAAATTTCGGTGGCATTTGTTCGGATATTCTTCTCTTTCAAAATTAAGAAGAGAATAAAAGCAATACGCAAAGACAAAAAATATTATCAGTACTAAACATTACCAATAATAATTGCTACGAAAGACTAAATACGACCTCTTTTACCATCTCTCATGAGCTGTATGTATTATTAACAAATTTTTTTTAAAATGCCCTTGACGGGGATTCGAACTCGCGTTCTTTCCATTTGTAAGCCAGCACCTTAACCACTACACCAAGATCATGGCGTGGTGAACGTTTAGTTGTCGGCGTATTTGTTGTATTTCAGTTTTATGTTCCCACTTCGACAATTTTTACTCTTTTTTCTAAGTTTAACAGCTGTTTCTGGCTTTCTCTTTCGGTGTCGTCCTTTATTTACACTATGCACTATTCGTATTCACAGCTTGTGCTCCTCTGCAATGTCTTATTCAGATTAAACTTTTCTTTTTGCCCCTCAGTAAACATTTGATTGATTTAATTCTCATACTCTCCACGGATGGAGCGCAGGAATGCCAGACTCGAAAAATAGGTGTACATTTACTTTCCTGGCAGATAATACATAGAAAGAGAACTTTTCTAAGGACGTTTGCTATATAATAAATATGGATATTTTTGGTAACATTAAAAGTATAAGAGAAGAATCTAGAGAAGTTTTTACATCCTGGGTTGATTTTAAGAATAAAAGATTGGTTAATGTATCTAATGCTATTGATAAACAAGATGTTGTAACATTAGAACAGCTTGAATCAGTGAAAGAAGAGTTTAATTTACTTACAAGAAAAGAAATTGTTGAATTACCATGTCGATTGGCAGAAGATGATCTTGGAAAACCAGCCTTTTTTGTTTATAATTTAGCTGCTGCCTACAAATTTCTTTATAGAGGTAGGTTAATGGATATAGAATCAAGGCTTAATAAACATCTTATAGATCTATTTTTAAATGACGCTTTAGTTGAAAGTTTTCCATTACACTTTAATATAAATGATCAGTTAACAATTAGACCAGCCAAAGATTCTGAATTGAAAGTAGGTAAATTATTATTGCTTATTATGTATATAGAAATAGAAGATGAAGGTGAAAACGAATCAAGCGATGATGATGATAATGTTAAAAGTATAGTATTAGGTAGTGATAAATTTTAATTTTTTTGTTGATTTTCTATACAATAAATAATGATGATGTATTGTGTTAAGTGTAAGAAATTGACAGATACGGAGAAAGATACCATTAGAATTGAACAAACAAAGAATGGAAGATATCTAAAGAAAGGTATTTGTTCTGTATGTGGTGTTACTAAAACTCAATTCGTTAAAAAGAATGATTGACTATATGATGGTAAAGGTGTTAGAGAAGACATTATAGAAGAAATTCACAAACCATCTAGAAAAAACTTTGACAGATTAAATGTGGTTATAAAAGGTATTGATGATCTTTGGCAAGCTGATCTTGTAGAAATGGATAGTGGAGTATTAAAAGGTGTTTCCAAATTAAATAAAGGCTATAAGTATCTGCTAACGATTATAGATGTGTTTTCGAAATATGCGTTTGCTGTTCCTGTTAAAGATAAGAGTGGTAAAAATGTTACAGAAGCATTCGAATCCATATTAAGAATGAGAAAACCTAGTAACTTACAAACTGATCAAGGTAAAGAGTTTTACAATAAAGAATTTAAGAAGTTGATGGAGGAAAATAAGATTAATCATTATTCAACCTATAGTGGTAAGAAAGCTTCTGTTGTTGAGAGATTTAATAGAACACTTAAACAAAACATGTGGAAAAGGTTCAACACAAGGAAATTATAAATGGATAGAGATATTACCAACATTGGTTAGTGAGTATAATAATAGAGTACATAGAACAATTGGTTTAAAGCCTATAGAAGTTAATAAGAAGAATGAGCGAGCAATATTGGAGAAAGTGTATAGGAAAGAATATAAGCGTGTTAAACCCAAATACAAGTTAGGTGATCATGTTCATATAAGTAAATCGAAAGGGTTATTTGAAAAAGGATAAACACCTAATTGGTCAACAGAAGTATTTGTTAATTGCGAAGTTATTCCATCTAATCCGCCAACATATAGAATTAAAGATTTAGAAGAAGAGGATGTACAAGGCAGATTTTACGAACCAGAACTATTAAAGACGAAACATAAGGATGAATACTTGGTGGAAAAGGTGTTAAGAAAGAAAGGTGATAAAGTATACGTTAAATGGTTAGGATTTGATGATTCACATAATAGCTGGATAGATAAAAGTAATGTTGTAGTGTAAATATAAATGTTGTCTTTTATGGAATAATAATCATAAAAGACTAGTTTGAATGAGATAAGGATAATGAACAAAATAAAGTTTAAAAAATAAAGATTTTCTATATAATAAATATGAGTACTATGGATAGTTCTCTTAGTTTAAATGATATTTGCTATGTACAGATTAAAGATAATTATTGGTATGATATTTTTGGTGATTTCAAATTGATTATAGATAAGAGTACAGGATATTTCAATGCTACTAAGTTGTGTCAGAGTGGTGGTAAGAGGTTTGATAACTGGTTAGAAAATAAAAATCAAAAGAGTTATTAGATTACTACAACAAACTTCAAAGTTCCAGGGATTCTAGGAACTTCAGAAACTCATCTTACACAGTAAAACTAGCTGGTAACGAAATTAACAATCTAATCTCAGGAACATATATATATAAAAAGATATTTCTCGCTATTGCTTTATGGGTATCACAAGACTTCTATGACAAATGCTATGATATTATCGAAGACTATTTCGTTTCTAATTTTAAACAAATTCAAGAAGACCAAGAAGAGTTGCAAAGAAAAGTAGAAGAAATAGAACAAACAATGGAGAGATTAAAGATTCAAACCGAGGGCTTAAAAGAAATTGCAGCACCATATACAGATGATGTTTCAAAAGATAATTGTCTAATCATATATAAGAAGAACAAACCTAATGATCCTTTCCCTTATTATGCTATCAGATGTCAGAAGAGAAGCCTAGATAAGCCTCTAAATGAAGCAGAAGAAAAATATCCGAATCATGTAATAATATACGAAAAGTTTAGAGATCCTAACAGTATTAAGTTATTCAACCTAATGCAGCAAGAACTAGATATTCGTAAAGGTAAGGGTAATGAGTTTTGGACACCCCTATCAGAAGAAGAATTGATTAACGGTATAGATTGCTTGTATGATAGGTTATTATTTGATAATTAAGGTTACGACTTTTATGATATAATAATTAAGGCTACAACTTTTATGATATAATAGTCATAAAAGGTAATTAGTTAAACATTAAACAAACCATCTGTTGGACCATCGAATGCTAAATTCAATATACTACCTAAATCAGAATTATTACGGTATTTTCTTATTATAACTCTCCAATCTACATAATGTCTAAATAAATATATAAACTCTACAGAGAGGTTTTGATAAATTGAAATGTTATGCCAATGAACTCTGTCTTTGAACTCTGCAATAAATCCTTCTGTTAAATTTTGAGACATTGAAATCATTTCCCAATCTACTTTGTCAGCGTAATCTCTCATAAGAATTTCTGATAATTGATGAGTTCCAGATAAGCGCCACCAAGAAACTTTATCTGCATGTTCTCGTATAAAGGCTTCAGAGAGTTTGCTTCCATAAGATATAGCATCAAAATCAACTTTGTCTATAAACTCATTAATAAATTCTTCAGATAGGTTTTGATTATACGATACTTCTCTCCAATGAACTCTACCTGCAAATTCTCTTATAAAGTCTTCTGATAAGTCTTGGCTTTCCGAAATAATCTCCCAATCAACTTTATCAGCTAATTCTCTTATAAACTCTCCCGATAACTTTTTCCATGAACATATTTCACTCAAATTAACTTTCTGCAGATATTTACGTATGAAGTCTTCTGTAATGTGATCATAGTTATATTCCTCCTCATAATCATCATAACCTATAGATAACCATTGTTCATCAGTCAGTGAATCTAATATCTCATCAGACAAGTTCATAACGTTTGTATAGAGAATGTTTTGTATAAGAAATGAGTTCTTTTCTTTATTGGCTTTCTTGAACAAATGATCTAACATACCTATGGAGATGCTAAAATTTATTTTGTCTTCATCATTATAACCTCCAATATCTAAATGTTTACATACACAATCAAATATAGGTTTGTAAGATAATATTTCCTTAGCACTAGTCATATTCACCTGTTCGTTTTTATTCCTAGATTTTTTAAATTTATCTCATTTTTGTTGGTTTTCTATAATAAATATGGAGAAAGAATTTAAATTATTACATGATAGACTTAAACTAATTCATCATGATCTTAAACTCCTAGCAGCACTATTAGAGAAACAAATACTGTTAAAGGAAAAAGAATTATTAATAATGCAACAAAAAACATCTGATTTGAGTAGTGATGATGAATATAAATATGGTAGTGATGATTATGATGATGATGAGTAAGTTTACAAAAATGATTTAATTTTAATATATGTATATGTAACTTTGATGGGTTATTCTCATCAAAGTCGTGTTCTAATACAACGCGTAATATGTAGACAATGGCAGGAGTATACAATGTTAAGTGTTGTATTAGGATATATGGAACTAAAAATAGTACAAAAATGAACAGAAATAATCCGGCGAAGATAAAAATTGAGTAATAGTAAGATTTTCTATATAGTAAATAAGATGTGTAATTATAATAGATTTACTGTGATAGAGTTAAGGCGACAATGTAAAGAAAAGGGAATCAAAAGATATTACCGATTAAGAAAAGCAGAACTAATAAACCTTCTTAAACAATATGATGATGAACAAAGCAGAAGACAGAGATATATTCCCATTTAAACAAGAAATAATTGAAGAACCAAAAATCAAAGTTGAATCAGTACCAATTGATGTAAAACTCAAAGAAACGACAATGAAATCAAGATTAGAAACATGGAAATTTACAACAGATTACAAACCACAAGATCCACTTGAACAATATATTACTGCAACATCTAAAGCTATATTAAACAGATTACAAATTAGCTTAAGTAAACATAGTTCATTAAAAGCTAATCTTTATATAAGCTGTACATATAAGAAAGGTGAAGAAACTCAAAACTTCTATTTTAACACTGAAAACCAAGAAATATATCAATCAAGTAATTTAAAAGAAGAAATAACTAAGATGAAACAAAGATTAAGAACAAGAATGGATGAGTTCCAAGCTAGAGGTTCTGGCTGGGCTCTTATAAACATTAACTTTTTACAACTAGCAATCGTCAAATATACACCATATAGAGGATCAACATACATACAATTACCTAAACAAATTCAAAACAAAAAGGCAGTAATTAATGTAAAGAATGAAGATGAAAAATGTTTCTTATATTCATTATACAGAGTCTTATATCCTACAAATCCACATCCTGAACGAGTACCAAAAAATAATGAACTTTTGTTAAACTTACAATCTAAATTAAAAAATATTCATTTTCCTGTAAAACTAAGCGATATTCCAAAAGCTGAAAAATTACTTGATATTTCTATAAATGTTAATGCATACGATAAAGACTATTCAATCTATATAGTACATCACACACAAAACAAGCAAGAAAATCATGTCAATTTATTATATATAAAAGAACAAAATGAAGATCAAGTTAAAACACACTATTGTTGGATTAAGGATTTAAGCAGACTAGTATGTACACAGTTAACTAAAAAGAGAGCTCGAAAATATTTATGTGATAGATGTTTGTTATACTTTTACTCACAAGACGCTTTAAATAAACATGAGCAAGATTGTTCGTTAAATGAACCAGTAAAAATAATAATGCCTGAAGAAGGTAAATGTGTTGAATTTAAAAACTATCAATACACAATGAAAATGCCATTTGTGATTTATGCTGATTTTGAATGTTTCTTACATAAAGTTATGGGTTGTGAAGAATGTTATCCGGATAACGAGCCATATACGAAAAAATAACAACATAAACCATCTGGATTTTGTTATTATGTAGTAAAGAGCAATGGAAGTAAAACTAATCCTGTTTTGTATAGAGGTGAGAACGCTGCTAATAAATTTATAAGACTGTTAACAAAAGAAGCTAAACACATATCGAAAATATACAAACAAAATAACGAATTACCGTTAACAAAAAGTCAGAGAAAAGAGTTCAATGAATCTAAATGTTGTTATTACTGTAAGCAAGAATATACTAAAGAAAATTATAAAGTTAAGCATCATGATCATATAACAGGAAAATTTGTAGCACCTCTATGTAATAACTGCAATTTAAAAGTCAAAGTACCAAAGTTTGTACCAGTGATCATACATAACTTGACAGGATATGACTCACACTTGTTTATAAAAGAGCTTGGATGTAATAAAGAAGAAATAGATCTAATACCCAATAATGAAGAAAGATACATATTCAGTAAAAAGGTTGGAACTATTAAATTGAAATTTGTAGATTCATTTAGATTTATGGCTTCTAGTTTAGACAAATTATCATCGAACTTGAAACCTGAGCAAATGATACATACCCAACACTTTTATCCTAATCAAGAACAGTTTCAACTTGTAATAAGGAAAGGTGTTTACCCATATGATTATGTTAACAATTGGGATAGGTTTAGAGAAAGAAAATTACCGCTAAAGGAAGCATTCTTCAACAAACTTATGAACACACATATAAGTGATGAAGATTATGAACATGCAAAGAAAGTATGGGAAACATTTGACATTAAGAATCTCGGACAATACCATGATTTATATTTGAAAACAGATGTATTATTGTTAGCAGATGTGTTTGAGAACTTTAGAGAAACATGTCTTAAAGCTTATGATCTTGATCCTGCTTGGTATATGACGGCACCAGGTTTAGCTTGGGATGCAATGTTAAAGATGGTAAATATAAAATTAGAATTGTTGTGGGATTATGATATGGTATTAATGGTAGAGAAAGGTATAAGAGGTGGGATTAGTCAATGTTCAAAAAGATATGTAAAAGCAAACAATAAGTATATGGAAGATTACGATAAAAATAAAGAAGATTCTTACTTAATGTATCTAGATGCCAATAACTTGTATGGGTGGGCAATGAGTCAATATTTACCGTATAAGGGATTTAGATGGTTAAGCGAAGATGAGATAAGAGAAATAGATTTTACAAGTATAACTGATAATTCTGATACTCGTTATTTATTAGAAGTTGATCTTGAATATCCTAAAGAATTACATGACTATCACAAAGACTACCCATTAGCTCCTCAAAATATATGTCCGCCTGGTTCAAAACAATCGAAGCTATTGACAACCCTATATGACAGAGAAAAATATGTAATTCACTATCGAAACCTAAAACAATGTCTTTCACTTGAATTAAAACTTAACAAGATACATCGAGTAATAGAGTTCGAACAATCAGATTGGTTAAATAAATATATTGATTTAAACACACAAATGAGAACGAAAGCAATAAATGATGATCAGTATTTGGGAAGACTATGGAAAATATTAGAAAGAGAGTTAATATTAAACTTGTAAGTGATGAGAAAAAATAAGAAAAACTTGTAGCAAAACCGAATTATAAGAGTACTACAGATTTTACGGAAAATTTAGTAGCAGTTCACATGAACAAGATTAAAGTGCAATTTAACAAACCGATTTATGTTGGTATGTCAATTCTAGATTTGTCAAAATATTTAATGTATGATTTCCATTATAATGTGATGAAACCAAAATATCAAGACAAAATAGAAGTATGTTATACAGATACCGATAGTTATATATACCATATCCAAACAGAAGATGTGTACGAGGACATGAAAAATTATATTGATTACTTCGACACGAGTGATTACCCTAAAGATAACAAATATAAGATACCACAAATCAATAAGAAAATACTTGGTAAGATGGATGAAATTAAAGGTACAATCATAGAAGAGTTTGTGGGTTTAAGAAGTAAGATGTACAGTATAAAAGCATCTCAAATAGATTTAACAGATAAAGACTTTAAAGGTAAGTTCGATAAAGAAAAGTGTTGTAAGAAAGCTAAAGGTGTTAAGAAGAGTGTCGTGTATAAAGAACTTACATTTAACGAATATAAGGACTGTTTGATTAGCCAAAGAGAATATTATAAGAAGATGAATTTGATTAGAAGTTATAAGCACGATTTGTACAGTATAGAAGTAAATAAGTTAGCTTTAAGTTGTGTGGATGATAAGAGATGTGTTTTAAAGGATGGGATCAATACCCTACCATGGGGTCATTATAAGATAGAAATGAAATAAAATATATGCAATTCATTTATATAATAAATGCCTAAGCAAAACATAATAAAATTAGACTACTTTCGATATTATTGCACAACATGTAAATCAATTGCAACGCAAACTAAAAAAGAATGTACAAGTGACTTCTGTAGCTTTGGAAGATGTAGTAGATGTGAAGATTATGGATATGATTATATTTGTAAATGCGTAGAATAATTTAGTTGTAGTTTTAGTTTTAGTTAGATGTAAGTTTTTATGATTTTAAATGTCATAAAAGCCTATGCGATCTCACTTTAACATTGTAGTTATGGGAATACTTTGCGCCGTGTAACTTTGTATAATTAGTTGGTTACTTCTGCGCTGGTCAAAAATATGTCTGAAATGAGTTGGTCTAGAGTTTTGGCCCAGAAGTAATAATGATTATCTAAGGCCTGAAAAAAAACGGAAATTTTGGGTAAAAAAAAAACAGATTTTACCGTTTTTTCCCGAGCTTGGAAAAAAAACGGAAGAATTAGGGAAAATTGAAATTTTCGAATATTTTACTACATTATGCTTTTTAAATGAAAACTAGTTTACAGTTAGGATAATTGATTACTTGTTTCTTGTATTAGAATAGGGAAATTTTGTGGCAACAAATATATTTGTACCACTCCTTTAAAGTTAGCACCGTGATAGAATGGAGTTATGGCTACAAAAGATACTAAAATATAATCCTAGTTAGATTAATTAATATAAACGCATTTAAATTATCTTAAGTAATATTATAAAGTTACCGTTTTATGGCAGGGAAGTGTTAAATAACAGGGCCAGAATCATATTAGTTAATACCAGTATGTTAAAATCAAATATATATTTTATAGAGATGTGTATTGTCCTTGTGTTGTGTAAAATTTCCGGAAATTTTGAATCCATTAGAAAAAAATCTCTTGTTCGGAAATATTGGCAAAACCCAGAAAATATAATTTAAAAACTATTTCTTTGCCTGATACTAATCTTATTTGTTGTAACGTGTCTCCAGCATGTATGTATACAACGTATTTCGCTAGCAAGAAAAATTCTTAAAGCAAATTGAAGACTTTGGGGCAAAATCAGGTTAGGTCCAAAAAGTGAAAATGTAAAGGAGGTAGCTTCACAACGGTTTCCACTCATCTGCTTTTCTTCAAACTTGGCACATATATAGTAGACCGAAAATAAATCGACACGTATTTTTTTTTTTTTGTTTCTTTCGAAAAAAAAGTAAAGGGGGCAAAGATCCCATTTTAAAAAATGGACCCTCTTGATTGAAAGGGCCACATTAAAGAAACGAAACTCTGCCGATGTAAAGATAAATTCAAAGTAGGAAATACCGGTTTTGGCGTTTCTGCGAGAAAAGGGGTGCAGGGGTTATGGCCCCTTTCGAAATGACAAAGGACCCCGCACAATCCTTATGGAAATTGGATTTCGGTGGAATTGCTTAAAACGATGTTATGTTGTAGATATGGTGTTCCTGAGAAAAAGTCTCAATGAGCACAACCACAAATCACTGACCGTTTGGCCACTACAGGGCCACTTTTTTGAAAACAGGCGAAGATAATGATATTCTGGATTCCGGTAAAAATGACTAAAACTCTTATATGTTGTAGATATTGTGATGGAAGGAAAAGTCTTAATGGGGATAACCACCAATCACTGATCGTTTGGCCACTACAGGGTCACTTTTTTGAAAGCAGTCGAAGATAGTGATGTTCTGGATTTCGGTGAAAATGACTGAAACCTTGATATGTTGTAGTAGATATTGTCATCCTGAGAAAAAGACTCAATGGACGTAACCACCAATCACTGATCGTTTGCCCACTACAGGGCCACTTTTTTGAAAACAGCCGAAGATAACGATGTTCTGGATTCCGGTAAAAATGACTAAAACTGTTATATGTTGTAGATATTGTGATGATGAGAAAAAGTCTTAATGGGGATAGCCACCAATCACTGACCGTTTTGCCACTACAGGGCCACTTTTTTGAAAGCAGCCGAACATAGCGATATTCTGAATTTCGATGAAAATGACTGAAACTGTGATATGATGTAGATGTTCTGTTCCTGAGGAAAAGTCTCAACAGACACAACCACAAATCACTGACCGTTTGGCCACTACAGGGCCAATGTTTTTAAAACAGCCGAAGATAACGACATTCTGGATGTTGGTAAAAATGACTAAAACCGTTGTAGATATTGTGATCCTGAGAAAAAGTCTTAATGTGAATAACCACCTATCACTGACCGTTTGGCCACTAGGAGGCAACTTTTATGAAAGTAACAGAAGATAGTGATGCTCTGGATTTCGATGAAAATGACTGAAACCGTGATATGTTGTAGATATTGTCATCCTGAGAAAAAGACTCAATGGACATAACCACAAATCACTAATCGTTTGGTCACTACAGGGCTACTTTCTTGATAACAGCCTTATAGAACAATGTTCTGGATTTCGGTAAGATTGAGTAAAACTAAGATATGTTGAAGATCTTCTCATCATGAGAAAAAGTATTAATAGACAGAACCATCGAAGTATGAATGTTTGGTCACTTCAGGTCCAGGTGTTTTAAAACAGCCGGGTATAACGATATTTTTGAATTCGGTGTAAATGAATGAAACTGTGATATGTTGTAGATGTCGTGACCATGAGAAAAGTTGTCTAGGGCTTTCCAAGGTTTTCCTTTGCCCTGCAAGATTAACATCTGAATGTTGTCTGTACTTAAATGATGTTGGCCGCTACTCTTCTCATCTATTTTTCCGGTTGTGGGATCGGACTTTTCAGGCTTTCATACAATTTTACCAAAATTCCGGAGTATCCTTACCTTCTGCTGTTTTAAAAAACGTGGTCCCGTAGTTGCCAAATGGTCACTGATTGGTGGTTGTGTCCATTGAGATTTTTTCTCAGGATCACATCATCTACAACATATCACAGTTTCAAGCAATTTCACCGAAGTCGAAAAAAACGTTACCTCTTGTTCGGTTTAAAAGAGTGGCCAAACTCTCAGTGATGTGTGGTTGTGATTCTTCAGACGTTTTCTCAGGATCAGAATATCTACAACATATAACGATTTTAAACAATTCCACAGAAATCCAGAATAAAGTTGGCCCTGTAGTGGCCAAACGGTCAATGATTGGTGGTCGTGCCTGTTGATACTTTTTCTCAGGATCAGAACATCTATAACATATTACAGTTTCGGTCATTTTCATTGAAATCCAGAATATCACTATCTTCGGTTGATTTCAAAAAAGTGGCCCTGTA
Organism: Thermobia domestica; assembly: GCF_964235325.1. Classification (NCBI taxonomy): domain Eukaryota; kingdom Metazoa; phylum Arthropoda; class Insecta; order Zygentoma; family Lepismatidae; genus Thermobia; species Thermobia domestica. Next base: position 130,413,397 of record NC_137464.1, read on the forward strand.
GTGGGCAAACAATCTGTGATTATCCTCATTAAGACTTTTTATCAGGATCACAATATCTACAACATATAACAGTTTTAGTAATTTTTACAAAGATTCACAATATTATCTTCGGCTGTCTTTTTTTTTTTTTAAAAAAAGTGGCCCTCTAGTGGCCAAACGGTCAGTGATTTGTGGTTGTGCTCATTGAGACTTTTTCTCAAGAACACCATATCTACAACATAACATCGTTTTAAGCAATTCCACCGAAATCCAATTTCCATAAGGATTCTGCGGGGTCCTTTGTCATTTCGAAGGGGGCCATAGCCCCTGCAACCCTTTTCTCGCAGAAACGCCAAAACCCGTATTTCCTACTTTGAACTCATCTTTGCATCGGCAGAGTTTCGTTTCTTTAAATTGGCACTTTTAATCAAGGGTCCATTCTTGAAAATTGGGCCTTTTCCCTCTTAACCTATTTTCCGAAAGAAAGAAAAAAATACGTGTCGATTTGTTTTCGGTCTACTATATATGTGCCAAGTTTGAAGAAAATCAGATGAGTGGAAACCGTTGTGAAGCTACCTCCTTTACATTTTCATTTTTTGGACTTAATCTGTTTTTGTCCCAAAGTCTTCGATTTTATTTTTAGTTTTCTGATTTATAATAAAAATCCATCTTTATTATTTGTAATTGTATTTTTCGAACAACTCAAAAAGAGAGATGATCTTATATACATATACACACATATATACCGCACAAGTGCGTAAATTTGAGCAGCGACAAATATATTGAACAATTTAACATGTAAAATTTCCGTTGGTTATTATTAAAGACTAACTGAATACCCGTTCTTCGCACGGGGAAAATACGTTTCATTTTAGGTATAAAGGGAAAAAAACTGTCACCAATGAACTTAGGTACCCCAAAAGCTCTGAATTCAACACTAGTACCAGTCATTTTCCATTACTTTTACATGTCACTTTCCCCTTTTAGGAGTAACTAATGTGGGCTGAATTTGGATTTAAACCTCAACGAAAATGTCACTGTTCATCTCAGCCACCCAGAAAACTATGAATTCGACACTAATATTGGTCATTTTCGATCATTTTTATGTATTCACCCCTTCTACCTCCACCAATCCTACAGTACAATTATATAGCAGGCATATGAATATCATGTTCCCTCAGGTACATGGGAATGTGTCCAGTATATGCCTTATATACTTATGAGAAAGAAATAATATGGATGGCAAGTGATAGTCACAGTCTATGTCCGCCCCTAGGCACATGCCTGACATGTACCTGGGGAACGTGCCTAGTATGTTCTAGGAATGTTCCCCATACCGTAAGCGTCAATGAACCACAAAATTACTCCCCCAAAATATGTTAAATCGCCTATATGCGTAATGTGTTTACATTAAGGTGAGTCTAAACAACACTTTAAACAAGTGAAAAAATGTAGAGCTACCCTAGGATGGGCGCGAACAACCAACCTTTGGATTACCAGAAGCGTGCTCTTCAGACTTGGCCCCAGAGGCGATGAAGGGAACGTCGCTTGTAGAGGGATAAATTTTGAGGTATTTTGCATTCGGCTAATCAGAGTGCTTCTTTAACCCCATATACTCGACTATAACCGTTTGGGATCAGATAAAATCTGCTCGCCATGTAATTTTATAACAAATTGATGAGTGTGTATTTACTTTATTTCATGTTTCTTCCATATTCACTTTCAAATGATCGGCGACAGTTGCCATCTAACAAAGTTGATGCCTTTATTGCTTCTAGTACACAATCGTTTAGAAAAAGAAGCAATAAATGCATCAAATGTGGGAGATGAATTTAGAACACCTAAATGGCGAATGCCTAGCACATATTGTGTTGTTAGGGTATGTGAAACAATATGTATCTAAAGGGCGTACCTAGAACATGACAGATTTGTGTCCCAAGTGATAACATAAAAACAAATGACTGTTAGAGTGCGAAACTGAGCCAAGTATATTGTAAAACTTTGTGTAATTTCGTTTCATATAAGGAAGAGGTAGAGCAGTTAATAAAAAGAGTGTCCGGAATCGACTCCCACTACCAGTTTTATTATAAAAATCCACTATATAAGAGTATTTGTACAAAATACTATACAATTTGTTCTCTATTTTAAAGTGTAAGTAAAAGGTAGTCTTTGACCGTAAGGTCGCAGACAGGATCTCCAACAGAGCCCCGAAGCAGGCAAAGTGGAGTGGAATTAGGTTCCCAAAGCTCCGAAGCAAGCAGTGGGTAGGTTAGATGGCCAACAGAGCCCCGAAGCAGGCAAAGTGGCTGAGGTTTGGATTCCCAGACAGAGCCCCGAAGCAGGCAAAGCCAGGAGAAAGGATAGGCGTAGTCCCGTAGCAGACTAGAGGCCATGGGATAGGTTACTCCTAAAGTCCCGAAGCAGACAGTAGGAGGGTCACCAGAAAACTGGTACTGAGCTGGATTCTTCCGCCCAATTTATAGCGTCCCTTAGGTGGCGGTGGCGCTTCTGCTTCGATTTTGTCTTCTGCTCCGTGGGAGGGACTAAACGTCGTCTGCAGGTGATTGCAGGTCCTCCTGGTGGAAGTTCCTCTTAATGAAACACGTGGTGGTGTTTATAAACACTTGAGGCTTGTATTTGTTTACAAACAATTTCACATGGGATATTACACCCCCCTGGCTTGTTTAAAAATAAGCCGAAGGGTTATTTTTGTTTATGTGATAGTTGGCAACACTGAGGAATCACACACACACACAAAAGAAATCACTGAGCACTAAACACTTGTGGCACTGAAATAAATGAAAATCACTTTTCGGAGCAGTAATGTGGTAGCGGAATATAGAGCACTAAACAGGTGGTCCCTATATACAGGCAGGATCCGTACATGGTACATGATACTTCATTTCCCTCGAGATAGGGCTGTTTTTGGCTTGGCGTCAATAAATATAAACTAATTCACTTATAGTAAATGGGGTTGGAGTCTGTGTTAGCTGTTGCTCCTTAGTTGTATTATTGGTATTAAATGTTTCCAATGGAATAGGAGCTGAAATTTCTATGAGGTTCGTTCTAGATTTGTTTAGTAACGAGCGAAGACGACGATGTAATATGTATAGAATAATAAGACTTAGGAATACTAAAAAAGTTGTAATTAATACGGTTATATAAAGATAATTTATATTGGAAAGTTCTGATTCGAACATCGTGATTTCTTGGTCACCCTGTAAGGTGTAAAAGTTTCTAAAATATATGCACTAAAGATATGTATTTCAATAAAATAATCCAATTTTAAATGTCAATGACAATAGTAATAATGGTCCTGAATTCCTGATCATCCTGTATAATGTAGAAGTGGTCATAACTTTTGGAACATCCTGTACAATATTTATGTTGCATAATGTCGGTGACAATATGTAGCTCACAGAGGAAAAGAAAAAAATATCGATGAAAATGTAGAATTATGTTAGCTGTCCTTGTAAAAAATCATTTGCCTTTTAAATGCGGAAATGCAGATCTCAGCATTTTTTTTCATTCAGTTGCAGAATAATGATTCAGCTTTTTATAAAACAAAGAGGAAATGAATGTTTGTATCGTTATGAAAAGTGTTTTTATCTGCTGAAGTCTTGACTATATTCTTTCTTCCTAGTGGTGAGTACTGTACTTTTTTTTTCGTGTAGAGAATAAAAAGAACTTATTTATCCTGTTCTATGTCTTGTAATTCTTGATAAAATGGCTTGATTCGGTCTATTGAGATTTCTTGTATTTTCTTCCGAAAAGAATTTGGAAATTCTATCTTATAAAGATTAGGATTCAGTCTATCCAGGATTTGAACGGGTCCAACATAGGAAGCTGAAGAACTTTCCGGTACTCCTATTTGCCGATTAGGAAAGTAGACCAGTACTTTTTGTCCCTTTTCAAATTGAGTTTGTCGGTGTCTGCTATCGAAATACTTTTTCTGCTTATTATAGCTAGCGATCAAGTTATTCTGTACACTCTCACGTATTTTATTCAAATGTTCTTTGTTGACACATAATGTTGGAGTTGACGCTAAGGCAATATCAGAGATGGTCTTAGGTTCATATCCATACATGAGGAAAAAAGCAGAATATTTAGTTCCGGCTTGCACAAATGTATTAATAGCGAATGTAATATATGGTATCAGCTTCGGCCAAAGATTTTGGTTTTCTTGCACGAAAAATTTAAGTGCATTCTGTATTGTCTTGTGGAATGTTTCCACTATGCCTAGGTTTTTATGGTCGTATGCGGGGCAAAATTTAAATTCAAAGTTATAGCATTTTGCCAAATTTTGTAGCCTCTTAGCGTTATGTACTGGATGCCTATCCAGATATAAATATGAAAAAGGTCCAAATTTGAGTATGATGTCATATATAAGAAATTGTTCAATTTCTTCCGCTGTTATGTTGTCCACCACCTTGGTCACACAATATCTTGTGGACATTTCTATGGCCACTAATATGTGTTTAAACTGTCCATTTCCTACTGTTATTTTTCCAATAGAATCATATTGCCAAGCTGTTGCGATCGGTTTAGGTGGGTGATGGAGTAATTGACCCGCTGGTTTAACTGGTAATTTCTTGAGTTTCTGACAGGAAATGCATGTTTTAATTCTGTTGGCAATGTACGCTTTCATATTAGGAAAGTAGTATTTCTTAAGCGCCGATTGATATGTTTTGGTATATCCAAAGTGTGGTGCCATGGGGTTATTGTGTAAGGCATCAAACCACTTACTTAATAAAGATTTCGGCACACAAAGTAGATATAACAATCCTAATTGGGGATGCTTCTGTGTTCTGTATAATATCCCGTCCTTTAGAGAAAAGTATTTTGCGGCTCGAAAAGTAGACAACTTATTAGGTTCCTTATTTTCCAAAACAGTGATGATGTCAGAGAATGAAGGATCTTTCCTTTGTTCTTCTCCTAAATTTGGTAGGATTATAGGTTGTTCAATTTGGAGAGTAGTGTCTAAAGAATGGGATGCAAATACTTTAGCATCTTCCGTGTCCGGGAAATTGTCATTTTCTTGTTTTTCTCCCTGTTTAATTTCTTGTTTATCTTCTAAACGACTAAAGATGTCCGCTGGGTGTAATTGACTTTTAATGTGTTGTATTTCGAAATTGTAGTCTGCTAAGAATATTCGGTAGCGACTAAATTTCCCAACTTTGTCCGCTTGTGTTGTGAGAGATGTCAGGCATTTGGCGTCTATAAATAATTTAAATCTTCTATTTAGTAGGAAGTATCTAAATTTTCTCAAAACATAAATTAAGGCGTACAGCTCTTTTTGCCAAGTGGATGCTTTCCTTTCACTTGGTGTAAAACGTCTACTAGCATAGGCAACAACACGCTCTTGTTTCGTTTTATGGTTATAGTATGCTAATAAGCCTCCTGCGGAGATAGAGGAAGCGTCGGTATACACACGTATTTCCAGTGAGGGATCGAAGTGAAACAAAGATGGCGCGTGTATGATGTCAGTCTTAAGTTTCTCAAATAATTCGTCATGCTGAGAGGTCCATTTAAATTTTGAATTCTTGTCTAAAAGGCACTGAAATGGTTCTATTTTTTCTGAAAAATTTTTGATATGTGCTCTTAAATAAGAACATAATCCTAAAAAGCTTTTCAGAGTTCTTTTAGTAGTTGGTTTCTTAAAATTTCGAATCTTGTTGGCGATTTTGGGTGAAATCTTGATTTCTTTCCCACTAACTGTGAAGCCTAAAACGTCCAATTCTGTGTATAGTAAGTGGGTCTTCTTTGGACTGGCACGAAAATCATGCTTTCTTAATCTTTTAAAAAGTAATTCTAAATCCGATAACTGTTGTTTCCAATTTTTACTTCCTATGACCAAATCATCAGCAAAGGCAGTTATACGGGGTGGTAGGCCCTCTAAAAGCATGCGTACAGCTATACTGAGTCCGGCGGCGGAACTTGAGTGACCCATGGTACACCTCTGGAATTTATATGCCTTTCTAGTATGGTTGACCTCAAAAGTCATGTATTTTTGGCTTTTGGGATGCAACAATAGTTGGAAATAGGAGGATTTTATGTCAATTGTGGATATAGTTTTTTTTTCCTCTTAAAACGTGTAGAATATCCTCCGTATTTTGAAATGGTATACTTAGGTAATGTGAGAACCTATTACAAGCCTGGAGGTTCAAGACTAACCTGAATTCCGAAGTCCCTGGTTTTTTTACAATGAGCAACGGCGATGAAAACGAACTATCGCTAGTTTCCTTGATAATATTAGCGTCTAAGAGTTGCTTAATTTGTAAGTCAATTTGAGGTCTTACTGCTAATGGAACCGGAGGAGATCTTTGATGGAAGGATGCTCCTTTGTCTATCCGTATTTTATGTATATAACCTCGGAAATATCCAATGTCTGTTGGTGTGTAGGAAAAAACATCTCTATATTTAAAGAGTAAATCTTGTACGGCTTTCTTTTTTTCTTCTGATAAATCCGGGTTTATGTCAAACAAATTAATATCAAAAAATGATTTTGTTTCTTCTAATCGATCCTGAATTTCTTTGTCTGATCTGTAAAAAGTTTCGTCATCATGGCCATTATCTTGACAATTACCCTGTAAATCTACTTCTTGAAGATTCTCTTCTACGTAAGCAATTGGGGTGCTCTTTACTAACGTTACCGGTCTACTAGAAGGATTTGATATCAATAAAGTCAAATTATTCTTAGGTACCTTAGTAGGTAACGTTTGTAGTCCGTATTTGTCCAGCAAATTTTCTAATGGAGAGATGAAAAAATATTTATTATTCTTTTGCCGATTCTTGACACTAATTGGTAAAAAGAAATGTGACCTGGCTGGTATGGTAACCTTCCGAGTTGTAAAAACATCAGCCGACTTGTGCTGTTTTATTGTATGCATAGCGTTAGCAGATAATTTTTCCTGGGTATCAATTTCAATTGGATACTGCGGAGGCAGTGGTTTCTTGTATACTGACAACATATTATTCTTTAAGTCAATTTTGGTCTGTAATCGATTTAGAATGTCTTCACCGAATAAAGGCAAAAAATCTCCATGCTCTAAAATTCTGAAATAATGAGAAAATGTTGTTGAGCCAATTCTGAATGTAATCAAAGCTATATAGCGTAAATTTACGACAGAATTCTCAATTCCTCGTAGATTAGTGCTAAAAGGAATCAATTTTGTGTTTGGTGGAAGCCAATTTTTAGGCCAAAGACTCAATGAACTGCCAGTGTCTATGATTACAGGATACTTTTCTTTATTAATTGTTACATTAATTAATAATTTATGTTCCTGATTTAACATTTTAATGTTCTCCCTTCTATCTGATAACGGAGCTACTGCATAAAGTGATGTATTTGCCAATTTTTGATGTTCACTTCTTTCCTGTTTCTCAGCCCTCAGAACATGTTCTTGAGAGGGTTTGTCCTGGGGCCCTCCTAGGCGTTTCCCTGCTGATTGTTCTTATAACATGTACTGGAAGAATGACCCTTCTTATAGCACGTACCGCATACCGTAACTGTTTCCGGCCTAGGATTACTATTATTATTTTTATTATTATTTTTAGAATTGTTCTTATTTCCATTTCTCTGCCGATTTTGATTTCCATTATTTGTATTTTTCGACCTATAATTGTTACGTCCACCTCTCCTAAATTGTGAGTTCTTAATGGCATTTTGAGCTACAAGAAGAGATAGTTCAGCATAGTTCAGCCATTTGATTTGCTAATTTAGTGAAATCTAATGTATTGTTTGCACTAGAATTACTAGATGTGCTAGGCGCGGGGGGTTCGGGAGGGGGATTCGGATTAGCAACTTGGGGGGAAGGATTTGGAATTATCTGATTTTGTGATGCACCCTGTAGCTGTGGTGCTGAAGGTGTAGGAAAAACTGAAGCTGGTTGCTGGTATTGATTCCAACTAGGTGTTGGGTTACATATTGGATGGGTCAGTTGTTGTTGATGTACAGGGAAGGAAGCGCCAGCGATTGCTGATGAATGTAAACTGCTGACTGGTGTACTCTGATCGCAGAGTGAATAGAATGCCTGTTGTAATTCCACGTAATCTCGTTTCTTCATTAGGTCATTTGCTTTCTCGAGGTTGTGTAAATGCGTTTGTAAGGCGTGAACAGTTGTAAATGTTTCTAACGCTATCTTTTGCAAAAAAGTTTTCTTTAAACCTAAGGATAAATAATTTATTTTCTGCTCCTCGGTGGCCTGAGGCAAAACTTGTCTAATGGCCCTTAATTTTCTGAGAAAATACGCATCTATAGGCTCGTTTTCACCTTGTTGGACTTGAAAAATTTCAAATTCCGCCCGGTATGCCGGTAATCTTGGTCTACTCAGTGCAACTAATTTGTCTTTTAATTGTTCATAATTAAGCGCGTCTAACTGATTCTGGGCCTTTAACTGTAGGACTAAGTCAAGTGCTACGTCTTGTAAGTAAATAGGTAATAGTTCTTTCTTTTTCTGATCATTCCATGAATGCAACAATGCAAGATGGTCAAAAAGCATAAAAAATCTATCGGGGTCCTCCGTAACGTGTCCCGAATACTTAGTGAGGTGTGGTATATTAAAAGAAGGCCGCGAATTCTGCTCCATGTTAAAATTGTTTTCTGGAAAAGTGTTTTTACCAGTTCTAGTTTGAGGCATAAACAAAATTCAGTTCACTAAAAGCACTAACACTTAAAATTCACATACCTTCCAAAGAAAAAATGTCCACTTCCGATTAATAAAAATACTGTCCGGTAGGGGAGTATTCAGAGCTTATTCTGAGTCGGTCAAGCCTTTACCATGTAAAACTTTGTGTAATTTCGTTTCATATAAGGAAGAGGTAGAGCAGTTAATAAAAAGAGTGTCCGGAATCGACTCCCACTACCAGTTTTATTATAAAAATCCACTACATAAGAGTATTTGTACAAAATACTATACAATTTGTTCTCTATTTTAAAGTGTAAGTAAAAGGTAGTCTTTGACCGTAAGGTCGCAGACAGGATCTCCAACAGAGCCCCGAAGCAGGCAAAGTGGAGTGGAATTAGGTTCCCAAAGCTCCGAAGCAAGCAGTGGGTAGGTTAGATGGCCAACAGAGCCCCGAAGCAGGCAAAGTGGCTGAGGTTTCGATTCCCAGACAGAGCCCCGAAGCAGGCAAAGCCAGGAGAAAGGATAGGCGTAGTCCCGTAGCAGACTAGAGGCCCTGGGATAGGTTACTCCTAAAGTCCCGAAGCAGACAGTAGGAGGGTCACCAGAAAACTGGTACTGAGCTGGATTCTTCTGCCCAATTTAAAGCGTCCCTTAGGTGGCGGTGGCGCTTCTGCTTCGATTTTGTCTTCTGCTCCGTGGGAGGGACTAAACGTCGTCTGCAGGTGATTGCAGGTCCTCCTGGTGGAAGTTCCTCTTAATGAAACACGTGGTGGTGTTTATAAACACTTGAGGCTTGTATTTGTTTACAAACAATTTCACATGGGATATTACAATATAAATACTATATTTGTGGTACATAGTTGCAAATACTAATTAGGTGTAACACGTACCTAAAACTTAGGTAGCTGAACTACATACTTAGCACATGAATATCATATGTGCGAAGTGTCGGCTACCTAAAAAGTAGCTGGGATACCTAAATGGGACATGCCAGAGTTGGCGTGGGTCAATGAAAACTTGACCCAAGACCCACTGACGCACCACCCATCGTGACCCACCACCCACCATGACCCACTCTGACCCACGACCCACCATGACCCACTCTGACACACGACCCACCATGACCCACTCTGACCCACGACCCACCATGACCCACTCTGACACACGACCCACCATGACCCACTCTGACCCACGACCCACCATGACCCACCACCCACCGTGACCCACTTTGACCCACCATGATCCACCACCCACTGTGACCCACTGTGACACACCACCCACCATCAACCACTCTCATCCACTGTGACCTACTCTGACTCACCAAAATCTCATCATCAACTCTTACACATGATCCACGGCCCCTTCTACTGACTAAAGAGTTTACACTTGTATTAAAACAAGACTGTGAAATTGTCACTAATCGGAGTTTGAATTTCTACGGTCAATGTCTCAAGCACCACTCTATTACAATAAAGGTGGATCTGACCTTTACGATATAATATGGTGAAGTGTTTGTCAGTGAGGAAATTGAAGCACTTCGAGATGGGGGGAAATTAGTGTGTGCCTAAAATATACTTGTACTAAGAGAGTATTCTTGCGAGTGTTAATTTCTCAACGCATTCCAAAAGAAACATCTATTCGCAGGAAAATACCCCTGTACAATATGGAAAAGGCTATGATTTCTCAGTTCACAGTATTTTTCTCTAAAAGACTTGAGAAATCAGTTGTTCATAGCGTATAAAGGTGCTCGGGTACTGTCTGTAAGAGCATCTCCATAAAGTATGCTCATAATTGTAATTTGTGTAATCACTAAAACACCACGTTAAATTTAAGTTGCAAATATGCATAATTGCAATTATTATGAATATTTATTCAAAGTAGTTACCTTCTAGTTTATGAAAAGGAAAGAAGAGACTTATTAAAATTTAGGTACAAAGTTGAGAAAACACTAGGGATGGGTACGAGCGAGTTCGAGCGAGTTTTCTTTGAAACTCGACTCGACTCGAAACGTACATCTTTCAGCTCGACTCGAGAACTCGACTCGAAAACTTTCCTCCAACTCGACTCGAATTTGCTTCGAGTCGAGTCGAGCCAAAACGAACCAAATCCTGTGTGTAGTTCTAAATACTCTCTTCAAGTATCCTACATAGACAATATAATTATTATCAATGATACAACACATTATTATTATTATTATTATTATTATTATTATTATTATTATTATTATTATTATTATTATTATTATTATTATTATTATTATTATAACATCATGTAAAAATATGAAGTGGTTTGTATCTGAATACTAAAAACTAGTTGACTGCCAATCTCGGTAGTCGTGAAGTCTAAGAGGCAAGGACTTCGTTCAGAAGGTTCCGGGTTTATATTTCGGAGGAGAGTGATGGTATTCATGGGGTCATACGTTTATAGCACCCACAAAATTAATTGCCCTAAGACATAAAGTACATTCCCAGGGAAAGTGCATCCTTGCCATCTCTACCAGAAGCTGGTAGACCTCAGATCAGCTTCATTTCCTGCATAATGATTGAAAACAGTATAGTATTACACAATGAAAATTCTCTACGGTGCTAGCGGTTCCGGGTTTGCTTCCCGCTGGGGGCACTCGGTTGAAAATGTGTAAAAAGCTTTTTAGGCCCATCATCCTGAATTCGGTTTTTCTCATTTAAACCAGCCCAATGCCGGTGTGGTACCTAATATATAGGTCCCAGGCCGCTTCCTTCCTTCCCCAATACTTTCTTCCTTCCCTTTCCCCGGAGACTGTGCTCGTCGAGGCATGTCATCCCTCAAACGTGACGGGCTAAATGGCTATAGATGGCGAAAGCCCAAAAATTTAAAATCCATCCACAATGAAAACTATAGCACCTTTTCTGTTCCTAACTGTTCACTCTCCCTTATCCTAATAGCTTAGATAGCAGAACACACTTAAAATAAAAAGTGAGGCCTAATGTTATGTGAACTGTTGTTCTGTGCTCCCCTCCCTACTTCCACAACACGCACTGATTGAAATTTCATCGAGAAGCATTCAAAAGGCTGATAGGTCTAAATCATGAGAAATCTGTTAGACGAGATTTCTTTGCGTAAGACAACTGGAAGTTACCTTCTAATTTCAGAACTATAATTTGTGATGCTTTTGATCTTCACTTAATTTATAACTTCAATGGTATCTCCCTCGAAAAAAACTGGGGATGCGAAGAGTCACTCAGGGCAACCACTATTTCGGGGCAAAATTTGAGAAACTTAAATGAAATACACTTCTAGTGTCCTTTTTTGTCATAAACAATATTTTTTCTCATATTATTCTAGATATTCTTACATCCTTAGTCCTGAAAAACATTAGCTCACTCATTCCCCAGAATCTATTGAAATATTCAATATTTTTTCATGTTCGAGGCAAACGGTACGTATTATTACCACAAAAATATTATAGGCATGTCCTTTGGACAAATCACCTAGGTGGACCGCAGTGACTCAGTGGTAGAGCGTTCACCTCTGGTGCATGGGGTCCTTGGATCGATCCCAGCTCGTGCCAAGTAAACTTTCTGGTGGACAAACACTGTGTGCATGAGGTTTCTCGGTGTTCTCCCATTTCCTCACACTTCCTTCGTTCCACGATTTCTTTGGCTTCTCATCAACACCGTCTTCTTTAGCCTAGTTGGCATAATCGAGGAACATAAAACTTAAATATTTAATTTCATTTTCTTTCAAATCAGCTAGGCCGCTACTTAGACAAGCTTATAAGTATTTTCTTTCCGCGTCTTTCTGTTGATTTTTTGTGGCCCAATCCTCTGACTATCTAGAAGTTTGGAGGCTTTACCGCTTCAAACAAACGTACAGGACACAAAAAAGAAAGAACATTTTGTCCGATTTGCTGACGGTAGATTCACAAAATACAAAACATATGAGTAAATACATTGTTCCAAACAGCATGTTGTAAATCATAACCAATCGGTCTCCAGAGAAAACGTTTACTTTTTCCCTCCCAACTGTAAAAGACTCAAGAACACAGATAAAGTATAACCCTTATTTGCAGATGCGGATACAACAGGTTGCCTTCGTCGCAATACGGAAAACCAGATTTTTTAAGTGTGGTCTGTAGATTTTCTGTAGTGTAGGAGAATATACTCAAAAATATTGTGTGGCACATAGTTTTTTTTCATTGAGGGCAATGAACTATGCAAGGCCTATATTTTACTGCTTGAAGGTGTCTTACTAGGGAGAAAATGCGAGGACTGATAATTGTCAAAAGAATGTTTCGGTGTCTTCACCTTCCTTTTCCCCTTCCCGTTTTAGGTTTCCTCTATCCTACAAGAGGTCTGTCATAAATAGAAAATAATAACCATAAAACAAACAAACTTGACCTTTGTTTCACCTTATGTAGATATCAACTGTTGAATTTGTCGTTATTCTAATATTATCACATTGCTGCACGAAGAATTGTTGTCAGCAGATGAGTGATAATCAGTTAAACCAAAGATCTATAGAGTCCCTCCTATGGGTTTCTCTATTATTATTGCATTCACGTAATTTCCTGATGAATGCATTTGCTACCTATGTATGCGTTTGTATCTCTAATTGAGTATTGTATATAGGTCTAAAGTGAAAATTAATTGTTACGTTAAGGAAACTTTAACTGGGAACAGTGGTAATTTTTGCTACCTCTTTCCTGCCAAATGTCGAATATGCTTGCCCTCTGTGTGTGCGGTCCCGGCTCTATTCTCGACAAGTTTGCTTGCTTCGGTTTGAACAGGCGGAAGAAGCAAGTTTATTATTCTTTTCCGGTTGATATTCTGTATGAACAAAAAGCTCTCAAAGTTAAGGAGACGATTTAAAGTACTAGAGTCATACAGAAAGTGAGAGCTAGGGACCCATGGCCCAGTGGCGGATCTAGGCAGGGGTCAGGGGTGCCTAGGTCCCCAGTTTTTTGAGTGACAAAAATAATTTAAACTATTATTTATATATCTTTGAAAGTTTATAATAAACAAGCAATACTTATCTTCAATCTTGGTTCCGACTGCGCCCCCCCCTTAGTTTTTACCTCCTAGATCCGCCTCTGCCATGCCCTCACTAACTTGAACCAACGAAAACTACTGATCACTGCTTCTATCCATTAATTCTTCAAGATACACTGAGAAAAATCCGTTATCCGGACACGGTATGTTGTACAAATACACGGAATCCTCTTCCTTACTACAGAAATCAGTATGGAGCATACGTTATCCATATGCTACATACGCACTGCCCTTAGATGCTACATCATGCCGTTGCAGGATGTTTGACATCTAACAGTTTTTCCGTATATCACATGCATATATTTATGTTACATTCCTCAGCTATATATACGTCCATTTGTATGTGACATCCTGACCGCCTATATTGTTTCATACGAAAAGTACGTATAGATGGAACACTTATACGGAAAGTATTATAAAACATCCGTTTTCAGTTATAAGTCTGGTGTAAGTTAAGTTCAAAAACTACAGGAATTACGCATGTAACCCACCTTTTTAAGTACGCTTCCTACATTTTTTTCTTAGTGTAGCTCACAAGAAATTTATCGAGTTGGAAATTTACACCTGATTGTACAAGAACTTAGTTTTGTAATAGTCTTCCTCATATCCGAACCAAGAATTTGTTTAAACTAGGACCCAGATACAAGATCCATTGATCCAGATATACAGTCAGTTCAATAAAAGCGACATCTGACTTCTAGTGAACAAACAAACTCGATGCATTTGATCATGCTGAATCATCTGTGCCGACTCTAATGGTGCAATTGGTTTAAATGGATCGGCTCACGACTCGTTCACCACAGAACTGATCTCAGAAAATTCGTTTGCATGTCATGTCTACTGAGCCGATGGCTCACCTCAAGCGAGCCGGCTTGAGCTGATGGCTCACAAGAGCCGAACCAAACCGAGCTGATGGCTCATCCCAACCGAGCCGGCTCGAGCCATCGGCTCACTTGAGCCAAGTTGGTGGCTCACCCCAACCAAGTCGGCTCGAGCCTTCGGTCAATTGAGCCGAGTCAATGGCTCATCCCTACCAAACCGGCTTAAGCTATCGGTTCAATTGAGCCGTGCCGATGGATTATCCCAACCGACCCGGATCGAGCTGTTCTCTCAGTTGAACCGAGCTGAGCCTGTTGACATGTCTGCCTGGGTTGGGCTTTTGCTTGGGCTCAAAAATTAGACCATACAAGTCTCAGCCTTGATAGTAAGATCTACACAGTATACATACTTTATTCGTGCTCACAACATTTGAGACTGACTCGTTATAAAAATCTATTGTCTCGTTATCGAGACGAGACGAGACGCGAACAGTGCCAATGTCCCCTCTCGTGAGTAACATTAAGAGTAATCCACTTTACTACTTATATTTCTCATGGCTTTCGTTTTCCAGTCTAGTCAGGTCATGATTTCAAAACGAGCTAAAACGAGCTGAACGAGCGAGCCATGTATCAAACTCGACTCGACTCGAAACTCGACCTCAAAACAGTGACTCGACTCGCAACTTGACTCGAGAAAATTATTTCATGTTGGCTTCCAGGACTTTTTCGTGGTAAATCATCCGCAGCGGAATGATGTCCATCCTTCAGCCAGGAAATAACTAGCTCGTCTACTTTGAACTTGTCTAGCGGTGGGCCATTAACAATTGATGAACAAGTTAGACAATGTTTGAGCACTTAGTCTATTTCTAATGTCAGTCATCTGTAAATTCATAAGGGGAAATTCCCGTTCGCACCCAGTCGTGGAAATTGGTAATACTCGACAATCTGCTTGTTAGACTTAAATCTGAAAACGATTTTTCTCGGTCAGTTTTGAAATATTCCGCAAGAAGTATCACCTCTCTATCACTATACAACATATTTTCCATATCGACCATGTCAGTTGGCAATGTCGACTCATGGACAACAGAAACTTCATCTACCACATCTTCGATAGGAAATCTTGTGCATAAATTATCAATTAAAACCTGATAAACTGATGATATCTTATTTGTTTATAAATTTAGTTTTTGTAATTACACATGAAAGTTTGATGTCAATACCAAGTCATTATCATAGTATAATTATTTCCTTGTTGAATTATAGATACTTTTCAGTGGAAAAAGGGATGAAATTTGAAAGTCTCAAATCAAGGTAAGTAGACCAACGTAAAGGAAAAAAGTGTAAAATTTTCCATATAATTATGCCTACAATCCAAACTACAATTTCTGTGTACTTAAGCTTATAGTACAAATTTTATGTCTATTTTTCTCACAACTTTATGGATTGATTGCCCTGTGCTGTAAGCGCTCCATATAATAAACATAAGCTTCAACAATTATTATAGTAGAAAGCAATGGATATATGAAGCGAAGCACTGTATTTTTTGTTTCTGAATTTTTTTCTTAACTAATATCGATCGTTTTTGATTATTTTTACAAACCAACTCACTTCCAATTTTCCAAATATAGAAAGTGCCTCCCTTCCCCCATAAAGGAGAATTTTTAAAAAAATGCTAGGACAGATTCTGTTTATTTTTAATAAAGAGTTAATACACTGAACTTCAGCTTCGTAAGTTTAACGGCTTGCGAGATACTCATTTTTTTCCCCGCAAAAATTCGGATCCTCACTACCTCTTTGGGATGTATATTATAATGAAAGCAATATAATATCCCAGTTTGGATTAAGGCCTAACTATATACCAAAAGTCATTTCGTTTGACTTTGTAATTTGGCCGTTATGATCAGGCACACATAGTTACATTCAATTTTTTAATAAGAATTTATACATTACTGTGGTTCAAAAATGTATTTTTCCAGTAGTTAGCTCCTCTAAAAACTGACAGGCCTCGAAAGCCAAGTAGTAGTATAAGTCCTATTGCTATTATTACAATTAAAAATATCAAATCCAAAAGTGCCTGAAGTTCTTTTTTCACTTAGATATAGCCTACTCGCCTCAGGTAAGTGGACGGAAACAAATGGAAAAGGAAGGGAAATGAAGGTCTTGAAAGTAAAAAGCAGACAAATTAACCAGTCTTCAGAAGATACTGTCTGCAATGCAGTAAGCAGAGTGAGTCGGTAGATCAGACTGAGTCGGTGGGTCGCAGTGGGTCACGGTGGGTGTTGGGTCACAGTGGGTCACGGTTGGTGGTGGGTCGCAGTGGGTTAGGGTGGTTGGTGGGTTACAGTGGGTCACATGCTGTTGACCCACGACCCACTGACCCACCCAGAAAACTTGACCTACTGACCTACCGACCCACTGACCCACTCCATCTCTGGGACATGCCTAGCACATCTTGTGCTGTTAGGGAAGTTGCGGCGATGAATTTGGATTTAAACAGCATCGAAAGTATTAATGTTGATCTCAGGACCCCAAAAAATTTGTATTCGACACTAATATCGATCATTTTTATATATATTTCCCCCTCCTCCGCCCCTAGTTACGAGGATGAATTTGGAATTAAACGGCATTAGAAGTGTCACTGTTCATTTCAGCGACCCCGAAAACTTTGGGTTCGACACTATCAGTCATTTTCAATCATATATATATATATATATATCACCCCTTCCCCCTTCCAAAAGTTTTGGCGTTGAATTTGGATTTAAACTGCATCGGAAATGTCACTGCTCATCTCAGCGGCCCTGAAAATAATGGACTCACACTAATATCGATCCTTTTGCATTCATTTATATATATATATATATATATATATATATATATATATATATATATATATATATATATATATATATATATATATATATATATATATATCCCTCCTCCCCCAGTTTGCGGGGATATATTTGGACTTAAACGAGATCGAAAGTGTTACTGTTCACCTCAACGACCCCGAAAACTATGGATTCGATACTGATATCGGCTTTTTTTCAATCATTTTTATGTATCTTCCCTTCTCCCTCCCCTAAGTTGCGGTCCTGAATTTTTATTTAAACAGCATCGGAAGTGTTACTGTTCATCTCAGCAACCACGAAAACTATGAATTTGACACATTTTTGATCATTTTATGTATCTCCCCTCCATTTCACGCAAGCTGAATTTGAATTTGAGCTTTATCGGAAATGCCACTGTTCATCTCAGCAACT
This sequence comes from Thermobia domestica, assembly GCF_964235325.1. Lineage (NCBI taxonomy): Eukaryota > Metazoa > Arthropoda > Insecta > Zygentoma > Lepismatidae > Thermobia > Thermobia domestica. The sequence goes on from NC_137464.1 coordinate 130,431,108, forward strand.
CCGAAAAGTGTAAGTTCGACACTAAGGTCGGTAATTATCAATATATATCCGCACTTCCTTCCTCCAAATTGCATTTTCAAAGTGAAATGATAAAATCCACCCCAGGCCCGAACCTCATCTATGTTGAGAATTTTTATCGAGATCAGTCTGGTGATTCAAGAGTTGTTAAGTCACAAATATAGTCACTTTCATTTTTATATATGTAGATAATTTGTCGCATTTGAAAACAAGTATTTGTTTACATACAAAATTTTGTACATAAAGTTTATATTAAAGTCTGTATTTGAATATTAACTAATAGTAATTATATGTCTTAGGGCATGAGTATTAGTAAAATTTGTCTACTGCTCTTTCTTTTAAGAAATAATTTGATTAAAATTAACAAAATTTAACCAGATCAAAGAGCACATTAAGAAATCAGTTTCATTCAAGAGCCCTATTTGTTGCAACGCAAACGCTTCATGATGGTAAATGTCTACGCAATTGTAAAAGTTCTGTAATTTATGCACAACCAGGAGTAAATGACTAAAAGGCACATAAAGGAAATGAGTGCAGACTATTAATTTTCAAGAATAATTACAACAGTTTTATTTTCGAATGCTTCTTTTTTAAATATTCACAATACTGAAATTTTTCAATTTACATTTTTCACGCGTTCGAAAAAAAAAAGGTTCCATTACTAGTAAAACTAACTAAATACAAAAATGTTTGTCATTTTCCCAATTTCTTCGGAAAGAAACCGGAAAAAAGGTTTTTTACCAGCCGGTTCAAAATTTCCGGAAATTTTAATACACTACAGGTGACTCCTTTTCAGGGACTTGGATTCGAATCCCGTCGTGGCAATTATTTCTCTCTTTATTGAAATGTATTGTTTACGTAATTGGTATTGTAATTATGTTATTGCTTTATTATTATTATTATTATTATTATTATTATTATTATTATTATTATTATTATTATTATTATTATTATTATTATTATTATTATTATTATTATCAAAATTGCGAAGTAGAGACTTGGCCACATATTTTACATGGAGTTTTAATGGGATTTCAAGTCCTTTTATTAAGGAATCAACACAATCCAATGTAAGGGACTAAGAGGGAAAAACATCATTATAGATGTTTTTAAATTAGTTTGTTACTTGCTCTCTAAACTTAGCCTGGATACTAATTTTACCTTTCTATATATACGGGAAGTACTCCAAAGGTTTTGATGATCAAAAGGGAGTAACTGAATAAGTGACGGGATCAATGCACTTCGCGTATTAACATCTAAAATATCAGGTTGTCGGAAAATTCATAATCTATTTTGATAAAAGATGACAAGTAATGATTTGTGGATATACTACAGCTATCTTCATTTTAGCGATGCCACGAGATAAGATATTTCTCATGCATCGTCTCGGTAACGAGCAGAGATTTTGAGACGAGAATGTGTTTGCACGAGACCAGACGAGATAGCTAGGGATGCGCACGAATCGAGATACACTTTGTAAAATTCGAGACGAGTCGAGACAAACGTATTTCTCGACTCGAATGTCTCGAAATTTTTCTATAATTTTTAATGTTATTTTGAAGAAAGTACTCACTCAGAAACACTCAGTACGAGAATTTCGGAAACTGCAGGACTTGTCAGGTGTTCGAGGAGTGTTGTAGTGATTGTCTTCAACAAGTGGCGAAACCAAGGGGAAACGACTTCCAAATGTCAAGGGGTTGGGCGCCCCCACCTCATTACAGATGTCGGACGTCGCAGGCTAAGCAGACTGATAAAACAGGACACGCAGCGAACTGCGTCGTCACTAAGATCAGAGTTTAATGCTGGGCAAAGTACAAGTGTGTCTGAACTAGTGTTGTCGAATTTCCAGAAATTTTGAACCTGTTTTTAAAAAAAACGTTTTTTTTCGATTTCTTTCCGGAAAAATTGGAAAAGTTGAAAAAAATTAAAAATGTTTGTATTGGGTTAATTTTACTAGTAATGATATTTCTTTTTTTCAAACACGTGAAAAATGTAAGTTCAAAAATTTCAATATTGCGAATATTAAAAAATAGCACTCGAAATTAAAACTATTCCAATTATTATCTATATATTAAACTACTAGATTTACGCGTATATGTTTCTCCTCACAGAAAAGTTTATATGTTTGTCTCCAATCCTTTCAACAATGAGATCTCGAACCCACAAGTGCTAGAAACGTGCCGTTTTCATTTGTCGATTCCAAATTTTGTGTAACTTGTCCAGTTCTAATTGACTATTAAAAAAACATGGTCTTAGTTCTTTATTACATTTTTTGGGGTACACTAGAAATACTGAAATTTTTGAAAAAGTAAAGCATCATACCCTACAAGTTATATATTCCAACATCACATAGTTGTATATAGGGGCTGTATATCTGTCAGGCTTTGTTTCATGACCAAATGATAATGAAAACGGAGGATAACCATTTCTCCAGTCTAAGATTAATCTTCATTGTTTGGAGAGTTTTTTTTACCAATAAACACCGTATATCACTGACATAATTAATTGGTGTGTAATTTATTTACTTATTAAATAATGCATGCAAATGCATGCATACACGATATGGGCATTCAGTAAATGGATACTTGAAAATTTGAATTCAATTATCTATACAAGCCGGCTACGAACCCTTTTCTCCTACCAATTTTACAATTAGGATTGAGCTTCTTACCGGATGTGTAGCTTACGGAAGGACCACACAGATGTTATCGAAACTATAGTTTCTTTGTATGCTTTGGCAGAATCTTCTGTAGATATCGAAGCCCGCCAGTGAAGCCATATCTAGCATCTTGGTGCTAGATCTAAAATAATTCACTCTCATTTAGCATCTAGCATCTTGACGTTAGCATCTTGGCAAAATCTAGCATTATTTCATTCTTCCCTCTGGAGAACAGAAAAAGAACGAAAATTTTAATTGTTCACTGACCGTAGTTGAAGCGATGGTTGGAGTAATGAAACCAGTTAGTATTTCCGCTGTTGTATTGTTGAATTCACAGAAATGTTCAAAAATAAGCAAAATGTGACTCTGCACAAGATTTTTATTTACCCATAGTTTTATTATTGTCAACTGAACCCTGAGTGTGAGGTTATTTGGGATGTTTCTGTCCCTTCTCACTTTACAACTTGAGAGGGAAGGGGGTATGATCGTCAGGGGACCACTAGTAATACACCACTAAAAGAAATGCTTCAGTGCTGCGTCGGAAGCAGTATGTTTTGTATTTCCTCCCCTGATTCTCTTTCCAATACAGAGAACCGACTCTTTAAATGAAGAAAGAACCCTGAACCCTCCCGAAAATGCTAAAATGAATGATGCATACAAATAACAAATCTGTGGATGAGTCAAATAATGCAGATACATGAGAAGATGATCACGAAGCTAACAGTGCTTGATGCAGCGCAGTCCACCACATGTAAATAGATTTGAAGTGTTCATATTTGTGTATGTGTATGTGTGTATGTGCTTGTTTCTGAATATTTGTATGTGCGTGTGTCTTGTAATTGTTGTATTAATATCCACTGGATTAAGTGAAAGTATAAAATGGATTTGATGACTGCCAAATTGACGTCATCTTGGTAAGTCATTATTTTTTAATATTTAGTAATATTAAATTAGGTTATAGCGTCGCTTTCAGGAGCAAAGCTCTACAAGACGTGAAGCTACATTTTAACCTCGGAATTGAAACGCATGAGCTCCTACCATGGATCAAACCTTGTTCGAGAAAGGCGCATACGCTAACCACATAGCAAGGGGAGCTCAACATTTAGTAATATGTATATTAAGTTGTAAAATTATATTCGTTTAATTTTCACTAATATAATCTTCACAATGTAAAGCCGTCGCTTGGCACATTATCTTGTTTAAAAACAAAAGCCTATCTCTTATGTTTCCGTCTCGGGGTTGGACTGCGGGATGATAGTAATCCGAAAGAGATGTTTTTATTATTTTTGTACAGTAGATCTACTCCTTCATAATCTCCGTGCTTGATAAGAATGAACCTCCTGGCTCACGAAAATGTATATGTAATATAGCAAACCATGCACATTAAATGCCAGACTAATATAGCAAACATTGAAGATGTTCCCCCTACAAAATTTTCTTCGGCCGCCCATGTCTGGAGATACACACAATTTCGCAACTCAGTGGATACGAAGTGGATGTATTCAAAGTCTACTAACTTACCCATCAAATTTAAATTTTATAAAAATATTCTCAGTGAATACTAACCTGAGGATTACTGTTTTTTAAATTCAATCGCTAAAGGAGTTTTTTTTTTTTTTTTTTTGGTTCACCAGGTCTCTGTAATCGTCCGTCACGAAAACTGAAGTTCCTACAAGTGTTTCCCCAGGCTGTTAAAGCAAATTTTTTGAGAAAGGAGCGTTATTTAGGAGGGTAATTCCTGCCTTTGTTATATACATTATATAGATATAGATAGATATTAATATAGATATACTGTATAATTATAAATATAAGTAGGAGCGGGTCTTTAAAATTAGTTCGGAAAAATAATACGAAAATCTAGCGTAATTTGCAAGAATCTATCTAATCTAATATAAATAAAACAGAGAGTTTGTGTGTTTGACTGTCTGTGTGCGGCCTGGGGACCAGACAAGAGGACCGAGAGTTATCAAATTTCGGTCAGGGGTTCCTTGGCCCAGGTCCCAGATCAAGACGTAGCGTATTTTTCAAATTTCGAACCAGGGGGATCTCAGGGGGGAGTTTACGGGAAAGGCCTGAAGACTAGGCTGAGAGCTATCAAATTTTGGTTACGGGTACCTTGATGCAGGCCAAAGGCCAAGACGAATCTTTTTTTTTTTAATTAGAACCAGGGGGCGTTTACAGGGACATGTAAAAGTGGTAGAAAATTACCGATATTACTGTCGAATTCATAGTTTTCGCGGTCACTGAAATCAATGATGAAACTCTGATCGTATTAACTTCCAAATTCACCCTATTCGGGCCGGGGGACACGGGGGGGGGGCGGATACCGAGAAAAGTAAAAGTAATCCAAATTGACCGATATTAGTGTCAAATCCATAGTTTTCGCAGTCGCTGAAATCAATATGACAATTCCATTAGCGATGATATGCAAATTCAGCTACAATTGCATGCGGGCCGGGAGTCAGCGGGGGAGGGGGGGGGAGATACTGAGCCATGTAAAAGTAATACAAAATGACCGATATTAGTGTCGAATCCATAGTTTTCGCGGTCGCTAAGATCGTTGGTTACACTTCCATTAGCGATGATTTGCAAATTCATTACAATTGTATGCGGACCGGGAGTCAGCGGGGGTGATACCGAAACATGTAAAAATAATCGAAAACGACCGATATTAGTGTCAATCCCATAGTTTTTGAAGTTGCTGGGATCAATGGTGACACTTCCATTAGCGATGACTTGCAAATTCAGCTACAATTGAATGTGGGCCGGGAGTCAGCGGGTGGATACCGAGACATGTAAAAGTAATACAAAATGACCGATATTAGTGTCGAATCCATAGTTTTCGCGGTCGCTAAGATCGTTGGTTACACTTCCATTAGCGATGATTTGCAAATTCATTACAATTGTATGCGGACCGGGAGTCAGCGGGGGTGATACCGAAACATGTAAAAATAATCCAAAACGACCGATATTAGTGTCAATCCCATAGTTTTCGAAGTTGCTGGGATCAATGGTGACACTTCCATTAGCGATGACTTGCAAATTCAGCTACAATTGAATGTGGGCCGGGAGTCAGCGGGTGGATACCGAGACATGTAAAAGTAATCCAAAATGACCGATATTAGTGTTAAATCCATAGTTTTCGCGGTTGCCGAGATCAATGGTGACACTTTCATTAGTGATCACTTGCAAATTCAGTTACCATTAAATGCGGGCCGGGAGTCAGCGGGGGGATACCGAGACATGTAAAAGTAATCCAAAATGATCGATATTAGTGTCAGATCCATAGTTTTTGTGGTCGCCGAAATGAGGGTAATACTTCCACAGACGTTGACTTCCAAATACTGCCCACATGCGAAGAATGCGTATATTCAACTAATATATATATATATATATATATATATATATATATATATATATATATATATATATATATATATATATATATATATATATATATATTGGTCAAAAAATTAGGAGATCAGATGAAAACTCGTGTAAAACTTCTTACGAATAATGTGACAACACTGTATCTTGTCCAGTTCAGATTAAAATCGACTAGCATGAAGGCACAATGTGAAAACGAACCGTTTGAAACATCTGTGCACGTGATCGGTGACGTGGCGGTACCAGAGATCACTTTGTAGTGTGGCGCTGCCAACAGGTTCCAGCTCCAGGATACCTCTGTTCTCATTGTGTTTAGTGCGTCACAAATCCACGTAGTGAATTTGCGCAACAACGTGATTTGCAAGAATCGCTGGCATGGCGAGCTGTCGGCAGGTTGGGAGCTGGTCAGTCACAGCGGGAGGTGGCACATGCCATAGGAGTGGCACAAAGTGTGATTTCCCGATTGTGGAATCGATATCAAACAACTGTAACTGTTCGAAGAAGACAAGGACAGAGCCGTCTGCTAGCAACCAAAGCCAGAGACGATCGTTATCTCTTGTTAACAGCCCGTCGAAACCGGCGTCAGAATGCAACTCTGCTCCCTCAAGCCTTCCGAACAGTAACAGGACGCACAATATACACTCAAACGGTCCGCAACCGCCTTTGAGAAGGTGGCCTCTATGCACGTAGGCCTATTGTAAGTGTCCCATTAACTGCACGACACCGTGTTGATCGAAGAGCGTAGGCGGAGGAACATCGTGGGTGGGGACGCAATGAATGGGGCAATGTTTTGTTCTCTGACGAGTCTCGATTCAGTGTGGAGCCTGATAATCGACGTGTTTTCATCTGGAGAGAGTGTGGAACACGACACAATCCCATGTTTGTGCGAGAAAGATCCCAGTATAATGGTGGTGGACTGATGGTGTGGGCAGGAATCAGCATTGGTGGGCGTACTGATCTCCACATCATCCGAAATGGCTCTTTGACGGCTCTCAGGTATAGGGATGAGATCCTGAAAACTCTTATTCTTCCTTATGCTGGTGCCATTGGTGATTCGTCCCTTTTCATTTATGACAATGCTCGTCCTCACAGAGCTCGGTTAGTGGATAAGATGCTGGAAGCTGAGGGTATCGCTCGGATGAAGTGGCCAGCATGCTCTCTGGATCTCACCCCAATTGAGCATGTCTGGGACATGCTTGGCAGACGAATTGCCGCAAGGCGAGTACCTCCAACAACCATTCCAGCGCTGGAAGTCTGGATGAGTGGCGCAACATCCCCCAAGAACTCATCGATAATCTGATTGAATCCATGCCACGCAGGTGCGAGGCTGTGTTGGCTATTCTAAGTGATCATATAACATATTAAGGAACAATCAGTGTTGTTGCCTTGCCTGTTTGTGAGCAATTCGAGAGGTGTACACATAAACGTCTTGTTTCATGAGCCACGTGAACAAGATTTTTCGTGTCCCAACACCACTATGTGCCCCTTTTTTTAGTGTATCTTAAAGCATTCCTTCTTGTATGATATATATGAGTCAAACACAAGCTTATCCATACACTATCTTAAGATCGTGTGATATTTCAGCTAATTCCCTAATTTTTTTGAGCATTATATATATATAGTGGCGGATCCAGGATATGATCAAGGGAGGGGCTAAACCATAGTTTGCAGTTTTATCCAGTGTAAAGCAGGATTATTGAAGCCCATTTTATAGAGTGTATACTTGAGTGTGAAGGGGGGGTCCCCTTTAGATCCGCCTTTATATATATATATATATATATATATATATATATATATATATGTATGTATGTATGTATGTATGTATGTATGTATTGGTAGATAGATAGATAGATTTAGATATATACATGATCGAAAATGGCCTCGAATCCATACTCGCTGAGATGAAGAGAAGATGCCCTTTAAATCCACAAATTCAGCTCCATTAGTACTCTAAGGGGGATGATGACATGTAAAGATAATTGAAAATTGTCGATATTAATGTCAAATTCATAGTTTTGGGGCTCCATAAGTTCATTGGTGACAGTTTTGGTGCCCTTTGTGTCCAAAATGAAACGTATTCTCCCCGTGCGAAGAAGGGTATTCTGCTAGTCTGTAATAATAACTAACGGAAGTTCCACATACTCAACCCTTTAATATATTTCTCGCTGCCCAAATTTACTCATTTGTGCGGTATATGTGTGAAAAGTAGAATTAAAACCTGTTGCTTTAAGTATTTTTTCCGTTAGCAAAATACATTGTATACATAGGCGCCGACTTTGGGGGGGGGGGCAGGACACTTTTGGCCCCCCCAATATTTAGAGGTGGGGTCCTCGCCCCTCCAATATAATCCGACCGAGGAAGAATTAACAAAGAGGAGCAAGAATTTCTGTTGTAAACTTCGTCATTCCTTTAATTCAACGTTAGGAATAGCCTTCTAGGAATGGGTACGAGTCGAGCTAAAACTCGACTCGACTCGAATTTGAATCGAGTTCCGAGTCGAGTCAAACGTAATTTTCTCGAGTCGAGTTCCGAACCGAGTCGTTGTTTTTTATGTCAAGTTTCAAGTTGAGTCGAGTTTGATAAATGGCTCGCTCGTTCAGCTCCTTTTAACTCGTTTTAAAATCATGGCATGATTAGACTGGAAAGGGAACGCTATAAGAAATGTAAGTGATAAAGGGGAATACTTTTAGTATTGTTCACGAGAGGGGACACTGCTTGTATCTCGTTTCGTGTCGATAACGAGACGACAAAGGATTTTATAACGAGGTCTCAAATGTCGTTAGCACCAATTTAAGTATATACTTTAGTTCTTATTATCAAGGCTGAGACCTGTACGGTCGAATTTTTGAGCCCAAACAAAAGCTCAACCCGGGTAGTGATGTAAACTTGCTCGGCTCAGTTCAACGGAGCGAAATGCTCGAGCCGGCATGGTTGGGATGAGCCATCGATTCGCCCCAACTGAGCTATCAGCTCTGTTCGTCTCGGTTTGGGTGAGCCATCGGCTTAGATCGACTCATCCAGGCCGACAACCCTAAGCCCGAGCCGAGCAGTTTTGAACATGTTTGGCCAGCGCCCTATAACTTTTAACAATATTTGGCCTTAGCCAAATCCTTGCTCCTCCGGAACTCAAATCCAGAATCTCGTGAACGATGGCCATGCCTCCTAGACTTCACGACTACTGAGGTCGGCAGTCAATTAGTTTTTAGTATTCAAATAGAAACCACCTATCTTTCATGTTCATACACGGTGTTGTTATAATAATAATAATAATAATAATAATAATAATAATAATAATAATAATAATAATAATAATAATAATAATAAGTTGTAGTATCAGTAGTATCATTGATAATAATTATACTGTTTATGTAGGATAGTTGAAGAGAGTTCTTGAAACTACATAAAATTTAGCTCCATTTGGCTCGTTCTGGCTCGACTCGACTCGAAGCTCGACCTGAATTCGAGTCGACTTGGAGGAAATTTTTCGAGCCGAGTTCTCGAGTCAAGCTTAAATATGTCTGTTTCGAGTCGAATCGAGTTTCAAAGAAAACTCGCTCGAAGTCGCTCGTGGCCATCCTTACAGCACAATGGCAGAGCGTTGCATTGTCTGATGAATCCCTATATCTTATTCATCGTGACGATGGGAGGGTGCGAATCCGTCGTGTTCCAAGGGAAGAGCTCCTTGACATCTGTACTGCGGGACGAAGACAAGCTGACTGCGGCTTAATTATTACCCGGGGAACATTCAGGTGAGCATCCATGTGTCTAGTGGAGCTCAAACAAGGCACCATGACGGCCGAGGCGTATTGCACGCTGCTTGCAGACTACGTACACCCCTTCATGAAGGCCATGTTTCCCATCGGTAGTGGCATTTTTCGACAATATAATGCACCATGTCACAAGGCCAGGAGTGTGATGCAGTGGTTCGAGGAACACAGGAGCGAGTTCCAAGTGATGTGGTAGCCCCCAAACTCTCCGCATCTGAACCCAATCGATCATATCTGGGATGTGATTGAACGTGACGTGAGGGCGCATCACTTTCTCCCCGGAATTTACGGGAATTAGATGACCTCTGTGTGCATATGTGGTGCCAACTTTCTCCAGCGCCCCCACCGAGGAACATTGCGACCATGCCAAGACGCGTCGCCGTTGTTATCCGTGCCAAAAGGTGGACATACTAACAATTAGGTAGGTCGTCATAATGGTCTGGCTGATGTGTGTGTGTGTGTATTTTAATTCGTATATTTTGTCTCGACTCGAATTCGAGTCGAGTCGAGACAAAGTCTGTCGAGTCGAGACACGAGTCGAGACAGAAACATATTTTCGAGTCGAGACAACATTTTCTCGAGGCGAGTCGAGACAGGCTTAAATCTTGACTCGACTCGACTCGTGCGCATCCCTAGAGATAGCTTACAATCTTGTTTAGTCTCTATCTCGACAACAGTAATAAAATAGGTACCGGTAACTTTGCCTTTGGAAAAATATAAGTATTAGTAACCATCGAAAACATTTAATTAAATCAACAAATAGTGAATTCCTGACATATTGCATTTCGAACACTTTCAATGTAGTTATTCACTAACAATTACAGAAATTTTGCCACTAAGGTGGGAACGGGAGTATTTTTTCTTTGAATTCCATGAGCGCCAGCAGGTAAAGATATTGAATTTAGTATATAGTTTGTATGAAGAAATTAACAAATATATTTGTAATCTACAAAATGATGTTTCTAAGAGCGTGAAGGAATGAGATTATTTTTTTTGAATAAGTAACAGTAATTGCCCACACTCTGCTTGTGTCGAATGCACGAGCGTCTCTGGCGGCGGGACAGGGGGACGGTTCCCTCCCAAATATTTTTAGTAAGAGATAAATTAATAAATGCTGAAAGTATTTAGACCTAATGGAAGAAGTAAAAACGTACAGGCAGAACAAATGAAAGTTATGTCTGTTGTTAAACGTTAGGTTGATGTGATTAATGTCTGCCTGACATGTGTGATTCTCAAAGAGTTTTTTTTTTTTTTAAGTTACACTTCTTGGTCAGTCAAAAAAGTCTCGGCTCCAGGCACACATTTTTTTTTCATTACTTAACCAACAACAATTGGCGAGTGGGTGTATAAAGTGCGTTAAGTCAAAAATCAGTGTTCTACAGAAATACCTTCTAAAAGCTCAGACATAAATCCTAAAATCCGGTTTTGGGTTTCAGACATAAATCCAAAAATGTCTTATTAATATGAAGAGCTACAACAGCTTATAATTTTCCCCAAACCGGATTTTGGATTTATGCCTGAACCCTAAAATGCGACTTCTAGAAAACACAAATTTTTGACTTAACGCACTTTACAGACCCACCCGCCAATTGTTTTCCGTGACGAAGGAAGCGTGGGGAAGGGAAGGAAAGGATGTATCTGCGAATTAAGAAGGGAAAACTGCAAAGACAGGGAAATATACAATAGAAACGAAGGTGACAAGATTTAAAAAGATAGAGAAATCTGAATATTATATATGAGGGTAAATTTCATGTGAATACTGTAGAAGGGTAACAAGGGAAGACTACTATGACAATATTGAGACTTAAGATACAAATGAGTGTTTAATGAGCGAATTGAACTTGAGGAAGATGGAAAGAATACATTGAGGAGCCGATGACAGCAAGAATAAACCTTACATTTTAGACATTAAATAGGAAAACGAAGTAAACGAGGATGGCTGATTGAACAAGTTCAAAAACATGTAGCCAGGGGCGGATCCAGGAGCGACTTCTGGAGGGGCGGTGGGTTGACATACTGCTACTTTTAAGGGCTCCAAACTTATATATAAAATAAGCAAGTTTCCTCTTCTGGGGGGGCAATCGCCCCCCTGGATCCGCCCCTGCATGTAGCGAAATGAAGAACAAAAAGTAGATAATATACCCTTTTTTTATTAAGAATACAGAAGAAGGAAAATCAAAAATTCGAAATTCGCAGTCAAATCAAGAGTGTCATTCAGAGTTAAGATTTTGTAAGCTAAAGAATCGAAATATATGAGTACTACAAAATTACACTACTGCTAATGCGTTTAAGAATACTCAGTAGAAATTCACCGGTAGGAATGTCAAGGTAAAGAAACTACCTAAGAACCATATTGTATATAAACATTATTTTTCCGCAAGTAGTCTACCAATGGTGGAAGAAAATTATGATGAATTATGTTGGTAAAGGTAGAAAAAGGGATCCCCTTAGTAAAGTAGATTCCAATTTACATATAATTTTGACGTAACTTTTGTTGGGGTCTACTAACATTCTAGTCGTTTCCGTCCGCCCCCCCCCTTAATTTTAACATGCCAGAGACAGTGGTGGATTACCAAATAGGCCCACTAGGCACGTGCCATAGGGCGGCAAATCTTTTCTCCAGAATATAAAAAAAAATGTCTTACGTACACAGTAACAATTTAGACCTTTGTTAAATACGATCCAATGTTTCAAATCAAACATAAAAACGATCCAATGTTTCAAATCAATGGTTTGCAACACTTTCGCTTCATACGAAAGAAACCTTGGTGTATCGTATTTGTGTGTTATCGAGAAATGCTTCGTCTGCTCTGCCTCCTTCAGATTCGGATTGAGACGTCAATTACTTTGTTTTGTAACCCATGCTGTGACTTTTGTCGCTTACAGTGACAATAATGCAAGCAGCCCACCCAACCTTGCTGGTTTGTTTTTGTAAATAAACCGTCGATCTCTTACCACCCTTGCGAAACCAATGGCAGGCGAAAAAGAAGACTGATGGTTTGAAACTCGCGTAGTCGCATTGCCTGTACAATTGTCAGTCTTTAAAAAAATAAATAAAATAAAATAAAATAAATAAATAAAGATAGAGCGAAAGCAGTCGGTCATTTTTCAGACTGCTGTTAAGTGAGTCAGTGCATCTTTCGCATGGGCCGCAAAAGTGGTTGTTTTTGAACCGTGTTATTAATCTACTCGGAGCTGCTTCTGTTATACGCAGACGAGTATTTGTGTTTTGCAATAAGTAATTACGCAGATATCTAATTCGATGCAACTAGTTTTTGTCTTACTGTATTTTCTGGTGCATTTAGTTGGTTGCTAGTGCTAGTGCGATTTTTTAAATCCAGCAGCATGAAGCGAACAAAATTAAGTGGGGCGGCTTATTGTGAACTTGCAAACGAAAAGCGTGAAAGAAACAACCTTACAGAAAAAGCTTGGTACAGTGGATCCTTTTTTAGGCGAGAGGAACAAGTGATTTCCGAAAGCAGTTCAGTAACTGAAGTGGAAGCAGTTACATCGGGTGAACTCTGTGAAACGAAAAATGTTGACAATATTGTGGGTTAGTGGAGGAAGAAAGTGCACTTAAAGTAGTGTCTCCTCAGTTCGTAGGAGTTAGTGATTGTGACAGTGAGAGTGCAAATTTCGTTAGTGGTGTCTGAATGAGTCTACAATTGACATTCTTCTAAGACGTGGAATTAATCAGAATCCTGAAAACGATTTTTCTAAATCGCAAAGATTCATAGCGGGTAAGACAAGATTTTGAAATAAAAGTGCTTTTTCTCGTAAACTTGTAAATGGCGAATTGATTTTGCGGAATTATTTGGTATATTTGGGTAGCACTGGCGCCGTTTATTGTGCATCATGTAGGTTGTTCAAAGGCAAGACAAAGATCGCAACTCACGGCATTTCAGACTGAAAAACATTTCGAATATTCTAGCATCACACGAAAATTCTGAAGAACACCAAAACTGCGAGTTGGCACTCCTAACAAGGCAGAAATCTGTTGGGACCTTGAAGAACCATTTACAATCACATATTCAGACAGAACATACGTACTAGATCAGTGTCTTAAGAAGAGTTTTTTTTTTTTTCTGCAGTAAAGAAGTTGACAAGTCGCGAGCTTCCCTTACGTGGTTCGCGAAGAAAAATTCAATTCTCTGCACAACGGGCAACACATAATGTCTTTAGAGCTTATTGCCGAGTTTGATCTATTCCTTGCGGAACACATTGAACGGTATGGAAATCCGGGGAAAGATCATACAAGCTACTTGTCTTCTACAATTTGTGATGAAGTTATTAAACTTCTTGCTGATAGAGTGAGAAAATAAATTATGAATGACATAAAACAAAGCAAATATTTCTCCATAATAGTTAATTGACATTTCGCATACTGATCAGTTAGCTTTTGCGTTAAGATATGTGAATGAAGAGGGTAAACCTGTTGAAAGGTTTCTTTCGTTTCTGTCAAATCCAGGTCACAAGCCTGAAAATCTAGCCGAAGCTGTAATAGGTACCTATTTTGACCAGACATTCTATTGACCTTACTAATTGCAGAGGTCAGTCGTACGTAAATGCCAGCAATATGTCGGGGGCATATATAGGTTTACCGGATCGAATTAAAGAAATAAATTCTAATGCGTATTATGTGCCCTGTGCAGCTTATTCGTTGAATTTGGTCGGAAGTCGTGCAGCAAGCAGTTATAGCGAAGCATGTTCTTTTTTCACTATGCTTCAAAATATTTACATTTTTTCCACTTCAACAAAACACTGGAACTTACTTGCTTCTTTAATGTATCCAGAACAAACACTAAAATCTTTATCACAGACACGTTGGTCAGCATGAGAGGAGACTTGTACTTGTATATATGAAAACTGGGATAGTGTAATTCAGACCCTTACTCATGTAAGCCATGATCCTTTTGAGAAACCTCTAGTTCGAAATGAGGTCTTGTCCCTCTTGAATCAACTAAACAGGTTGGAAACAGCTTTCATGATCACTTTTTGGAATGATATACTGCATAGATTCCAGAGTGTCACCGTGAAATTACAAAGTGTCAACATAGATTTAACAATAGTACATAATTTATTTGAATCACTTATGAACTTTATAACTTCTCTTCGTGATATATTCGACTCTTATAAGCAAAAATCCATGGAGAAAACTGGGATAGTGTATGGATTACGAGTGTAGTTATAAAAGGTTTTAAAAAAACGTAACATTCAAGTCGACGAAGTAAGGGGCAATGAGGTTGTTCTAACAGGAAGAGAAAATTTTGAAGTTGAGGTGTTTCTTCCTATTCTTGATAAATTGCACGTTGAATTAATTAGAAGAAAGGAAAGCTATAAAATAATGTCTGACAACTTCATGGTTTTTTGTAAGTTTCTGCAAAGTTCTTCTTGTGTCATTTCTGAACGTGCAGCCAACCTTCAGGCTGCATATGAAACTGATCTAAACCAACATTTCCAAATGAATGTGTGCATTTTGCGGGATTTCTGAAAACCAGAGAAAGCTGAAACTCACCAGCAGAAATGTTAGCATTTATACGGAAAGAAAAGTTGCAGTCTGTGTTTCCAAATGTGGAGATTGCATTAAGAATATTTTGTGTACTGCTGTAACAAACCGTTCAGCTGAACGTTCGTTGAGTTGAGGTGATTTTAGTTTAGCGTTCCTTTCAGCAAGGAGGCTATATGAGACGTGGACCTACTGATTAACGTGGAATCCGAACCACATGAGCTCCGGGAATCGAACCCGGGTTTCCCACGCCAAAGGCGCGTACGCTAACCGCTTAGCCATGAGGGAGCTCAGCTGAACATTCGTCTTCGGCTCTAAAAAGACTGAAGACTTATCTCCGTTCAACCACGTGTAATAAAAGACTGAACGAGTTATCTATTCTACACATCGAAGCAGACATCTTGACTGGTAGACACATCAACTTTGAAGAACTTATACAAGAGTTCGCAGCAACCACAGTGAGGTGGAAGCTGCTTCATTTATGACTGGTGGGTGGTGAATTTAATTATTCAATACATTACATAATTTTAGGTATAGCACATAGGGTCTACATAAAATGAATTGTTTGTACTAGGCCTATTACTTTTATTATTGATTTTTATACTTCGCTTTTTATTTCAGTATGTTCACTAATTTTATATTAGCCTTAAAATACTGCTAATATTTTTCTTTTCAGAAGGGCGCACATTAAGTTTGTGCCTAGGACGCCAACGAAGCTTAATCCGCCACTGGCCAGAGACGTCCATGGTCGAATGTATTACTGATGTTCACATTAAGGAATGAAAAGGGTTGTTTCCAAAGACTTGTTTGGTCCAAGACTGGCGTCATAAAACAACCATGTGTTTCGTGTTACCTACGTATTCTATCACCTCCGATCCTTTAGGTGATTGCGTTTGTCGATGAATATTTCGTAAGTCGTAGAAAACTACTTAATTATATAAAGAAAACGAAAATTTCTACTGTAATGGGGACTGGAACCTTGGTCTGTGAGATTACAAGTATTATGCTTTAAACCCCTCCGTCATTCGATTCACCTATCAACAGTTCAAATAGACCGTGAAATATTATACAGTTCTTTTGCTTTGTCGTGGGAAATCATTTGATAATACAAATAATCTACTTTCGCTGTTGTCAATACTTGGATTGAGTGTTAAATGTATTCATACATAATATACAGTTTCCTAACTAGCAAAGAATGCTTTCGTATTTTAATTGATGTTTCTTTCTTTTCTATTTTTATTTCTTATTTTTCCAAATATATATATATATATATATATATATATATATATATATATATATATATATATATATATATTTAGTTTACTTCATGATTTGAGAACATCATATGCTCATCATCACAGAAATAGAACTTTAGTGCAACGTATGCTACTTAAAAACTACTCATTTTGAAATGGTTATACTTACGTACTCATGATATTTTTACGTACTCTTCTGTAAATTTCTACGAAGAGGAAGGCGAAATTTTTTTCCATATTATCTGTCACAAAAGAATATGCAGGTTTTTTTCTGGATAGTTTTTTTTTTCTCTTGAAGCAATGGAAAATATGAAAAAATCAGTCCGCTTGATAATGTAATTGAGCTTATGGAAACTTAAAAGCTGTGGATCCAATTAACACAGCAAAATATATTACGTTTGCAAATGTAGTTAACACAATACGTAATACAAAGAGTGCAAGAAACAGGAAAACAAAAAAATTGTTATATGGTAAGTTTCACACATCAGAAAGATAAAGATCACGTTCCTGTTATGTTTAATTTTTAAAGGGGAATGTAGCATGTGATTATATGGCGTAGAGGATAACGTTCTTGCCTCCTAATTAACTGATCTATGTTCAAATCTCCATTAAGTACACATTTTTTTTTCTTTTCGTGCAAGGGACAGCTATTTAATATAGGATTTCATTCTGTTTGATTTTTTCGTATATAAAGCTACAAATGGGATCCTGGATCAAAAGTAAGGGTGTCTAAACTTTTTCCATTAATAAAATATAGAAATAAGCTACATTCGAAACTAAATATACACCCATCCTATTAAAAGAATGAGTGCATAGATAATGGCCGTTTGAGCTAAATATTTTCTAAGTCCAATTTCGGATATCATCGGAAACAATAGACCAAATATGCCAGATTCAAACTCCCAACACAATCTTCACAATCGGGAAAAGTTGCACCGATGTATTTTTCTTCTTTTAAGTGTAATAACA
This sequence comes from Thermobia domestica, assembly GCF_964235325.1. Classification (NCBI taxonomy): domain Eukaryota; kingdom Metazoa; phylum Arthropoda; class Insecta; order Zygentoma; family Lepismatidae; genus Thermobia; species Thermobia domestica. The sequence goes on from NC_137464.1 coordinate 130,448,670, forward strand.
CATGTCGAAATGTTAAGTGTAAAAACAAATTTGATTGAAATACTTAATATGTCATTTCGAAATTATGTATACATGTTCGAAATGCTATAGCAATTTACATTTCCATACGTAAAAGAAAGAACATGCCCAATAAACGAAAAGACAGTGAACATAGTTCTTGTATTCATAGTAGAATGAAAAGGCCAAATAAGAAAAAAACTATACCATTTGCAAAAGTTATGGGCGAAAGTGCACTTTGAGCAGAACATTCATAGAAACCGATTCATAATAGATAGCAATACGATAAATTACACTCTATTAATTTTAACAAAGCCTAAACTAACCGACCGTATCCTACTTATCCCTACTTTATCTTATGTGAACAATGCTACGTCCTGTGACAAATTCACTTGTTCTGCTCAAAGTGCACTCAAACCGAGTATGAATGTCATTGTCTTGGAAATTCGGTTATAGGAATATTTCAGAAGTAGCAGGATGGGAGTATTCATGGTAGCTCGGTGGCAAATCACGTGACTTCTAATTGTAAGATCGTGCATTTGACTGCCGTTTGGGCCAAACCTTTTAGTATGTAGTACTATATTCCTTACTGCATGAATATTTATTGAAAATAATTACATTAAAACAAATAGTTTTGTGAATATATATATTCATGAAATCGTTTCAGGAAACATTATATTTAAAATACATCTGAGATGTGGGTGTTGACAGAACGTCGGTATACTATATGTGAATGTTAAATACAAATTAAAAAATCGTGTACTAGCAATAAATAAGTGTGTGTATTGTATTTATCTGCAATTAATATTTGTCATTTGGAAGTTACTTCTTAATATAATATTAAAACATGGGATTTACTTCTTGAAATACAGCCTAGTCAGAGGCAAAAAGAGAACATGCGGATATAAACAGAGATATCCAAAATCGGATCGTGGATCCAGACAGAAAACTCACAATCCTCTCATGTCTCTTTAAGAGACTAAATTATGCTTTTAGTAAGCAAGCAAAACAGAACTTCTTTATAGGTGTTCAGTTCAATCCTCTGAAATCCTTTTGTATATGGAAATAGTAATACTTGGTCCCTCTCTCTCTCTCTCTCTTTCTCTCTTTCTTATCTGTACTTAGTAGAAAATTTTGTCTTTGTAACCATCAAAGGGTTGCCGCCATGTTTAATCATCATATGTGATATCTAGTGTTTAACCACTTCCCGGTCCACTTTATCCCAAGTAACCAAGTCTTAGCGGAGCAACCCGAGTTATTAAGATTTCCGCATTTGGTTCAATTTGGACCAGGACGAGTAAATTCGCCCTTTGTTTCGTCGACCGTTCTTTTGTGATTTATTGCGAGATATTTCGTGTACAACATAGTCACGTTTGGGAAGAAAATTCGACCAGAACTGACCTACTTAGTAAAACGAAATAACTGGAGTTAATCCGGGAAGCGGTTAATCATTGATAATTACATAATCTATTGATATGTGATATATTATCTAGTGTGTCACAATCATGAGACCGTTTCTTAATGTCTGATGAAACTGTGTGAGGATTTTTTTCCTGGAGGAAGCTGAATGACCTTCCTGGTTAAAGCATGGCCCCTGCTTATGTATTGGTTCGTAATATGTAAAAGATTACTCGTTAAAATATAGCCCCTGAAGAATGACCCCCAGCTTATGTATTTTTAATAATTACTCGAACAATGTGTGAGAAATCGAAAAGCTTGTTGTTAAAATATAGACCCTGGTCCGGCAAGGACCACAACCTATACGGAGGAATCTATGATTTTGACGTAATAATTTTTAATTATTAATTTAGAATAATACTGAATGTTAAAATATAGCCCATGAAGCATGGCCCTTGGCCAGCCAGGGACCACAACCTATACAGAGGAATCTCTTATTCTGACGTAATAATTTTTATTTATTAATTTAGAATAATAGTCGTTGTTAAAATATAGTACCTGAAGCATGATGACCCCTGACCCTCCACGGACCACCACCTATACACAGTCCTGAGCCACTGCATCCCCAATGCATTAGATATTCAAATGAAATCATACTGTATACCTATGTGAAATAAGAATATACACGCAACTCCAAGAAATTTTATAGAAAAGATGCCACGGAACGAACCAGGGACCCCATTATTCAGTGGGAGACGTTGTACCACAAAGCAGGAATTGAAGGCAGGACCCTTCCCTTGGCTTGTGGCGCCCCTGACCCTGCAGGGATCACTTATAGAGATATGAACATTGTGTGAGCATAGACAAAAATTGTGAGGTGGGAAATCTTTATTCATGTGGGGCACATTGTGAGATGGGAAATATTTATTCATGTGGGACATGGTTTCATTCATTCATTCGTATCTTTTATTCTCTCGTAATTTACTCGAACATTGTGTGAGCATAGAAAAGCTCCTTGTTAAAAATTGTTTCGAAGTAGTAAAAGACGAGAGGGAATAATCTTTATTCATGTGGGACTTTTTCCATTTCTTTGTAACTTTTATTCACTCGTAATTTACTCGAACATTGTGTGAGAAGTCGAAAAGGTCGTTGGTAATAATCTGAAAGACGTCCTGACATATATTTTTACATAATAGGCTATACTGCATACGAACCAGTTTTCAGAGAGCTCTTTCGTCCTTGAGCGACTGAAGTTATCTGTTTGTGACAGAGAGAGACTTGGTCTGGCTATGGTGACGTCATATGAAGAACAAACGCTACTCCCCTCCTTACCCTTGCAGCGAAGCAACACAGCTGTTTTGTTAACAGAACCGTCTGCTCTTGCTCTGGTGATATCATATGCCCTTTATCATGTATTTGTTTAGCTATCCCAATGGTTTGCAATGATGAAAAGATCAATGAGGATATAATCATGAGAACACGTAATGATCTTTTACAAACATTGATCATCATGTGCCTGTGACGGTTCTTTCCAACACAGACCAAGCTGTATTTGGGAACCTGTAAATAAATCGATAGGTTACTCACAGATAGCCCGTTGTGAAAGAAAACATTTGTCGTTTGCAACACAGACCAAGTTATATTAAAGAACTTGTAAATAATTCAATTCGATACTCAGAGAGAATATAGATAAGTTGTTATGAACGAAAACATTTGTCCTTTGCAACATGGAGCTAGTTGTATTGCGACCTTGTAAATAAATTGCTACGTTAGGCAATACTGATTTCAAGCTTATCATATCGTTAAGGAAATACAAGGATACAAAAATATGTACACTGTTGAAAATCCAATGCGTGCTTGATTTGCGTAAGCAACGGATTAGGCTTAATATCATTAGAATACATTGTGATATTTCTTAATAAAATTACGATATACGAAAAATTTTAATGTATTGCCAAAGTTAAAATATGAATTTCTTATCCACTGTATATACAAAAAATGCCGACTCAATATTGAAACAAATGCATATATAGAATCCTGAATCCCTGCCCTATTTAACCCTTTGGGGATCCGATGGTACAATTTGTACCATACGGGTGTTTCATGGTACATTGCGTTATAACTCTCCTATTTGAAATTTTTCGTCCGGTCCGGTTTTTCTTTCTTTTCCAAGTCCTGAGGCATTGTAAAAGATCTTACGTATGGATTCACACCTTCCTGCGTCGAGACATAGGAGATGATGACGTCATGATTCTAAAATATATTTTCTTTTGTTAAGCCTATATTCATTTTTTGGCGGGCTTATTTTTGCACATAGAAAATTATAATTTTCCACAAACATTCAGTTAGTTCACCGAGTAGAATTTAAAATATTTTTTTAGATTTCTGCGTTAAAACAGGGGGTCCAGGGGACTAAAAGTTGAAAAAAGGGATATATATAGACCAAAAATCCTTTTTTCGGGATTTTCCCGCCTTAGATACATGATGAAGACCTGAGAATGGTACCGCCTCAAAGCCAGTTCTATTCTGAAGAGAATGATTGGCGGATTATAGTCCTAGGGTAAATAGAGATGTCTCAGGAAATTTTTTTATCTGAGATCATGGTGTTTTGCGGTAATTTGATGCATTGTGGGAATTCTTGATAAAATTTCTCCCACTCTAATATTCAAGATAGAAACTTGAAATTTGGCACACACATTCACTATACCAAGTACTATTTATCAGATTTTTTGAGATCTCTACTTTCACACAGGGCCGCTCCAGAGGGGCCCAAAGTGTGAAAATAATTTCCCCGAAATTTTGCATTTGACATTTTTCCCTCTCCTGGTATATGGTATGAGCATGCAATTGGTACCATTTGAAAGCCAGCTCCATTCTGAAGAGAATGAGGTATGAATCATGATCCTAGGATAAATAGTGACGATGCAGTAGCTGCTTGACTGAAAGTCTAAAAAATACCTCCAAAACCCCGGATCCCTTAAGGGATAATATTATAGAGTGCCACTTATACACTGTGTGTATTTCTTCTGAAGTTTTTAAGTTTTTGGACTTTGACTGCTTTCGAACTTAAAAAACGTACGTTAGTTTTTGGGTTGATTATTCAATTAATTAATTCGTTGATATTTTACACTGCTTGAGAAATGACGGAATGAGAATGGGGGAGAACCCCGACAAAACCCACCGACACAGTTGCAGCCTAACATGTTGAAAATTAGCTTATATTTAACGACTCCTAATAAGATTAGTCGTATTAAGTTACTCTGAGAAATGACGGAATGAGAATTGGGGAAGGAAACGGGAGAACCCCGAGAAAACTCACCTATACACTAGCAGCCTAACATGTTGAAAATTAGCTTATATTTAACGACTCCTAATAAGATTAGTCGGTATTAAGTTACACTGAGAAATGACGGGATGAGAATGGGGGAAGGAAACGGGAGAGCTCCGAGAAAACCCACCGACACCGTAGAACACTAACATGTTGAAAAATAGCTTAACATATGCTTATTGTGTTTGGTTAATGTTTAGTTGTCATATATATAAAATGAAATTGAATCTGTAACTAACTTGGCATGGAGAACTTAGACTTTGTCGACGATTTTTTTCTGTTTTGTTGTGAGGGGCCCCCAACATATTCCGAAAACTACCAGTGTGCTCCACCCTCAGAAGAGCGTAATTTTTTTTTATAGAAATGCAGACCATTTTAAATGACTACTAAGGAAGATTTAATTAATCACGGGTTAGCATTATACTAGTTCTTTACTAAGAAAGAATTTTGTTAATCGGGAAGACTAGCTCTTTACTAAGTAAGTTGTACTCTGAGTATGACTACAGAAAAGTAGTCTATAAAAATAAATGAAATATTGTGTCGCACGCTAAACCGAGATTTTACTTTAGATTCATACAATTTTGATAACCATCCGCCGTTAATCTGTACTTGTTCCTAGTGTTAACCATTTGCACTTCATATGGTAGAATATTAATAATGTTCACTATTAACTACAATACATGTTTTAATGCTAACAAATGTAGAAACAATATACTTACATAACGTTTCGTCCCCAGTAAACAATAGCACATCTAACTCATGCTGCAGTCATTGGTTCTGAGCACATGTGAACTTAGAAAACAATTTCTGAGGACTCATTGTTAAAAATTGCAAATTCAGAACAGTGTGAACCTTTTTAAAAAAGTAAAACTTTTTAATAAAAACAAAGCACAAAACGAGTATTAGTTTTCACTTCTCACGACATGTTTTTTATGAAGCATAACATTTTAAACGCGCACTGTACTGCCTACTTTCGCAATTGGCCGCTGGGCTCAGCAGTTACTAGAAGCACATTTTTATGAACTATATCATTTGAAAGGCGCACTGTACTCCTGCTTTTGCATTTGGTCGCTAGGGTGCAGCACTTACTAGGGTTTGCGGTAAACATATGAGAACTTGTCACTAATTATGATGTACTGATATATATTACCACTTTCTCTGATTTGATATTTTATTGTACGCTGTCAGACGTAAAGCATTGAATACGACTTCCCTCAACCTTCGATTTAAACAATCATTTTAAAATAAAATAAAATAAAATAAAATATTACTAATATTAGTACAGAGTTTATTAAAGTCCAATATTATTATTATTATCACTATATTACAGTGTGGTAATCCTTGCTGGACTCTTAGTAAAACCTGCAGTCGCAGAAAAAAGGAGGATCCTGTTAACTTCTTACGCTGCAAAAAGTAGCGACGTGGGCACCTCATTGTTTGTTTGATTTAGATTAATTTCTGATCAGCTAGGGATTAAAAGGTATGTATTTCATAATTTTTATACTTATTGAATATTTAAGAAAAGAAATTATCCATTTTACACGTTTCCCTGCACTGTATTTAACCAAAAGTTGGCAATCAGTAACCAACACTTTTTAAAACTGTACTGAAATTTCTGCAATAACTACCGTGTTTCCCCTACAGTTTCTTGACTAATATATAATTGTAGGCTGAAACTAAGTCACTGATCCTTTCTTTAACTGTTAGTTAACTGCTCATTGAAAATAATTTATCACTGTTCTTATTTTTAAGCAATAATTAAGAGACAGTAAGCAAACCTTTTTAAATCTGCACTCAAGTTTTCAGGAATAACTAGTTTGATTCTTGTGTTTCCCCTGTACTTTCTTGAGTAATATATATATAATTGTAGGCTGAAACTAACTCACTGATTCCCTTCTTTAGCTGTTCTGTTCATTGAAAATATTTTATCATTGTTCTTGTTTCTAACCAATACTCAACAGTCAGCAAGCAAAACTTTTTAAAACTGCACTCAAGTTTTCAGGGATAAGTAGCGTGTTTCCCTTATAGTTTCTTGATTAATATATATATAATTGTAGGGTGAATCTAAGTCATTGATCCCTTTTTTTGCCATTCTTTAACTATTCATTGAAAATATTTTATTACTGTTCTTGTCAGATTCAATTTTATTTACTTTTGTTGTTGAGTAAAGTGAACTCAAAGTTTTTGTTTCTCTGTTGTCTATTTTAGATGGATTTCTTGAACCCCACTGAAGAGTTCAATATGATTGATGAGATCTACCTTCAAGAAGTGTTACGCAGTCTCAACGAATACCCCCGTGTCTTCAGCACTTGGAAAGATATTATGGAGTAACAACGGCTGGGGCATCGTGGGTCGGAGAGATGCGAGGCATTGCTACGCGTTCTTCGTGCTTTTGAAGGTAATAACATTTTATTATTACAACACTGCGTAAGCACTGCTGACATCTTAGATTTGTTTACGGATTTTTTCGTACAAAAGAATCATATGATTGTGCTCAGAATAGTCATGTATTTATTGTCATGCGGAGAAGGGAAGGTAAATAGAATAAAAGATGCAGAGTTATCAGACTTTTTTAATTTTGGAACGCGGTTTGTTTCGGAACCATGCTTAATCACATCTGAAACAGCCATAGCCGTGACCCCTCAAGAAAATTATAACTTGAACACTAATACTTTAAATTGTGTATCTAATGAAGACTTGGCATTTTTAGATGGGGTACATCTAAATTCCGTTGAAGAGAAAATGAGGAGATCGGTTGAAAATACGAACAATGCTGTGGTTATACCCACGCAAGAGGTTCAGGAACAAAATCCTGTATACAATCCCCCGCCTAAACATTGTGTACAGGACGATCATTGTTATGGGAGCCAATCTGATCCTGAATCTGGCCCGTCATCCGCCCCTGATCCAGTATTGGTTGGATATGGGAGCAATAATGATAATAGTACAAGTAGTACTAGTCGTAGTGCTAATAGTAGTAGTAAAACAAGTGGTAGTAATAGTAATAATAATGACGGGGAAAATCAGAGCACTAGTAACTTCGAAGTTGTTAGAGAAAGCAGAAAAGTTTTCGTAAGTTTCATCTTACGGGCCATGAAATCCTGGTTAGACCTGTGGATAATGAAAGACGTATTGATAATCCAGAGGTTTATATTGAAAATTGATTTAATTTTGCGTTAGAACATGTGTTATCTAGCGCTCGCCCCACAGATTATATTGGACTATACATAGATAGTAATAATAGTAGAAATAACAAATCTGTGTATGTTCCATTTAGAAGAAAGCACGATTTCTCTGCTAGAACTGTCCTTCCCTCAATTGAACGGGCTTTAAATTCAAATGAGGATTTCCTTTTGGGCATGAAGTACTCTTCGGTTTCACTTGACCAACAGTATGCATGGGGAAGGAAGAAGTGCAGTAAGTGCTGTTGAAACATATTCAAAACACCAAGATTATTTGGAAAAGCGTTTAATACGAATAGCAAACAAAAATATATATTCTCTCCCTATGGTGATTGTGTGGTGGATTACCAAACACACCGCAAGTACGGAAAGTTTGTTTAAGTTAAGAACAAGAGATTATGATACATGGGATCTTAAAGCAGAAGTTTTCTGCGAGATGGCAGGAGT